>NC_084467.1:102026439-102329469 GCF_027409185.1 Cynocephalus volans
TGCTTGATTTCTTCTTGGACCCATATGTCATTAAGTAGAATGCTGTTTAATTTCCATGTGTTTGTATAGTTTCCAGAGTTTTGTTTGTTATTAATTTCTAGTTTTAATCCATTGTGGTCTGAGAAGATACATGGGATAATTCCAATTTTTTTGAATTTATTGAGACTTGATTTGTGACCTAATATGTGATCTATCCTGGAGAATGATCCATGTGCTGATGAGAAGAATGAATATTCTGAGGTTGTTGGGTGGAATGTTCTGTAGATATCTGCCAATTCCAATTGGTCTAGAGTCTTGTTTAGATCTTGTGTTTCTCTACTGATTCTTTGCCTAGATGATCTGTCTAATATTGACAGTGGAGTGTTCAGGTCCCCTGCTATTATGGTATTAGTGTCTATTTCCTTCTTTAGGTCTAATAGAGTTTGTTTTATAAATCTGGCTGCTCCAACATTGGGTGCGTACATATTTATGATTGTTATGTCTTCTTGATGGATCAGTCCTTTTATCATTAAGTAGGGTCCCTCATTGTTTCTTTTTATGGTTTTTAGTTTAAAGTCTATTTTGTCAGATATAAGAATAGCCACTCCAGCTCGTTTTTCTTTTCTGTTTGCATGGTAAATCTTTTTCCATCCTTTCACTCTTAGTCTGTGTGAATCTTTATGGGTGAGGTGGGTCTCTTGTAGGCAGCATATAGTTGGGTCTTGCTTTTTGATCCAGTCAGCCAGTCTGTGTCTTTTAATTGGGGAATTTAAGCCTTTAACATTAAGAGTTGTTATTGAAAGGTGTTGATTTATTCCTAGCATTTTATTGGTTGTTTGGTTGTCTTAGGTGTCTTTTGTTCCTTGCTTTCTGATTTACTGTTTGGTTTCTTTGTTTGTTGGTTCCTTAGGTTGTAGATAGTGTTTTTGTTAGCTTGTTTTCTCTTCATGAATGCCATTTTTATTGTACTAGCGGGTTTAGATTTTTCTTAGGTTTTTATGGCAGTGGTAGTTATTTTTCAGGAACCAAACCCAGTACTCCCTTGAGGATTTCTTGTAAGGGTGGTCTTGTGGTAGTGAACTCCCGCAGTTTTTGTTTGTCTGAGAAATATACTATTTGCCCCTCATTTTGGAAGGATAGCCTTGCAGGGTAGAGGATTCTTGGCTGGCAATCTTTGTCTTTTAGTATTTTGAAAATATCATCCCATTCCTTTCTAGCTTTTAGGGTTTGTGATGAAAAGTCTGATGTTAACCTGATTGGGGCTCCCTTATAGGTGATTTGACGCTTCTCTCTTGCAGCTTTTAAGATTCTCTCTTTGTCTCTGAGTTTTGCCAATTTGACTATGACATGTCTTGGAGAAGGCCTTTTTGGGTTGAATACGTTTGGAGATCGTTGAGCTTCCTGGATCTGAAGATCTGTGATTTTTCCTATACCTGGGAAGTTTTCTGCCACTATTTTGTTGAATATGTTTTCAATGGAATCTCCATTTTCCTCCCCTTCTGGAAACCCATGACTCGGATATTTGAGCGCTTGAGGTTGTCTGATATCTCTCTCAGATTTTCTTCCATGTCCTTGATTCTTTTTTCTTTCTTTTTGTCTGCTTGTGTTATTTCAAACAGCCCATCTTCAAGTTCAGAGGTTCTCTCTTCAACTTCGACAAGCCTGCTGGTTAAACTCTCCGTTGTGTTTTTTATTTCGCTGAATAACTTCTTCAGTTCAGCAAGTTCTGCTACATTTTTTTTCAGGACATTGATTTCCTTGTATATTTCCTCTTTCCGATCCTGTATACTTTTCCTCATTTCATCATGATGTCTAGCTGAGTTTTCTTGTATCTCATTCAGTTTCCTTAGAATTATCACTCGAAATTCCTTGTCAGTTATTTCAAGGGCTTCTTGTTCTATAGGATCTAGAGTATGAGATTTATTAACTTTTGGTGGTGTACTTTCTTGATTTTTTGTATTTCTGGTGTCTTTTTTTTTGGTGTTTATTCATTGTGGCAGGGGGTTTCACAGTCCACCGGTTTGAGACTAATGGCTAACTAGGATGTTGCTGTGGTTGCCAATTTGGTATGGCTCCCACCGTGACTGCTCAGTTGGCCTCTAGTGTCTTGTGTGTGTGGTTGCCTCGGGTCTTGGGCTTCTCCGGGGATCCACCTTTCTGGTCAGCTTGTACTCTGCTGGGCTGGTGGATCACGTACCACAGGGTGTGTGATCTCTGTTGAGCTTTCACTTTCTGTACAGGACTTCTCCCCGTTCCGTGTGCTCTGGCCCAGGCTGTTAGATCGTGCAGTGGCGACCCCACCGGGTGTGTGGTTTCTGTCGAGTCTCCGCCTCCCTGGCCGCACGTCTCCCCCCTCTGTGCACACTGTGCTGGGCTGGGGTGTGTCTTCTGCACCCTTCGTCTATCAGCTGGGCCTTCAAGACCCTGCTCAGCACCGCCTCGCCCAGGAAGTCTACCAGGTTTCTGCTAGGCACAGACGACCGGTCTCTCTGGGTGCCTTTGTAGCACTGTGTAGATCTTTCTCGGGTCTTGTTCACCTTTGTATCCCCCCAGTATAAACCGAGTCTAGTGCCCGCCTGCAGCCTGCTCTCCGGCAGGTTCAAGCGGACCTGGGAACTCTCCTACCACACTATTCCCAACCAGGAATTCGTTAGGCTTTTTTCCAAACTGGTGGCTGCAGAGATGGTATCTGCCTCCCAGTAACAGGAAGTTTACCGGGCCGGAGTCCAGGGTGTGGTGGAGTGACAGTCGGCCCGCCCATACTTCCTAGCCCTCCCAACACTGTTCGGGAAGCCCCACACCCCCAGCCCCGCCAGAGAACCGCGGAGGGAGTGGGAGAGGAGGCCGGCCCGCAGGGTCTGGAAAGCCCCGTGCCAGGCTAAGCAAATGGGCTCAGTGATGGCCGAGCAGGGCGGAGCTGCCCGCACCTGGGAAAATGGAGGCAGCACCGGGGCAGTGAGTGGCCTGGTGGTGCAGGCGGGAGCCGCGTGGCCATCCACCCCCCGAACAGAGCTGTGCCAGGGATCACTCACAGTGCTGTGCCAGGTCGGGCGCTCGCTCTGTCTCTGGTTTGTTGCCTTCCGTGTTCTCGGCGCTGCCGCCTCCGGGCTGTTCAGTCGCGGCGCCGCTCGGGCGCTCCCAGGAATCTTCTTTAATGCCGGCCTGAAACCTCGAATCCTGAATAGGGCAGCTGGCCGCCTTCAGCGCGGCCCCGGCCTCCGGGATCCTGGCTGCATCCACCGCAGCCCTGGCGCCGTGTTCCCTGTTTCAAGACTCGCTTTTGCAGCTAAGAATCAGTTCTTTTCCTGCTCCACACTTCAAAGCTGTTGCCTGTAAATGAAGCACCCTCTCCTGCCGGGGGCAAAGTGGCGTTGAGCCCCCACGACCGGCCAGCAGCAGCAGTCCTCCCTTAAGAGATGGCCAGAGGAAGGTCCACAAGTTTCCCGGCTGCCTGAGGCCCAGTGGCCACCTTTTCCACCTCAGCTACTCTGCGCCAGCCGCCGCAGCCGCTGCCATCTTGAAAACTCCCTGTGCTTTCTGTGTCTTATCCAAAGGAAAATTCCTTACCCAAGGTCACAAAGATTTTTTTTCTATATTTTCTTACAGATTTAAAAAATTATTTTGGTTTTTATGTTTAGGTAGATGATTTTTTATATACTAAGGTTTATTTTTTTCTCTGAGGATATTAGTTGTCCCAGCACTATTCATTGGAGAGCCTATATTTTTCCCCATTGAATTACTTTGGTACTTCTGTCACCAATCAATTGATCATATATGAATTAGGTCAGGGGTTCTGAACTGAGGGCCATTTAGCCCCCCAAGGAATATGTGACAACTTGTTTTTTTTTTACAAATTGTGGGTGCTATTAGCATCTAGTGCATAGAGACCAGCGATGCTGCTAAACATTCTGTAGTGCACAGGACGCCCCCAACAAAGAGTTCCGTAGCCCAAAATGTCAGCAGTGCAGCTGTTAAGAAAACCTGTGTTCGGATATTTCTGGACTGTTTCATTGATCTATATCAGGGGTTGGCAAACTTTTACTTAAATGGACAGAAAGTAAATATTTCAGGTTTGAGGTCCACATGATCTTTAATATGAACTCTCATCTCTGTTGTTATAGTGCAAAAGCCGTCATTGACGATAGACAAACAAATGGGAGTGGCTGTATTCCAACAAAACTTTATTTACAAACATAGGCAGTAGTCTGTGGCTTGTGGTTTGCCAACTTCTCATTATGCCAATATCACATTGTGTGATAACTGACTTACATTATAGTAAGTCTTAGAACCAGATAGTGTAAATCCACCACCTTTGCTCCTTATTTTTTTCTTCAAAATTATTTTGGCAGTTCTAGGTGCTATGGATTAAATTGTGTCCCCCAAATGTTCCAGGCATTAGAAACTTAACCCCCACTGTGACAGTGTTAAGAACGTGGAAAATCCTAGTACGGTAATTGAAAGATAGGGCCTTGAAAAATTACTTAGACTGTGAGGAACATGCTGTAGTGAATGGATTTAGTGATGGTTTAATAGTGGTCATGGATGTGGTTCTGATGGCTTTAAAAAAGAGTGAGTGAGGCGGTTACACTCTCTCTCTCTCTCTCCTCTCTCTCGCTCTCCTCTCTCTCTCTCTCTCTGCTTTTGCCATTTCATCATGTGATACCCTATGTCACTGCAGAGTCACCACCAAGAACAAGGCCCTCACCAGATGTGTTCCTTAGACTTTGGACTCCCCAGCCTCCAAAACTGTAAGAAATAAGTTTTATTTCTTTGTAAATTACCCAGATTCAGGTATTTTATTACAAGCAATTGACTAATGAACTAGGACCTTGATTTTCCATATAAATTTTTAAAACAAATTTGTCAAAATCTACAAAAGTATGCTGGGATTTTTGTTGGAATTGCCTTGAATCTATAGATCAATTTGAGGATTGCGATGGATTGAATTGTGAAAATTTATTGTATGTTGACATCCTAACCCCCAGTACCTCAGAATGTGGCTTTATTTACAGGTAGAGTTTTTAAAGAGTCAATTAAGTTTAAATGAGGCCATTAGGATACGGTCCCTATGCAGTATGACTGGTGTTCTTATAAGAAAAAGCGACACCAGGGATATTGTGAGGACATATCCCTCTGAAGACATGGAAAAGGCCACGTGCAGACATGGTGAGAAGGTGGCCATCTGCAAGCCAAGGTGAGAGGCCTCAGGAAAAACCAAATCTGCTAACAACTTCTATTTGTAGCCTCAGAAATGTGGGGAAACAAATTTCTGTTTACTCCAACCAATCTGTGGTATCTTGTTATAGCAGCTCTAGCAAATTAATACAAGGAGAAATAGATTTCTTAATTTCTTTAGCACTGAGTCTTCTAATCTATAAATACCATATTTTGTGCCATTTATTAAAGGATTCTTAAGCTCCTTCAACATTGTTTTGTAGTTTTCGCTGTACAAGTCTTGCCTATTTTATCCCGAAGTATTTAATGTTTCTTATTCATTTTATGTATTACTGGACTGGATGTGCTAAAATTTTGTTAGAAGCTGTCACATCTATGTATTAAAAGAATATGGATCTATAGTTTTATTCTCTTTTAATGTCTTTGTCTTCTTTTGGCATCAGGGTAATTCTGGCATCATAAAGGGCATTAGGACATCTTTCCTCTTTTTCTGCTTTGAAATCATTTTTGTAGAATTGGTTTTAATTTTTTCTTAAATGTTTGGCAAACTTTACCAGCAAAACCATATGTGCCTGGAGTTTTCTTTAACTATAAATTTAATTTATTTAATAGATAATGTGCTATTTAGACTATCTCCTTCCTTGAGTAAGCTTGGTAGTGCTTTTTCCTTTCAAAAAATTTGTGCATTTTATCTAGGTTTTCAAATTTATTGGCATAAAATTGTTCATAATGTTCTGTTCTTATCCTTTAAATATCTTTAAGATCTGTAGTAATGTCTCTCTTTTATTTTTAGATTAGTAATTTATATCTTTTTTTACTATTTCCTGATCAGTCTGGCTACAGTAAAGTGACCAACTATTTCTTTTTACCCAGGAGTGAAGGGTTTCCTGAAACACAGAACATTCAGTATTAACATTGGGAAAGTCCCAGGCAAACCAGAATGAACTGGTTAACCTAAACTACAGACATATCAATTTCATTGCTGTGTTTAGCAAACCAACTTTTGGTTTCATTGCTTTTTCTCTATTACTTGTCCATTTTAAATTTTATTGGTTTCCATACTTATCTTTATTATTACCTTCCTTCAGCTTACTTCAAGTTTAATTTGCTTTTGTTTTTCTTTCTTTTTAAGGTAGAAGTTTAGATAATTGATTTAAGACCACTTTTTCCCTCATATAATTATATAATGTTGTGAATTTCCCACTAAGCATTGTTTTAGCAGAATCTCTAAAAAGCTAATTTTGATGTGTTGTGTTTTCATTTACATTCGGTTTAAAATATTTTCTAATTTCCGTTTTGACCCATGGCTTGTTTTCACTTTTATGGCTTAATTTTCCAGAATTTGGGGATTTCCCAGATAACGCTCTGTTATTAATTTCTGGTTTGATTCTGCTGCTGTGAAAGAATATACTTCATGTGATTTCATTTCCCTAGAATTTATTAAGATCTATTTCAGTGCCCATGATATGATCCAGGTGAATGTTCTATGGGCACCTGGAAATAACGTTTATTTTGCTCTAGTTAGGCAGTGCGTTGTATAAGTGTCAATCATTTTGGTAGATTGATAGTATCGTTCAAGTCTTCTGAATCCTTACTGATTCTTTTGTCTATTTGTTCTATAAATTGCTGAGTGAGGAATATTGAAATCTCCAGCTGTGATTGTGGATGTCTATTTCCACTTTCGGTTTAATCAGTTATTGCTTTTTGAAAAAGTGTTTGTTATTAGGTGCATATATATTTAAGATTGTACATCTTCATGATAAATTGATCCCTTTGTCATTATGAAACATCCCACTTTATACCTGGAACTATTCCTTTTTCTAAATCAAATTTCTGGCATTATTACATCTACTTCAACTTTCTCTTCTTTGGTGTTTATGTAGTATACTTGTCCTATCTTTTTACTTTAAATCTATCAGTGTCCTCATACTAATGTAAATATTTTTTAGATAACTTACAGTTGAATTTTGCCTTTTTAAAGGTCAATTTTGACAATCTCTGAATTTTAATTGGAGTGTTTAAACCAGTAAAATTTAACATAGTTACTGACATAGTTAAATTTAAATCTACCATCTTGCTATGTGTTTTCTATTTTTTCCACCAGTCCTTTGTTCTTTTTTTAAATTTTCTTTTTAAAATTTATCAAGTACTTTTTTATGGTTCAAGTTCATCTCCACTACTGGCTTATTATGTATAATTCATAATTTTATTATTTTAGTGTTTGCTCTAGGGTTTACAATACACATTTTTACCTTATTACAGTCAACCTTTAAACAGTATTATACCTCTTTATGTATATTATAAAATTTTACCATCATATATGTTCCTTCCCCCTCTTTCCTTTATGATATTGTTGTGATACTTTCTATTTCTACATATAAGTATTATAATGCATTATTAATTTTGCTTTAAACCATGTATTATCTTCTAAATGGATTTTAAAAATCAGAAATTGTCTGCCTATTTACCTGGTGAAATCTTTATGCCTTCAGTCCATAGCAAGGAGCATATTTATAATAGATGTTTTAATGTCTTTCCTGCTATTTTCATCAACCCCATTTTTTTCTGGTTCTATTTCTGTTGGCTGACTTCTGTCCTAGTTATGGGTTAATTTATTTTGTTTCTTTGTTATGTTAGCAATATTAGAGTGGATGTTAGATACTGTGAATTTTATCTTGTTGAGTGCTGTGTTTTGTTGTATTACTTTAAAGAGTGTTGAATTTCACTGGCAGGTAATTCAAAAATTGGTTGATAACATTGGACTACTTCCATCAGGAGGGGCATAAGGTTTTATTCTCACTGGAATAGGCACTTCCACTGGATACAGATTTACCTTCCCTGCATGTAATATTTCTGCCAAAACTACCATTCATGGACTTACAGAGTTCCTTATTCATTGTCATATTATTCCACACAGCATTTCTTCTTACCAAGGAACTACCTTTCCAGCCAAAAAAGTGTGACAATGCACCCATGCTCGAGAAATTCACTGGTCTTACCATGTTCCCCACCATCCTGCAGCAGGTGGTTTTATAGAATGGAGAAATGGCCTTTTGAGGAATGTTGACAGCACCAGCTAGTGGTGGAACCTTGCAGGGCTGGGGCGAGTTTCTCCAGAAAGCTGTACATGCTCTGAATCAGCATCCAATATATGGTAATACTTCTTTCATAGGCAGGACTCACAGGTCAAGGAATCAAGAGGTGGAAATGGTCACCACTGACCACTATCCTTAGTGACCCACTAGAAAAACTTTTGCCTTCTGTTCCTGCAACTTTATGCTCTTCTGGCCTAGAAGTCTTAGTACCAGAGAGAAAAATGCTTCCGCAGAAGACAGAACAATGATTCCATTGAACTGGAAGTTAGGACTGCCACCCAACCACTTTGGGCTCCTCACACCTCTGAGTCAACAGCCCAAGAAGGGAGTTATAGAGTTGACTGCGATGATTGATCCAGACTACAAGAGAAAACTGGACTACTATTCTACTACTCCATGATAGAGATAAGGAAGACTATGTCTAGAATACAGTGTTAATGTTACCATGCCCTATGATTAAGGTCAATGGAAAACTACAGCAACCCAATCCAGACAGGACTATGAATGTCCCAGACCCTTCAGGAATAAAGGTTTGGGCCACCCCACCAGGTAAAGAATGACACCCAGCTGAGGTGCTTGCTAAAGGCAAAGGGAATACAGAATGGATACAGGAATAAGGCAGTTATAAATACCAGCTACAGCCAAATGACCAGTTACAGAAATGAGGACTATACTTACCATAAGTATTTTCTACCTATTTTGTTATAAATATATTTGTGTGTGCATGTATGGATATATGGATATACATAAATATATGTTTATGGCAATATCTTTGTTTCTTTCTGCTCTTATTCCCTTATCATGTAACATAAGATATATTGACTTTATATCAGTGTTTAAGTATTGTTAATTTTATCTCATAGTATTTAAGCTACAGGACATCAGAAGAGTAAACATCACTTCAGGACTTTATTTCCTCTCTTGGGGAAGAGATTAGTATGTTTTTGGTTATATGAAGAATAGTTGTATTATGTCATGTGGAATTATGACAATGCTATCTTCTTACTTGGAGATGGAGTGTGGTTTAAGGAGATATATATATGCATGCCAAGTTGACAAGGGGTGAACTTGTGATGGTAATTTCACATGTCAACTTAACTGGGTTAAGGGATACCTAGATAGCTAGTAAAAACATTTCTGGGTGTATCTGAGAGGGCATTTCTGGAAGAGATTTGTGTTTGAATCAGTGGACTGACTGAAGAACAGAGCTCACCACTGTGGGCCAGCATTATCCAATCTGTTGAGGACCTGGCCAGAACAAAAAGGTGGAAGAAAGGTGAATTCTCCCTCTCTCCCTCTCCCCCTCTCCCTCTTTCTCTCTCCCTCACTCTAATTTTGAGCTCAGATATCCATTTTCTCCTGCCCTCAGACATGAGAGCTCCAGGTTCTTGGGCCTTCAGATTCTAGAACTCACACACCAGCATCCCACATCTTCCTTCCACTCCCACTTTGGTTGTCAGACCTTGGCTTTGAACTGGGAATTACATCATTATCTTCCCTGGTTCTCAGACCTTTGGATTCAGACTGAATTACACTTCTGGATTTTCTGGTTCTCTAGCTTGCAGATGGTGTATCGTAGGACTTCTCGGTCTTCATAAACATGTGAGCCAATTTTTATAATAAATCCCTTCTTATACATCCATATATATCTTATTAGTTTCATGCTGTGGAGAACCCTGACTAATATATTTGGGTTTTGTTACAACGGTACCCACTTCCAGCACCAATATATGCATCACTTAATGTTGGATCAAAGAAGTAATACCATTTTAGTAATACAGAATATATGATGTTTTAGGGATTTGATCTTATGCAAAATGATATAGTTAAAGAAGTTAACACCCTTAATTTTTTGCAAATCACCTACAGCTACTGAATAATAAACCCAAGAATGACTTCAGTCTTTGGTGGTTTGTGGCTAGGTCAGCCAGCCAGCCATCTCTGCTTTTATGTGAGCATTCTGCTTCCACCTTATGTGTCTGAAACCACATAGTGCTCTTAAGTGCACCTTACTTCCAGAGGTATTTTCCTCACTTAAAGATGAAGTTTCCAAAAAATGTAGTAGAATCATTTCTTACATTGTTGTTTTAAGTCTTGGACTATTTAGTATTGTGTTGGAGGTACTCCTCAATGTAATTAGATAAGAGAAAGCAATGAGAGGCATAAGAATTAAAAATAAATAAATAAAAGTATATTTATTTTCAGGTAACATGGTTATATATTTGAAAAATCTAAAAGAATCAATGGAAAAACTCTTAAAAAATAAAAGAATCTAGTAAAGTATCAAGTTATAAAATTAACATAAAATCAATAGCCTTAATATATATAAACAAAAACCAGCTAGAGGCATAAAAAGAGGAGAACCCATTTATGATAACAAATAAGAAAGTAAAATACTCAGTCCAAAAATAAATAAATAAATACCCAAAACCTATAAGAGAAAAACTATAAAACTTGTAGACCTGAACAAATGAGGGTGTACCATTTCTTGGATAGAGACACTCAAAATTATAAAGATGTCAGTTCTCTGTAAGTTCATTTACACATGTAATGCAGTCCCAATAAAATGCAGTCAGATTATTTTATGGACCTAGACAATTTGGTCATAAGTTTCAGCTGGAGAACAAATACGCATGAATAAACAAATAACCCTGAAGAAGAAGAGCATTGAGTTGGGCTTGCCATCCTTGACACTAAAACATACTATAAAGCCTTTATAATTAAAATAGTTTGATATTAGTGCATGAATAGACAGACCAATAGAACAAACAAAAAAAATCCAAAGATAGATCCAATTGCATATGGATATTTACAATACAATAAAAGCGGCATCTCAAATCAGCAGGGAAAAAGATCACTTTGTAAAAGATGGTGTTAGAATAAGTAGTGACATGGAAAATAAGAAAATTGGATGCAACCCTCACACTGTACACCAAGATAAATTCCAAATGCACCATACAAATACAAGGACCAAAAGAAAACATTATTGAATTCCTCTATAATCTGAGAGTAGTGAAAACTTAATCTAACTATGGTTGAGGGAAAGGATTAAAAATGTGACTATATAAAAAAATTTAATTATATGGAAAAATACATCGTAAGTAAAATAAAAGATCAGACAAACTAGGAAAAATATTTCCAAATTATGTCATTGATGAATGGTTAATATTCTTAACATATAAGGAATTTATAGAAGCTTTTAAGTGTTATGAAAAGATGCTCAATCTTAAACGTGATAAGAGAAATGAAATTTAAACCATGCTATCAGATTGGCAATACTTCAAGTTTGACAACAAATTCTGTTGGCAAGTCTATGCGGAAATAGGCACACTCATAAATTGCTGGTGGAGATATAAAAGGTTGAACCTGTATGGGGGGAATTTGGCAAGATCTAGTAAAATTATTTATGCATTTACCCTTTGTCCTGGAAATCTTCTTCTAGGAATCTTTCCCAAAGATACACTCACAAAACTGTGACAAGATATATGCACAAAGCAATTCATTATAGCCCTATTTGTAATAGCAAAAGACTGAAAACAACCCAAATATCCATTGCTAGGGAACTAGTTGAATGAACTGTGCTGTGTCCATAAATGAAGCACACTGTATCTGCATAAAGGACAGGAGAATCTCTCCATATACTACTGTACTACCATGGTGTGATCTCCGGAATACATTGCCAAGTAAAGAAAGGGATAGTGAAATAAGTGTATAATACTCCACCTTTTATAGAAAAAGGTATGTTTATATTTAAATTTTGGAAGAATAAGCCATAGAATTTTAAAATTTTTGGTTATCAAGAAGGATGGAATAGGGAACACGTAGAAAAGCTAGACTTTTAAAAATTTATTTTCTTGTGTAAATTTGCGTTTAAAACCTTGTAAATATTTTACATATGCGAAACCAGAATTAAACACAAAAGCAATCTCTAAAAACAAAAGTAAAATGAAACAAATGAACCTAATGATGTATCTAGTTGGTGGCATAACCATACAGAAAGGAATTATTTCAAGTAGCTTTAAAGCACAGTAATTTGATTGTACATCCTTAATAGTATACCTCCCAAAGTAAAGGCAAACTAATAAAAACACTAAAAAAATCTTAAATTATGTTCAGTAATTTATGATGGCAATGTTATTATTGTTATTCTAAGACTATGTGTATAAGGAGGGATAAAGCAAATTAACAATGATGTGGTATCATTGAGAAATAAGATTTTTGCTGTGGGAGAAAGGAAATACAGAGGTAGGAGCAGTAAAGATAGGTAAAACCTTACAGTACTGAATTTGAACTGGCAATATCTCTATAAACTCATGACTTTTCCAGCTCACTAAAGCGACCTAGAGGCAAGGAGCAACTAAATAGTAATGAACACCCTAAGGGCCCAAATTATTGCGTCTGAACACTATGTCCCACCAAAAGGAATCGGGGCTTCTTGGAGAAATAAATGCCTGACTTCACATCTGGGGCAGGAAATATACGAAATGAGCCTGAAAAATCTTGTCATACCGAAATGCAAAAGTACCCATCAGCAACTACTGAGGCTATGTGAAGAGCCCTCAGGAGCCAATTCAATAGTTTCTCTTGGATAAAGAGGAAACAATTTGGGCATGAATAAAAATAATAATCTCAATGGAATAAAATACATAATATATATTGAAATCCATGAGTGCATAATAATAGTTTAATTTTTTTATGTATCCCCTCTAAAAGAGTATTAGAGAACCAACTTATTTTTTAAAACTGGTAAATAAAAGAAGACAATCAAGTATTTATTCTGCCATTCCTAAACAAACTGTAGCTTAGGATAAATAATAATAATAGATGAGAGAAAGTTTGCCTTTTAGAAGTATCCCAGTTAATACAGGAAGAAGGAATCGTGTAATTAGAATTTCACCAATTTGCAAAACATGATGAAATAATGGATCTAGACAACAATCATCAATGACTGCTGGAATCATAAAAAGGAGATAACCAGACACTTTGTACCTCCTGAAGGAAACATAACCTCCTGTAGAGGAGTTTTGAAAAACAATGAAATCTGAATCAATCAAACTTATAGATCTAACTACCATTTTAAAGGATATATAGGAAACAAAGTAACATATTAAAGAACACCATGAAGATGCAATAAAAAAAAAAAACACCCAAGTTAAATAATGTGATTTCTACAACAACAAGAAAGTGTGATATTTTTAAAGAGTGATGGAGAAGGGACCTACAGATAAAAAGAATTTTAAGAGATACAGTAACCAATTGCATGGTATGAACTTTATTTGGATCCCAATTTAAACCTCAAACTTAGAAACAAAATCTAAAAATAAAAGTAAAACATGTATAAGACATTCAAGAATGTTTTATAATATTAAGGAATTATTGTTTGGTTTGTTTGTGTGATTACTTTAAAAGGAATCATTGTCTTTTGAAGGTACATGCTAAACTATACATGTGAAATTTTAAAAAAATACAATAATATCAGACTGTAAGGTAAAAATGTTTTACAGACAAAAATTATCCTTGAAAATTCCCTTAAATTTTCTATAAAGTATGGAACGGACTCTGCTGACTTTAAATAAATCTAACAGTTTTCCTTTTGCTGTTAGAACAAATGAGTGTTTCTCTATGCCAAATGAAATAGACCCCATATATTTAGGAGCCAAGTTTTATTTTTAAAAAAGTGTATTATTAAATTCTAAAATCATAAGCAGTGAGAACATATAGTTGAACTTATAAAAGTTAAATGTGCATGTAATGGCACTCCACATGGCCAATGTTAAACAGAGCATCCTATTATGGGACACAGCAGTACATAATTCAAACACTACAAGGCAGAGTACTCATGGCAGGAGGGCAGCAAGCGGGAGGGAAACGGAATGCTCCCGGCACTCGAACTCCAGGGACCAAGGTAAGGGAACAGTCAGTGTGAGAGGCAATATTTGGCATCTGGGGCAGAGAGGGAAAAACAGGCCATCCTGGTGGGAAGAAGTTATTCATTCATTCATTCATTCACTCATTCACTTTTAAAAAAAAAAACCTTTATTGAGTACTAAGAGCTACACACTACTGCAGACGATGGGGATGCAAAAATGAACACATATTCCCTGCCCTCGGTTCACTCACAGTCCATTATGGAGAAGATAAGTGAATCAGTGATTGCAGTGCAACTTAGCAGGTGGTAGTAGGTAGAGATGTGCCCAAGAGGCCATGGGAACCTATGGAAGGAATATATACATACGTGAGTGTGGGCAAACCTGTGTAGGCTTCCAAGGGGAGGTGATAATTGAGACAAGCTTTGAAGTATGAATAGAAATCAATAAGGTGAAGGAGAGTTTGTGACTGAGGGAATAATGAGCCTGGGCGCACTGAAGCCTGAAACAGTATCTGAGCACCTGTGCACAATGGAGGCCGAAGGTAACCTGGGGAAAGCAATATTTGAAGAATTCAAACAACTTGCCAGCTAGGAAACAGATAATAGACTTGAGCCCTAGGGCAGATTTCAGTCCTGGATATGCAAGAGAAAGGTGGAAGCCCCAGTCCTGGTAGTAGGTTTCCAGAACAGAACAATGGCAGAAGTCCAGTTATCCAAACTAAGGTTTAGGGCAGAGGAAGACTAATAAAAGGCTGACCTGCACTACGAGACCAGAGCTGCTTTATTCCTTCACCCAATAAATATTTGCTGAGTACCTACTATGTGCCAGGTGCCATACTAGAGGCTGGGAATATAAAAGAGGACACAGCCCCTGCCATCAGCTTGGATACTTCTTGCTGCCTGCCCCAGATCATAAAAGCAGATAGCAGAATGTGCTCTCTGGGTCTTACTATAAACCTGGTTCTACTGTCAATGCTTAGATGTATTGAGAGCCTGTGGATGTGGATCAAGGGCATCGGCTTGGGGGAAGTCAAGGTTCAGATTGGAAGCCCAAAACTTGCAGGGGCCAGCAGAAAGGGATGGAAAAAATTAGAATCTGTTGAATTCCCATTTTCATGCTAAACTTTGTGCCCAACTTGCGATTAATGCAAGTTGGCTCTGGCTCCTTTAGTGTTACCAAGGATACAGGCAGTGGCAGTGATCTGGGCTTTCTGTGAGGCTGCCCCAGAACCAGTGGTGGAAGAGGCCTGAGCCCAGAGGCATTGAGGCTGTGTTTAGAACAAGAATCTTACTTTCTACTTTTTATCTCTCACCTTGTTTTGGATTCTAGCCGGTCACTATTCTTACTGCCCACTGATGGTGGGCTTTACCATCAAAATTGAAGTTGTGGCACTGCTCAAGGCTAAGGATTGGCCACAGATATTTGAATGCTTGCTATAACTTAGTGATATCCCAATCCTGCTGAGTGTACTGAAGAGCATTAGAAGAGAAAATTTTGGGGCCGAGCCTGTGGCGCACTTGGGAGGGTGCGGCGCTGGGAGCGCAGCGACGCTCCCGCCGCAGGTTCGGATCCTATATAGGAATGGCCGGTGCGCTCACTGGCTGAGTGCCGGTCACAAAAAAAAAAAAAAAAGAGAGAAAATTTTTCTGATTTGCCCTCCCTCTTCTCCTGTGCTGTGGTCTGAATATTTGTGTCCTCCCCCAAATTCATATGTTGAAATTCTAACCCCCAAGGTGATGTATTAGGAGATGGGGCCTTTGGGAGGCAATTAGGTCATGAGGGGAGTCCTCATGATTGTTATCAGTGCTCTTATGAAAGAGATCCCAGAGAGCTAGGTAGCCCCTTCTGCCATGTGAGGACACAGCGAGAAGGTGCTGTCTATGAATCAGGAAATTGGTCCTTACCAGACCCCCAAAATGCTGGTACCTTGATCTGGGATTTTCCCAGCCTCCAAAATTCTGAGCAGTAAATTGCTGTTGTTTATAAGATACTCAGTCTATGGTATTTTGTTACAGAAGCCTGAATGGACTAAGATATCCTCTGTATCAAAAGCCTAGCCAACTTTCAAAAACTACCTCTTTTATGGAACATTTGGTAATAACCATCTGTCCAACATTTATCCACACATCCGTCCAACCATTTATTCATCCATCCATCCATCCATCTATCCACTCATTTATTCAACAAATATTTATTGAGTGTCAACAAAGTGTTAAGCCTTGGGGATATAACAATAAACAGCCAACCACAATCCCTACCTTCAAAGAGCTTAACCACTCCAGCCTGCAGGGAGCTCTCCTTTCCCTGACCTGCTATAGCTCTATTTGGATAGTCCCCAAATACCTCCTACTGTATTCCAACCTTTCATGCATTTATGACTTTCTCATCGGTACAATTATAAGCACAACGAAACTACAACTGTGTCTGATACTTTTCTGATATCTGTCATGGGGTAAGTCCAGTATGCTGCACAGAGTGCTCAATCCACACTTTTGAATGAATGTGTGCAGGCACAGGTACTCTGCCCACAGGAGTGGAAGGTTCCTCTGGTGACTGTGAGACTTTGAGGCTTTGAGACACTGACTCATGCCCTCCCTAGCAGGTCTGCACTGGCCTGTGGGTGGGGACTGAGAAATGAGATGCTTTGCACAACAATGAGATCTGAAAACAAGGAATATAGAGTTTCAATAAAACTAAAAAAATGAAAAAGCTAAAATATGATTTGAAATATCCTTGTTGAGGATTGTAGCTATTTCCTCAAAGTGCCACAAGGGCAGTTGACATCCTGCCATGTCACTGGATGCCTACTGCAATCTGATTGGTTCCAGACCAGAAACTCTCATATGACTACAAGCTGAGGCAGGGGAATAAGGGTGATGTGTATTAGTCTTGGTTATCAAAACCGTCAAACTTGCTTATCTTGCAACACTTTAGAATCCCAGGCCTTGGGCACTTGTTAATTTGTGTTTTCTATGCCTTTACCAGGGCTGGCTTTTAGCAAATTGCAAGTAAGAAATTTGAGGTACACCATCCTTTATCTTACTCATTCTTTCTCCCCTCTTTCCACCTTAGCAGCAACCCCCTTTTTATCTGCGATGTCAGCAGTCTCAGGAAAGAATGTGATAAATTTATTCATACTGAGGTATAGAAGACATCTCTGGAGATAGCTATATTTTTACATAGGACCAAATCTCATGATAAAGAAATGAGAAGCTACCAGTGAAGTTCAGGTGTAATCACTTGGAGGCAAAGGCATGAGAAACATTTGGGAGAAAACACAGAGTGCCTGTGAATTCACACTAATTGTTAATGGCTTGATACTCCTTCCTGATCTCTATCACTCCTCTCCCTTGATACCAGGCAGCTCATCATAAACTCAAATCTTTTAAAAGTCAACCTCTTAACTTGTGCTATTGAGAAGAGATGGGTTATACGTAAAGGGCATTTCAGATACTTTTCCCCAAATGCTTCTGTTTATAGAGTTTGATCACACAGATCTTTAATAGAATTAGCTAGAACTGCTAAGGTTGTCAAATTTCAAAGCAGAGTTTCCTTTGCTGACTTAAGAGATGAGCACATATTATAAAATTGGTGACTATTCAATTATCTAGTGAATTTAGGGTTTTTGTAATAGTCAGTATGGATAATTCAAACTAGAAATCTGTCATGGTGTGATTATTCTCATTGGCTGCTAGGATAATCTTGAGTTCATGAGGATAGTCAATTCCATAAGGATTGAAAATCTGGAGAGATTTCCTGATTTGAAGTTCTGACCCTGAAAAAGGATCACTTTTTCTATGAAGTCTCTCCTGATTTCCAGCTGACCACTCCTCTCATTTGAATCATAAACACCGTCTCTTCTACTAGACTGTTGAGTCCTTGGGGCAGAGATTGGGTCATGCACATTTGTATCCCTAGCACTTACAAAGTATCTGACACAAGTGTGATACAAAAAAAGTATTTGTGAATGAGTAATAAATTCAACCTCAGTTCATTTGGGTGGGTGAACACATCCTTTGTGGATTGAATATAAATCACAGAAACTTTGACTAAAATAACTGTTATATCTTCACTGGTCTCACCCACTTACAGTGCTGGATTACAGATACATGCAGAGGAAGGTTAAGGGTAGGGACAAGGATCCTCTATCAATTTCAGCTTCCCAGATTACAGGTTGGATAAGTGATCAAGTGTGTTTTGACAGGCATGGTTTGTCCAAGAGTTAGTCAGAGATCCAGGAACTCGTAGGGGAACACTCCAGATGTGGTTATTTTAGGGTGCATTTCCTAAGGGTAGATAACCCCAGTTTAAAGTTAAATTATTCTTTGCTTTGATTATGCAGAAACCCAGGGCAATGCTTTATCCTATTCAAAATAACATTTCACCAGCATTGAGATAGTTCCAGTCAAGCAAGAATATTAAAACACCTCCTCCTGCCAAACACAACAGACAGCATGAACTTAGAGCCAATCTGCTAAGACATGGAAAACAAACACAGGCAGGCAGGCAGACAGACAGATAGCAACGTACACCGTGTGTAGCATAGATAGTTCTGGATAGCTCAAGCATTCTGCATCTCAGCCAAGTGGTACCATGTTACAGGATGTTTTTGCCTCTTATTGGAAGAGATGGGACTCCTGTCCTCTCAGGGCATGGGACCTGGCCCTTCTTCACTGAGCTGAGCCTGCCATGTGACCTTTGGCCTCAGAATAATCAGCTCCTCTTGAGCTATCGAAAAGTTGCTCCAGCTGCCCCCGTGTATGGGAGAACGCTCTTCATCAGCCTCAAAGTCGGTTAGTGTTGATGCGAGGGAAGGTGATGAGGGCCGCTCCTTTCTCCTCTTGAGTGGAGGGGGAAAGGAGCTGGGAAGGGAGAGAGAAAATCCATGCTGGAGAGAATTTGAGGTAGCCTTAAGGTATGACAAGGGCCACCAATGACAGGGTTCTACTCTGTGCCAGGCACTTTACATCCCACTTGATTCTTCAAAGAATTCTACAAGGCAAGTATTATCAGCTCCATTTTGCAGACGAGGAGACAAGTTCAGAGGGCTTAAGCAGCCCACCTGCTCACTCAGCGGGTGAGAAGCTCACTTCTGTTGACCCCCCTGAGCCCGCTGCACCATGCTGTCCCCTCTAAGTGTGAACGTTCCAAAGGAAAGCTCCCTCAAGACTTCGTCCTCCCATCCCTCCAGGACGACGAAGAATGGGCAAGAAGAGCCCTGGGCAGCCATTGGAATGGGAAGAGGATCAGCTCTGGAGCTCAGAGCTCTAGAGAATGACTTCATTCCCCATCTTCGGTCCTCTGCTTGTGTGACGGGGCTTGGCTTACAGTGACAGGGACAGCCGCTGAGGATGATCTCATAAGGAGACCAGCCCTCAGAGCCCAGAGTTATGATAGGGGCTGCCTTCTGCCCGCCCAGAACTCATTTGGAACCAATTTCGTAAAATTTTAAAATTTGTTTACCTTATATAAAGTGTTATATAATTTCTTTACAACTATCCTTCACTGTGCTAAGAAAGCAACATCTTATAATGGCCATCCCTGGCTATCGGATATTTTCTGAGGAACTACTTAGTAACTAGTATGGAAAGAACATTGAAAAATTAATCGGTTGACAGCAGCAGCAGGATGATAGGAACCTTAATCTCAGGTTTATCCTGGTACAACATTATTTAAGCAATAAAGCAGGAACTATGCTAGTCCTTAAAACCAGGAAGCAAAATAATGATCTAGGTAATAAGTAACTTCCAGATTCTTATTTCTCCCTCTCATTAGAACTTTTCCATTCTAATTATTCATACCCTTTAGCTGATATTTGATGCTACCAGTGAGTTTTTATTCCAATATCCTTAACATATTCCCACTAGGAAACTATTTTTACTATTTATGGTAATTAGATTGCTAAAGTTTCCTAGGCAAGAAAATTAGCATTTTTCCCATAGTTTAAAAAAAGGAAGGGGGCACACCTTTTCTTTTTTTAAGAGAGACCTTAAAGAAGACACTAACTTGTGCTTCTGATTTGTTATGACTTTTCACTTCATTTTAAAAATGCCCATTACCCAAAGGGCTCTAGTACATGTCCATGTTTCAAAATAGTTAAATTCGTTATAGTTGTGTTTATAGTATTTTTATATATAGTTACAGTTGTGTGTCTAAATATAGTTACATTATACAAAACATAGTTAAATTAAATGAATTACAGAAGCTAAAATATAAAATCCTTATGAAAGAGAAAGAAGCCAGAGAAATATTGTCTGAGAATCCTTAAGCCCTGGAGCCTGGCCTGAAGGTCAGGAAGCAGGAGTGAACTGAGCAAATGAGAAGTCCTAGAGACTTCTAGACGTCTGGAGTCTAGATTTCTAGAGTCCTAGATGTCCTTCAGCTTCCTGAAAAAGCCAGTGGGAGCAGGTGACAGATGGACACTCAGAGCCCTGCGTGCTGTGCTGGGATGAAGGATGAACCTGATAGCATGGGCTGAGATGTCACTCAATGAATATATGTTGATTTTATTTAGAGAGCTGGGACCTCCCAGGGCTCAGCTTCCGAATAATGAATGAACTTCTTGCCTTGGAGTGAGACTGTAAATTGCTCTTGGATGCAGCAAAGGAAACGCAGCCTTTGGATGGCAAGCTAATGTAATGGAGACTGTTGGTAATTAGACCCCTCTGAAATAGTTCTTGTTACACAGAGCTCTTATTTTGACGCAAATCCATGCATCACTCCTACCCTTTAAACTTTCCCCATTTCCTATACAGACCAAATCATAGCTTGACCTTTAACAGCCTCTCAGTCTGAAATTCCCTGTTCCTTGGCTTGGCTGTGCTCTGTTGTGTGGCCATTATCTGTCATAATAACGTACTGATGTTGGCTCTTAGAACAGTGACTATTTCACTGACTATTGTAACCAAAGGATTATTTGAAACCAGTTGGAGAAGACCTTCTTCCTGGTTTGGAACTAACAGCCTTAAAAGGAGACTCTAGATGTTATATTGAATCCTGAGAACTAAGACTCATTGCTGGAGCCACAGATGGCCTGTTCGAGGGCAATCTTTTCCCTAGTCCACCCCCCACCACAAATGCCGCATGCATGAGTGTGTGCATAACACTGCACACATATACACTGAGAATGTAGCTCGAGCTGTTCACCCTGTGCCAGAAACATTTGCCTCTTGTCCTCTCCCTCATTTCTGTATCCACTCAGAAAATACCTACTCATTTTTCTAGATTCAAGCTCAAGAAGCACTACCTCGATAAACCTTTTCCTGGCCTCTTCATTCCCTGTGCTGGACCCAATGAGTAGTAGCTGGCAAAGCTGATTGTGTGCATGTCTTCTCAAGTTCCTGTTTAGTGATTGCAGTTGGATATCTTGAAATGGAACATGATGCGAGCATTTACAGTAAGAAAAGAAGCAAATGCTACGAATCAGTGCTTTTTCTTTCCTTTTAGAGCTAGTTTTTACACATTTACCAGCACCCTACTGGATACAATCCAGTTGTTTTCTTTACACAGAGAGAAAACACTCTATGGTAATAGAATAAGGAATATAATATGAAGTAAAACTGATTTCTGGGATCACTGTATGGTCCTTTCAAGTTATAAATCTCTCACATAAAGTCTGTCTCTCTCTCCCTTTCTGTCTCTCTGTCTCTGTCTGTCTGTCTCTCTCTCCCTCACCTTTTGTGCTAATTCCAGTCCTTTATTTCTATATTCAATTGTGTGGTTTTTAAGTTAGAAGGCAACAGCTTCTGTTGTGGTAACACTGGAGAGAGCAAATGCTCCCTAGAAAAGATGCTACTGGGACCAAGCAAGACAATCTGACAGTGAGGAAAGCTAAAATGTTAGGCTGGAAGGAGTGGCCAGGACGTAGGTTTGGGATTAGGCAGTTGTAAGCCCTACCTAGACAAGACAGGAAAACCCATATGTCTGATCTTTTGACTTCTCTGTGGCTAACAGCCCCAAGCCACGCAAAGACTCTCTCATCTTTCAAGCTGAAAGGTTTCTAGTCTATATTTTGTTATTAGCTTTGCTTCCTTAGTTAGCTAAGGGAGGGATTGGGACCAGGACTGAGTTGTATGTGTTGGGGGGAGGGACAGGCAGCTGTCAGAGAGGTGCCAGCAAAACTTTCCCGGGAGCTAAGCCATAATTAAGTGATAGGACAAATGTCAAATTTCAACAAGTGAAGCTCAGGAGAATTATCCGGATATGTTTATATCCCACATGAAAACACAGTACTAATCCCCAAACAGGGAGTTGATAACAGATACCAGGAAATTATCCTTTACCACTGAAATTCTCAAACTGAGGAGTTTAAAGCCAAGCTAATACTGTTTGAAAGGTGATGAAAGTTAGGACTTTATGAAATTTACTTGATTTAAGATACGTAAATCATTGTAAGTGAACTCTCTGACAAAACTTCTCTGAAGCCCCCAGGTTAAAAAAAAAAAATGAAAAGGGGACCAAAAACAAATAAAATTTCAAATATAGGTGAAGATTATTTAATATATGTGATACATCCCAAATGAACTCAACTTTAGGGTGGGACAGTGATAGTCACTGGGGTTGTTATTTCTAATAAAAATGAAATTAGATGAGCAATCCATGGTCCTTAGAAGTATTTATTTTCAAAGCTCAAATAGTTGTTTATGTATTTCCTTTATTCTGTGTTTTTAAAGCCAATTAGTCATGAAGCGGTGTCTCCCCACTGTCTTGTTTTGCAGTACGTTTGCTTTCAGTCTGATAGTTGGAGATCTGGCTGTGGAGAGGAGGTCAGCGGCAATCTCCTTCCCAGAACTAGCACTGACAATGCTTTTCTTCCCCCTTGGCTTGTGGCTATCATCAGCAGGGTCAAAGACAAGGTTATGTTTTTGAGAAATGTGTTCTTTTCTATCCAAGCCGGTGCTACCTATTAAATATCACTCTCGGCCTTGAAAGAGAGACCTAAGACATTAAACATTCTGGAATGGGTCTCTCAGGAGAGGAGATAAAGCCAAGTGGTAGTCTGGAGAAAGCGGAGCAAGAACATTTCAGTGGGTCCTTTGGGTGTCCCCAGCCTCTCCTCTGGGTCACCCTGTTAGTACAGGCCTCTGGAAACAGCTCCCAGAGTTGACAGCAAGCTCCCTCTGCTTGGAACCAGATGATTCCATGCTACAGGCCCTCAGTGTGTCTGAGGCATTTGTCTCTACTAGCTATTTCTAATACATCCTTTCTGCACTCAGCCTGCAACCACAAAGGGCTATTATTAAAGACACAAAAGAGAAGTAGATAAGAAACTTAATATGCCAATTAAAATACCAAGCAGAAACCAGAAGAAAACATTCTCAGACTCACAATTCCCTGGATACACACAGCCCCAAAGGAACACTGGAAAGCATACCCAGCCTAAGAGAACAGAGGAACATCTTGTCGTAATCTCAGAGCAAGGCACTTGCTTGGAGTTGAGATATTTATCTCCTGGTTTGGGCGAGGTTTGGCACTAAGTTATTCAGAATTCCAGTTCCCACTTATTACTAGATCTATACGTGCTTGTAAATATACATAATAAAAGTAGCTACCATTTACTAAGTCCCTATTTGAACCACAAACTGTTAGGTGCTTTATATACATATTACTTTATTTAATTTTCACAAGAATACTGTAAGACAAGCATTAACAGCCCCATTTTACAGGTGAAGAAATTAAAGGTTAAAAAATTGAGACTAATTTATTAATGTCCTTACTTTATGCCAAGTACCATGCTAAGTGCTTTACACAAATGACATCATTCATTCTTCCTGATAAACATTTTCCAAGTACCAAGTAGTGTTGTAAGTGCTATGCACATATTAAGTCAATTAATCCTCCCAACAGACCTGTAAGGTAGGTACCAACATTATCCCCATTTTTCAGATGGAGAAGCTGAAGCAGAGAAGTTGGCCACTAAGATATTCCCTTTGGTTCTTATTCAAATTGTCACATTATAGAAATCTTTGCAAAATAATATTTGTATAAATGTAATGAACATTGTGCCAGATGCTGCTTATTAATAATTTATGATTACATTTTATACAGCCTGTATGGTTTTTTAGTACTGCATGCATTATATAAATACATAACCAAAAACAATATTATGTATAATATATATAAAAGGTAATATATATAATATTTAATGTAATATATACACACACACACACGCAACTACATCTTTCAAACCTACTCTAAACTATCTGGTTCAACGTTGCATGTGAACGTCTCTGAAATTTTCTCTTGGAAATTTATAATGAAAAAATGTTCACGTAAAGAGCTAAGTACAGGAAGAATACTCAGTTTTACCTAAGAGGTAGCTTAAACATAAATAGTTTTTGTAAAGCAAAGAATATTTTAAGACGTCAAATGTGCTTAGGAAGATGATTTCTACAAGGCCCCCAAGATCCTCACCTCCTGCTATTCATGCCCTGTGTAATCCCCTCCCCTTGAGTGTGGGCTGGACATACTGCTTCACTTCTAAGAAAGAGAATACAACAGAAGTGATGGAATGTCACTTTCAAGATTCGGGAGGGTATAAAAAGACTGTGGCTTCCATCCTGGGGGCTTTCTCTCACTCTCTTAATGACTCACTCTGGGGGGAGCCAGTGTTTGTGTTGTGAGCTTCCCTATGAAGAGGCTCACAGGGCCAGAAATGTACGTCTCCAGCCAACAGCCAATGAGAAACTGAGCCCACCAGCAGCGCACAAGCTTGGAAGCAGACCTCCATGTGTTGAGCCTTGAGATAGATGAGAGCAGCCTCCACTGACACCTTGTCTGGAGCCTTGCGAGAGATCCTGAGTTCAAAGCACCCTGCTAAGTTAGACCTGGATTTCTGACACACAGAAATTGTGAGATACTGAATGGTTGTTGTCGTTTGAAGCAACTGAGTTTTGGTGGTATTTTGTTTGGCAACGATGGATAATTGATAGAGCAAAGGAAGAGAAAAACAAACCCAACAGGCTTTGTAGTCAAACAAACCTTGGCTAAAGCCTAACTTGATTAATATCAACTATGCAACAATGGACAAGTTGTTTAAATTCCTTGAGCCTCCATTTTCTCAACTGTCAAATGGTGATAATGGTAATTACCTTGCAGAACTGTTGCCATTATTACACTAAACAGCATGTATTAAGTGATGAATGAAAAGCCTGAGATATACTGATGATACCAGAGGAGAGGGTCTGGGGAGGCCTGATGGCTGACCTCCATCCAGCCTGTCCTCTACCATGTTCTTGACTCTGCCACAGGAAAGAATTCATGTGCAGAGTCATAGTAGAAAGCGAAAACAGGTTTAATGTAAAGAATGAGCAATAATACAGACTTCAAAGGGAAAGTGCAGGCTGATTTCAGAGAGTGAGCAGCAGCCACAGCAAGTTTAATACAAAGTAAGAAGTATGCACTTTGTCTACAAAGTGAACAGCAGCCTGCTAAAGTCAAGTTTAACACAAAAAGTAAGATACACACACCTCACCGGTGAAGTGTGGGCTGGCTCCAGAGAGACTGAGCAACAGCCCTGCCTTCTTCCTGGATTCAACTTTTATAGCTGAGCTATCCATACATATTCATGCTATCTAATGAACAGTCAATTAAAGGGGTGGTTCCCAATTATGTAACAGGTTATGTAACATATCCTTGCACATGCTCAGTTGGTCTCTTTGGAGCATGCCCATTGGTCAAATTCTATCACATGCACCAAATACACTTAGAATATTCTAGGTATTGTCTAGTGCCTCCAGTGGGAGGTCATCCAAGGGATAAACTCCCTTTCACCGATCTTTCTCAGCCACCAAGATTACACAGGTCTGCCTCCTGTGGTCTCAATCTCCACATGCTGGTATGGACAATAGGTGCAACAAGCAACAGTAGCTCAGGACTCAGAGAAGGGGCTTGAATCCTAGGAGAGCGGTTTGAGACCCAGGGGAGTGGCCTGAAACCCGATCCCAGGGAGACTGAGCACCTCCTGTCTCACTGAGTCTAGTCTAATATTTGTTTTCTCTTTCCTCTCCTTCCGTACTCCCACTAACCTCTTCTTACTGCTTTTTCACCTTTTGTTGGGGAGTGGGAATTTGAAACAGTAGTGAGAGGAAGACATTGAGAACCCATGGTGTTCAAGGAGACAGGACATAACTCAATTTAAAATATAGAGAGGATATCACTTGATCTGGAGGTGGGAAAGAGTTGCAGTAATGGAAAAGAAGTCAACCCTAAAGATGTATTTCTTGCTATCATGTTTGTTTTTCTGATTTCGTTGCAGTAAGCAGAGGATATAAAGATATGCAGGTGCTTAGTTACCTCTCCCCACTCCCAAATGGATCTTCCCAGAATGATGGATGAAAGATGGTCTTGATTTGATATGATTTTTTTCCTCTATAGTGTAATATGTGCAACGTCTTCTACCATCAGTTTCTTGAAGCTAGCTAATTTTACATCTTTTTCACCAAAAGAATAAAACCAAAGAAGAGGTGTAGCGCTCTGGCTAATGTCGGTAATCCTGCCCATGTCACCAATTGTCGTGCTCTTAATCCTGTTGGTGGTGCCCATTGTAAAGCCAGGGCTGGGTCTGGAGCTCACAGACCCCTCAAGCCCATTCCAGACTGGGTTTCAGACCCTTTACACGCCAGGCTGGGTCCCCAGACCCCTAACATGCAGGTGTATGAGCTGGGTAACCGGCAAACAGGTCCTAGGAAGCCGTAGGTTGGAGAGCACGGCCGGAGCAGCTCACACCCGAGACAGACGCCCGCCAAGGTGGCGGCACTGCGCATGCGCACCAGCTCCACCCACACGCAGTTTACTGAGCCACCCCCAACCTGGCTGAGGCGAGAGGGCCTGATTAAATTATTCCATTTTCCCAACAAGAGGGCAACAGCGGCTTCAGCAGCCTCTGGCAGTTCCTGGGGAATGTGCAGCAGCCCCAGGGTCCCAGCTGAGGACAGGATCTAGCATCTGAAATAAAAGCATTTATGAAAGCCAGAATTTCAGGACTAGGTTGTTAGGTGCTTTTATTTTACAGATATGAAAGTTGAGACCTTCAAAATCTCTCAAGCCTGAGAAGGCAGTTGAAGAACGGGTGAACCTCCCCTGGGAGGCACTCAGGATTTTTTCTTTCTGTGGATGTGAAGGGTGTTTACTTAGTCCAGGAAGGACTTCTTGGAAAGAATGGTTTGAGTTGAACTGAAAAACTGATGTGAAGAGATAAATTGAGGAACACCCTAGGGCAGTGGAACCCAAATGGGACCATTCTAGGGCCCTTTGTAGCCAATTAAAAATGTAAGGCAGATGTAAAAAAAATAAAAATAAAAAATTGAAGAAAAGAAGATGAGAGGATAAAGTTTAAACTCTGAGGGGACAATGGCAAGGAAGGAGGTCAGTGGAAACCTCTCGTGGGAAGTTAAAGAAAAGAAGGATATTGTCAAGACAAAGAAAAGAGCTAGGTTTTCTGGCAAAGTGGAAGGTAAGAGTATTAGAAAAGAAGGAAGAGAAAGAGGATTATGATGGGGCTAATATTTATTGAGCACTTACCATGTGCCAGGTGCTCTTCTAAGGCATAGTGTTTACATCTGTATTTATTTGTTTAATTCTCAAAACAGGTCCATGAGGCTGACAGCAGGCCAGGTAGTTTCAGGCTCCAAGAATTGGTGACGATTATGGTTATGAGAAATACAGAAGCAATATGGCAAGTAAAGAAGAAAATTGTTGAGTTCATGTTCAGACAGAGCTAAGTTCAAATCCTAGGTCCACCATTTCTGCCCAGATCTGTCCAGCAGGGTTTATTCAGGTAAACAGCATAAACTTCCTAAAGCTCAATTTTCTTATGTGAAAATGGGGTTGATAGTAATACCTACCTCACAGAGTTGCTATGAAAACCAAAGTGAGACAGAAGATGTGTAACACCTGGTATGGTGACTGACATGTGTAGGTATTAAGTAAATAGCAGTGACAATTAGTACTATTGTTATTATGGTGACAATGTATTAATGGCTATTGTTGGTGAGTTTCTGATGTCTTAAGAAAATACAAGTGCTCATTCCTATATTTACCTTAACTGAAAGTTTGTTTGTAGCATGGCATACTCTGAAGAGCACTGAAAAGGGGGTGAGAAAAACTGCCTTCTAGTCCCGTGTGTCATTCATTTGCCACATGACCTTGAACCTAGGTGTCAATATCTCTGAAGTTAAAGGAGAGGAGAAATGATCTCTAGGATTCTTCCTACTTAAAAAAATCCACTAAGCCAGTTAATGTCTTTTATCTATTTTTTCCCCTTCTTTGAGCTCTCTATTCAGATGTTTCTGAGCCAGGAACAAATAAATATAACTTTATGCTATTATTTGTAGCACATAAAGTCTGCTTTTAATTAGAATTAAAATCAGGTTTAGAATAAGAAGATAGAACAGTCTGTTATGGTGGGAGCACAGAGTGGTGGTGGTGGGGAATAAAACTAAAGCCTCATACTCCTCAGTGTGAAGTCAATAGGTAATGCTAAAAGCTGAAAAACTGAGAAGTGGCATAAGAATGGTATTAAAAGATGAAGATGTAAGTATGAAAACAATCAACTGGAGATTAAAAGTAGTTGAGTCTGGGGAAAAGAGGACTGATATTTTTCAAATAAGACTATTAGAAATATCAACTCTTTGAAATACATGCCTTTATAACTTTGACAAAAATAAATATCGAAATTAAGTAAATACATCCCCTCGAAAAAATCAAAGCATAAAAACCTAGCAGGTGAGAAAGTTGAAGCTTTGGGTGAGTATGTGGGCAGAAATTTGATGAGGTTTGTAAGTGAATATAGGGGTAAGACCACGTGGACTTTGTAAGCCATCATGAGAATTTTAGTCTTTATTCTGAGATCTGTGGAAAACCCCCGAAAGAACTTACACAAAGATGTGACGTGATAAGATTTGCATTTTAAGAATAGCAACCTGTCTCCCCCATGAGACTAGAAGCTCCACGAGAAGAACCAAGATGGTTACTGTAACCCTAGCATCTAGAGGCAGCGCCTCACACATAATGGCTTTCAATAAGTAATTGATGGATGAATAAATTGATGAATGGATGAAAGTTCATTTCCTTTCCCATGTCTCTGTTTCTTCATCTGTATAACGGGGATAAAAAGCCTGCTTACTTCCTTGTCTGCCCTCTTTTTTTATCTATCCCCAGGAATGTTGGGAAGACAAATGATATAATAAGTATAAAATATCTTCAGCACCTTAGGAAGCATCATTCTTTGAAAGGGTGGTAGCAAAAATATTCTGGTAAATTAAGAAATAGCACATCTGTAAATTAAATTAAATATGAATAGCTGCTGTAGGTTATGATGGTAGAAGAATTATTTTGAATGAAATAGGGAGGGAGTGAGAGTCTACCTCAGAATGTGAAAGACCTTGAAAACTTGATTCCTGAAATTGTTTTTCCACTTGCATTTAAAGACGTTTAGACTAAAATCAATATTTTCTTTTGAGGAGCATACTATAAATGCAGCCTGGTCAATATGTCAGGGTGTGTGTGTGTATGTGTGTGTGTGTGCGCGTGTGCGTGTGTGTATATATATATATATTGCATTTTTATGTTTGTCTGGTTTGTAGAAAAATTTCTGTGAGCAGCAGGAGTTTGTCATAAGCAATAAAAACTTCTATGTGGATTTTTTCCCATTCTTTTCGAGGGAACTTCTCAGAATTTTTTCCATAACTGAGTTTCAGACTCAAGAGAGTCCTCAAGGTTGTTTTTTTCCCAGACCTTGCTGTTTTCTTCCCCTTTGCCACAGCACACTGGGAGAGAAAGGCAGGCCATTCCTGGAGTACTATTTGTTGATTAAATGAGGACTTTTGGCATCAGTGGTCTTTTTCAGCTTGCCAGATCTGGAAGAAGTGGGGGGAACAGTCTCATCCCGTATTATTAGTGACTCTGAATTCAGATGGTTACAGAACAGAAAAGTTGATGTCTAGAAATATTGATGTTCCTCTGGGAGGTTACTGTGGAAAGGGCCAGACTTTTACCTGAGAGGGCAGGGATTTCCCATGAAGTATATTTCAGGTGTGTAGAGGCCTTCCTTGCCTCCATCTCTCACTGATAGAGTTGGATACTTTTAGCCTAAAATTGGCACTCTGCCTTTGTGGCCCCCCAGATATTCTCACTTTTCCTTGACATTTGCCAGACACACTAGAATTGAATAGTCAATTCATCACAATAGCTCTAGTCTCTCTCTCAGTCTCTCTTTGCCTCCCTCATTCAGCCTCACAAATATGAGAACAATTTTCTCATGCACTAACTAAAATATAAAGTTATCAGTCTTTTATTCAATTTGTAAAGAAACGAAAGAAATGCAAGACTTGTATACTGAAAACTACAAAACGTCAGTGAAAGAAATTTTAAAAGATCCAAATAAGTGAAGAGCCCCCATGGATATGTAAAATCAACTATGTTACAATTAAAAAAAAAAGAAAGAAAAGAAAATGAAAAGCCTCCATATTCTTGCACCAGAAAATTCAATATTCTTAAGAAGGCAATACTCCCCAAACTGATTTATAGATTTAACATAATTCATATCAAAATCCCAGCTGCCCTTTTTTCTCTCTCTCTCTTTTTTTTTTTTTTTTTTGCAGAAATTAAAAAGCTGATTCTAAACTTCGTATGGAAATCAAGGGACCCAGAATAGCCAGGACAATCTTGAAAAAGAACAAAGTTGGAGGACTCACTCTTCCCGATCTAACAACTTACTACAGTGTTACAGTAATTAAGACAGTGTGATATCAGCATAATAACAGACATATAGATCAATGATCTGGAAATAAACTTTTATATTTACAGTCAATTGGTTTTTTGATAAGAGTGTCAATTCAATGTGAGAAGAATCATCTTCAACTCATGGTGCTGGGACAAATGAATATTTACATGCAAATGAATAAAGCTGAATCTCTACCTCAAACCATACACAAAAATTAACTAAAAATGGAACACAGACCTCAATGTGAAAGCTAAAACTATAAAACTTATAGAAGAAAACAGGAATAAATCTTTGTGACCTTGGATTGTACAAAGGTCTTAGATATGACATACAAACAACAAGCATATATATAAAAGATACATTGGATTTCATCAAAATTAAAAAATGATGCTTCAAGGGACACTTTCAAGAAAGTAAAAGAGAATGCATAGAATGAGAGACAATATTTGCAAATCATATGTCTGATAAGGGGCTTGTGTCCAGAATATAAAAAGAGCTCTCACAGTTTCACAGCAAAAGACAAATAATCCAATTAAGAAATTGAGTTTGAATAGAAATCTCCCAACGAACATGTACAAATGGCCAATAAAGCTCATGAAAATTAGTCCAATGACCTTAGTCATTAAGAGAATGCAAATCAAGACCACAATGTATACCACTTCACACCCACTAAGATGGCTACAATCAAAAAGACAGACAATAACAAGTGTTGACTAGTATGTGGAGAAAGTGGAACCGTCATACATTACTCATGGACATCCACTCCTGCAATTCTCTGTCTAGGCAAATACCCAAGAAAACTTAAAGCATGTCAACACAACAACTTGGACACAAATGTTCCTAGCGGCATTATTCATAATAACCCCAAAGAGGAAACAACTCAAATGTCTATCATCTGATGAAGGGATGAACAAAATGGTATATTCATGCAAAGGATATACAAAGAAATATATCAATATGATGGAATATTATTCAGCCATAAAAAGGAATGAAGTACCAATACATGATATAACATAGATGAACCTTGAAAACATTATGCTAAGCAAAAAAAAAAAGCAAAGCCAGACACAAAACGCTATGTATTGTGTGATTTCGTTTGTCCAGAATGGCAAATCCATAGAGATAGAGGGTACGTTAGTGGTTGCCAGGGGCTGGAGAGAGGAAGAAAACACAGAATGACTGCTAATGCATTTGAAGTTTCTTTTGGAGGTGATCAGTGGTTCTGGAATTAGATAGTAGTGCTGGTTAAAATGCCTTGTGACTATACTAACAACCACTGAACTGTACACATTAAAATTTTATGGTATGTGCTTATATCTCAAAACAAATTTGTAAAGACTACTGTTTCAAAGAATGCCTAATAAGAACAGCTAACATTTGTTAAGTCTTTACTAGAGCCTGAAGCTAAAACTGATGTTGGTTAAAACTCTGTAGAGTAAAATTTTTTACTGGAGAAAAAATAATGGAAAAATTTGTATCTGTCAGACAAAATTTACAACTGCAAATTTGAGATAAGGAAGAAGCCACCAAAAAAATGGCAGAAGCTGTAATAAAAAAAAAAAAAGAAAGAAAGAAAGAAAACAGAACAAAAGCTAATTAGCAAATTAAATCTTTCTAAAATATTTAGATGGAAAACTTAATTCTGATGAAAACACTTTCAATAAAATAAAAAGGAAGATGGAAAATTTCGGAATGGCTTAATAGAACTTATAGGAAATTTTCTTAGAGTTTACAATGAAAAATACTTTCCTTATATAAATGTGTCAATGTTGGTATAATGCTTACTTTGTTTTTAAATGACCCTTAGAGTCAAAACAGCAAAGTACCCACTAACTGGACCTGCCAGGGGGTCTGAAATTCCCACCTTTTTATGCTCTTGGTTAAAGAACAGAATAACATCTACTATTATGAGATATGAATATGGAAAGAAATCATACATTAAGTAATTTATCAAATAATAACACTTCAATTCAAACTGGTTTTGTCCAAAAATTGAGACCTGAGGAAATGAACACTGGACAGTTCAATGTCAAACAATGGGGATAGGAAAGATGCAATTTGGTGTATAATCCAGTTGAAGCATCATAGTAGAGAATCCTAAATAGCCAGAGGAAAGCTCTGAAGTTGGAAACTTATCTATGTATAGGGGCCGGGGGTGAATGTGGGAAGAAAGAGGGAGTAAATTAAAGGGAATCATGAGACCCCAGAGAGAATCCTTGCCGGCGCTCCATTCTGCCTTTGCAATCAACCAGATTTGACACATCTGATTTCCTGATTCTCTGACAAGCATTTTCCAGTACCTAAGGAGTGTAGCAGTGGTTGCTTTCTCCATTCTATTCAGTCTCATCTTTGTTTGTTCTTAGATGTCTCGTACAAACTAGCCTGTAAGTCAGTCCCAGACACAGATCTGCCACCTGATGCTGCCACATAGGCATTCATTGATTTGCCCATATATGAACATTTGTTGAGTACCTACTATGTGCGAGACCCCACATCAATAAATGGCTACATGCTGAGGATAAGGTGGTTGAGACATAGTCCACGCACTTAAAAAAGGCATGGTACAGTGAAGGAGATAGACATGTAAACTGCTAATTGTAAAACAGTAAGATCGGTGCAGTGATAGAGGTATCCTGGATATACCAAGAAGAGGCCGTTGGCACGGCCTAGTATAGAAAATCTAATAAAGCCACAGTTGTCTTTCAGGTACACCCCAGACAGAGCTGTTTAAGTTCTGAGATTCCAAGATTTTTTAAATACACTTTTTATTTTGAGATAATTTTAGATTAGTTCTTAGAAATAATACAGAGCCCACGTACCCTTTACCCAGTTTTCCTCGGTGGTGACATCTTGGAAAACTGTAATACGATATCACAATCTGGACACTGTCAAGGTACAGAATATTTTCATCAGTACAAGGATCCCTTGAAGTTGCCCTTTTATAGCCCACTCGTTTCTCTCCCCTACCCCTCTTTAATCCCTGAAACCACTCATCTCTTCTCCGTTACTGTAATTTTGTCATTTCAAGACCATTATATAAACGGAATCACATGGCATGGAACCTTTTAGTTTTGGTGTTTTGTATTCAACACATTTCTCTGGAGATTCATCCAGTTTGTTGCCTTTATCAATAATTCGGTCCTTTTTTTATTGCTGGTTGAGTAGTAGTCCATGGTACAGATGTAGCACTGTTTGTTTAACCATTTATCTGCTGAAAGATAGCTCGCTTATTTCCAAGCTTTTACTATTATGAATAAAGATTCTATGAAGATTTGTATACAGGTTTTTGTGTGAAAATAAGTTTTCCTTTCTCTGTGGTAAATACCCAGAGTACAATCGCTAAGTTGTATGGTAGCTACATGTTCAGGCTTTTAAGAAACCGCCAAACTGATTTCCAGAGAGACTGTGCCATTTTACATATTCACCAGCAATGTATAAGCAATCCAGTTTCTCCACATCCTTGCCACCATTGTTGTTGTCACTACATATTGTAGTCATTCTGATTGGTATGCAGTAATCTCATCGTGGTTTTAATTTGCATTTTCCTGATGACTAATGATGTTGAACAACTTCTCATGTGCTTTTTTGTCACCTGTATATCCTCTTCAGTGAAATATCTATTCATATCTATTGTCTATTTCTAATTGGATTGTTTGATTTTTTACTGTTCAGTTTTAGGATTTCTTTATATATTCTAGATACTAGTCTTTTGTTGGGTATATGGTTTGCAAATATTTGCCCCCAGTCTATAGCTCACCTCTAATTCTATTCACAAGGTATTTTGCAGAGCTTTTAATTTTGATGAAACCCATTTTATCAATTTTTTCTTTTTATGGATGGTGCTTTTGGTGTCAATCCTAAGAACTTGGTCTAGCTCCAGATCAAAAAGATTTTCTCTCTTTTTTTTCACTAAAATTTCATGGTTTTATATTTCACATTTAAGTCCTTGATTCATTTTGAGTTTATTTTTCATAAGTTGTGGGACTTAGGCAAAAATCAATTGGGCATATTTGTGTGGGTCTATTTCTGGTTTTTTTTCTCTCTTTCATTGATCTACGTGTCTAACCCTCCACCAACACCACACAGTCTGGATTATTCTAGCTATACAATAAATCATGAATTTGAGTAGATGGACTTACATTCTATTCTTTTTCAAAAATTGTTTTAGCTATCCCAGTTTCTTTGAATTTCAATATAAATTTTAGAATAATTTTGTATATACCTTTAAAAATTCTGGGAGGAAATTTGATATAAATTACCTGAAACCTATAAATCAATTTGGGGAGAATTGATATCTTTTCTAAGTTGAGTCCTAAACATAGTATGTCTCTCCATTAATTTAGGTCTTCTTCGATTTCTTTCATCAGCATTTCATGGCTTTCAGCAGAGAAATCCTGTACATGTTTTGTTAGATTGAGAACTAAATATTTAATTTTTTTCAATGATTTTAAATGGTAACATATTTTTAGTTTCAGTAACCCCTTGTTCATTGCTAGTATATAGAAATGTAATTGATTTTTTAAATGTTTATCTTGTAACCTGTGACCTTGCTGAACACAGTTAGTGGTTCTAGGAAGTTCCTTTTGTTTATTCCTTAAGATTTTCCACAGACAGTCATGTCATCTGCAAAGATGGACAGTTTTCTTTCTTTCTTTCTAATCTGTGTGTATTTTACTGCTTTTTCTGGCCTATTGCACTGGCTAGAACTTCCAGCAATGCGTAAGAATAGTGAGAGAGGACAGCCTTACCTTGTTCTTGATATATTAGAGGGAAGCATTCAGTCTTTCATCATTAAGAAAAATATTAACTGTAGATGTTTTTGTAAATGCTCGTTATCAAGATGAGGAAGTTCCTCTCTATTCCTAGTTTTCTCAGAGTTTTTATCATAAATAGTGTTGAATATTGTCAAATTCTTTTTCTCCATCAATTAAAATGATTGCATTATTTCTATTCTTTAGCCTATTAATGAGGTGGATTATGTTGATTAACTTTCAAATAATGAGCCAGCCTTGCATCCCTGAAACAAACCCCACTTGGTCATGCAATAGAATTCTTCATATATTGCTGAGTTCTATTTGCTCATATTTTGTTTAAAAAATTTGCCTCTAAATTCATGGTATATTGATCTGCAATTTTCTTTTTTTGCACCGTCTGTTTCTGATTTTAATATGATAAACTTTGTAAAACGAATTGGGAAGCATTCCTCTCTCTTCTATTTTCTAGAAGATATTTTGTAGAATTTCCCTCCTCTTCTATTTTCTAGAAGACTTTTGGAGAATTGGTATTAATTCTTTTTTAAATGCTAGGTAGAATTCTCTGGTAAAATCACCTGAGTCTGGAGATTTCTTTTTCTTTCTTTCTTCTTCTTCTTTGTTTATTTATTTTTTCAAATGACTTCAAATGATGAATTTGATTTCTTTAATAGTTACCTATTTCATGTTGCATGAGTTTTGGTAGTTTGTGCTCCTTGAGGAACTGGTCCATTTCACCTAAGTTGTCAAATTAACATCTATACAGTTGTTCGTAGCATGCTTTACTGTTCTTTTGATGTGTGCAGGGTCTATAATAATATCCCCTGCTTCATTCCTGATATTACTAATCTGTGTCTTCTCTCTCTTTTTCTTTGTCAGTCCTTCTAGAGGTTTGCCAATTTTATTGAATTTCAAATAACCAGTTGTTTTTATTGATGTTTTCTACTGTTTTTCTGTTTGTGATTCCAATGATTTTTGTTCTTATTTTTATTATCTCCATCCTTTACTTCCTTTGGGCTATTTTGCTTTTCTCTTTTTGGATTCTTGATGTGGGAACTTAGATTATTAATTTGAGATTTCTCCTCTTTTTCAGTGCAGCAGATGGGGATAAATATCCCAACTCCCTACTCAGTGTTTTTGGGCACCACCTGGACAGAAGGTGAGATGAAGCTGGGGCACCTCGTTACAGCCTAGAGAAGGTGAAAGTCTAGGCTCACCACTTGATCTTTGCTCGTGTTGGTGAGGTTGGAGGCCACAGTTTTTCCTTGATGTTTGAATGGAATACAGAAGTTCCTGTCTAAAAGGTTCCTCTTATCTTGCTAGGCTGTTCCTTTCCTGGTCCTTTGGCTGGAGAGCAGGCTTTTGTTGGGGCTTTTTATGTCTGCACCCACTGGCATTCCCAGGCTAAGATATGGACGGCCGAAAGAAAGTCAGGCAACACACCTCTGTGTCATTCTTTGGATCCCGAGGTCCCTAGCCAGTCTGCTTCTTCTCTCCATCTTTCAGAGTTTTCTTTTGTTTATTTTATATATGATATCCAGGATTTTTAGTTGGACTTCACAAGAGAAATAGAGAAAAATACATATACTGTCTTCCCAGAATCAGAAGTCTGAGTCCAAAACTTTAATGTGACCAGGTACTGAAGAGATTGGACCAGAAAGCAAGCTTTATTTTTCTTTCATTGCTACCTTTCACATCCACTCTGTCAGATCTCCCTACACTAGATGATGTCCTGAGCAGATCCTTGTGCATTTCAGATCAGTTTCATGTGTGAACCTTTACTCTCAGGGATCAAAAAGTAAATACAAACTATATTAGTCCATTTGTTTTGCTTATAACAGAATACATGGAACTGGGTGATTATAAAGAAAATGAAATTTATTGCTTACAGTTTCTGAGGCTGAGAAGTCCAAAGTCCATCCGGTGGTGGTGACAGTGACCCAGGGGTCTAACATTTCAAGATGGTGGAAGCAGAGAGAGCAGAGAGAGAGAAAGACAGACTCTCCTCTTCTTTTAAAGCCCTCTGAACCGTGCCCCTGACCACCAGTTTTAGTCCATTCACTACTGCACAGTCCTACAATCCAATCACCTCTTTAAGCCTCCATTTTTCAATTATCAAATAGGATTTCCCACACTCTTAACAGTCATAGTGGGGGCTAAGTTTCTAATACATAAAACTTATGGGACACAATACAAGCTTCAAGGAGTTTCGGGGGGACATAACTCAATCCACTACACAAACTAAACCAAAACTTCAACTTCTTGTGCACTGGAAAGGGTTCTTTCTTTCTACCCTGTCAGGCCTGACCCCAGCTTGGCAACCTGCAAGAGAAGGACTTTACTTTCCCCTCTGCTTAGCTCTACCTCCTCTCTAGCTCTCTTGTCTGTGGCTGCTGTTCCCTCTGGGGTTGGGTTCAGGAGAGGGGAAAAAAGGAAAAGGGTAAAGTGTTATGCTATGGGGTGGAGCTTCTGGAATCAGGTATGAGTGCCCTCTGCTTGGTAGGTGCCCAAGTGCTAGTGCTCTCTCTCTATTGTGGGTGCTTCTGAGACCCTGCTCTGATGGGGAGCACAAACACTGAAATCTTTTCTGCCTTGGTCATGTAGTCTCTGGCTGACAGATGCTATGTCCCGGCAAGCCGCTGCCCATACACAGTGGTTTGTGCTGGAGTTAATTTGCAAGGCAGACCTCTGGGCGGGGTTCTCTCAAGATAATTTAAGACCAGCTGTCTTCCACAGTGTCTTTGCTGGCCTCCAGAAGAAGCATCCTTGCCCAGTCCTCTTAGAGAGCAGCTTGCCCAATGTCAGTACTCTGCCTTCTTTTGATTCTCCCTAGCAGTACTTATTGCTGTCTCTTCTTTAGAATTTTCTAGAGGAGATTCACTCCCTGATGTCTGTGCCCTCCAAATTCCAAGGGACACAGTCAGGTTCTCTCATGAACTCCTCCATTCCACTCTGCTGCGGTCTCCCAGCAGCTCTGAGGCAGCAGCATCTCCTTACTGCCTTGAAAAAGGAGAAAGAATACAGGACACTGATAAATCTCTTCAAGGAAATCTTTACTTCTCAGCATCATTGATCAGTCTCCAGCCTTCTTCTGTACTGGAGGTGGGTGATGGATAAGAGTCACGGAACTGGTATTGAGCCACCTCTTAGAAAATCCTACATGGATAGTCTAGCAGCTTCTTTAGAACGTGGAGCTATTTGTCACCTTGGGGTGATTAGGCATAACTCTGAGAAAACGGGTAAAATCCCATTTAATATTCTGTCAGAATAAGAATGAAATGTCACACTCCAAAAGATGCCTATGTCTATAGAGTAGTGGTTTTGAAACATGAACCTATTACATTCATCTTCATGTATAGTTTGAGTTTTAAGCTGACCCATGGCCTACTCAGTGGCAAAGAAATAGCCTTGCTATGACACAACCATGTGCATCATGTGGAAAAGTACATTTAGCACAGGCCGAATGCAATTGGGTAAAGGAAGCTGGATGGTAAAGGGCACACCATGCCACAAGACAGCTGGGATGAGCAAGCAGCAGAGAAACGAACTGGCTAAAGCCTTTTTGAGCAACACAAGTTCCATATGTCTATGTGGCAAAAAGATGGAGCCTCATAGAGTAGTGGGCTGTGTAACCTAAAGCCATTGTCCCATGCTCACAGCAAGTCTTCCTGGGGTGCCCCCAACAGGCCCATATTCCCTTGTGTGTCACTTCAGCCCTGCTAGTGTTCTTGTAACACATTTCATGGCCTCGTCCTCAAAGTAAAGGACACAGAATTTGTTTAACATTCCGTGTCTGATTGTGGCAGTCCATGATTCTACTCACTGGAGTCTCCAGAAAAGACGCACATAGATAACCAGTTTTCAAGGAATCTGAATAAATAAAATGCATGTGGCCTTCAGGTGCTGCCTTAGGATCTCACGGTGCTGAAGGATCATTATTGTGAACATCAACTACTCTTGGAGCAACAGCTGCAAGAAATGTCAATTGATAAACTATTCATTAAGAAAATAAACTTTCAAGGAAGCTGAGGACCCTGAGAGGTATCAAGTACTGGATGTGGCGAATCTGAAGCTGCCACGGGGGTTTCTGGGCTCCCATTGCTTTGCTCTTCCCTGGAGCGGAGGCAGAAGCACCACTTACCCCTGAGGACGGAGCCTCTGGGGCTTAGCTCATCACTGACATGTAGGTCAAGTGAGGAAAGCTGAATAGACTCTGGCACCAATCACCTCTTCCACAAAGAAAGAAACTCCACTCAGACAGAAGATAAATGCGGGACACCTTCCCTTCCTCTCAATGGCCCCTGGAAAACATCAAGCGGTAGGAAGATGTCCAAAGCTTTAGGTGTTATTTTTTTCAACTGCGAAATAAATTTCCTCTGGTTAATTGGTTTTTAGTACATGACATCCAAAAGGCATCTCACGCTGCCTGCTTGGAGGGCAAGCCTTTTGGAAATCTCTCCAGGAAAGCTGATTTATGGTACCGCCACAGGCATCTCCGCAAGCATCAGGACCAAGTGGAGGAAGTGCCAGGACCCAGCCCTGAGGCTGGCATTCCAGCCTGTGAACAAACACTGTGGGTTGGAATGCTGCAGCTAACCCAATGTGCACAACTGCCGGCCCATGCTGGAGCCTCTGACAACACTTTCCTGTGAGAGACCTGGGCTCTGGGGAGCCCCCGCTTCCTGCTGTGTCACCATGATGTGACCATGAGGGTGGGAACCGGGCCCAGGAAAACTTCCTTCTGGACTGGTCGACCCTTGTGCAGAATACTGGCTCAACTCTGAGTGTTTTTCCCTGAGATATCAAGGCTTCCGTCACCCTGTCCAGAGAGGCCCCTCTGGCCATTGCCCTGCCAGGATCTATCTTATGGCACCCTTGGGACTCTAGGGCTAAGCCAATAGAAGGCCTCTCTGTGTCCCAAGCCAAAGGGACCAGATTTAGAAATTTTGATGACTCAGGTACATGGGAATTTGAAGGTCTCTCATGCTATCAACAAAGCAAACAAATAAAAAAATGAATAAAATCTCAATTAGAAGACAAAAATGTCAATGGGATGTCTTTGGGCAATAAAATTATGTTGATTTTTTTTTCTTTTTACTTTGCTGCATTTTCCAAGTTTTATATTATTTTTATATTGGAAAAATAAGCTTTATTAAGGGAAAAACTATCAGAATAACAACTGATTGATTCAATTTAATGTTGCTATCCAAGGGACTTCTGTAAATATTACTAGTAAAGCCTTATAACTTAGTACGCTGGGAGGTTGACTGCTGGAAACTTTTATTTCTTTGGGCTACATTCCCCAGGTATTGCCTGTTCACCAAGACTTTAATTGTTACCATGTTATAAAACCCCTACATTTCCTAACAAAGAAATCATTTTTGCATAGCTTTCCCATAGTCACAAAATGTAAGATAGCCCACCCAGTATAAGGCCTGCTTTGCAATCTTACAAGAAAATTATGTGATGTCTACCTGCTAAAAAGGAATGATGACATAATGACAACAGCCCTTTGTTGAGCACTTACTGAGTGCCAGCGAGGTGCTCAGCTTCAGTTACTCTACAGAGATCTTTAATCCTTACAACAAGAGTTAATGGGAGGTGGTCTAGGGTAGGGGTTACTCACACCAGCTCAGGGGTTAGACTGCTGCACTTGGATACTGGCTTAATCATTGCTGAGCACTGTTACTTGAGTGGCTATATAACCTCTTTAGCCTCAGTTTCCTCATCTATAAATGGTGACAATAACACTATCCACCTGATAAAGTTTTTATGAGGATTAAATGACATACCTCTGGCAAAACACAGCATAATGCCTGTCTTAAGCAAGAACTCCATCTATCTAGCTATTATTATCTTCATACTACAGAGTATGGTAGGGGGGAGAGAGTACAGTGAAATGTACATAATATGGTCTCTGTGGAATTTATTTGAATTATAAATAGGTAGGGCTGTAATTAATTAGTGCCTATATCCCCAAGTTTCCAGATTAAGCCACAGTTGAGTATTTTCTTTTTGCTTAGCCATTGGGATAGGGAGCTTTAAGGGGAGGGTGGTAGAGAATGCTGTTAGCTAGTCAGGTAGAAGTCATCTCCGTCTACCCATGATTGTATATGCCACATAGCCATGAGACCCTCAGGCTGTGTCAACTCAGCATGAGACATGAGTCCAGACCGGGGGTCATCAGTATGTATCCATGGGGTGGCTGTAGTTATAGACCACAGCCTGATGGGGACAGCCTATCAAGAAAATTTAAGTCCCAAGGTAGATTCCTGGTAGAGAAAAGTTCCAGTGAATGCCTTTATTGTTGCCTTTATTGTGACTTTATACAGTCAAAACCAGAAAAGTAAGATTCTCCAAATCTGAAGCCTCAGGAGTGAGGATAAGGAAGAGGGGAAAGAACAGAACGGCACTTGGAGCATTTCCCACATTAAGTTATTTCAGGATTCGAGTTGCTAGGTGTCTACAGAACATATCTTCACCAGGAAGGAAAGTTGAACACATTTTGCTCAAGATTTTTTTCAGCTGTTTGTCAAATTGCCTTATAGAAAGAAAACAGAGGCAAAGATGGCCCTGTTTGTATTTTACAGACAGAAGCCCCCCCAAAACAAAGATATTTGGGCAGCCATGGTCTATAAACTTGTTCTTACATCTGAGCCATGAGTCTAGTCAAACTAAGGAAAGTCCCTCTGGGCCATCGAGATGTCTGAGTTGTTCTTTTCACAGCAGTAAGGAAGAATTCTTCTAGATTAGATGTGTCAGTGAACGATTTAAAGGGCTCTCTCTGTGTGTCTCTTTTCACTCTACATTCTTCCTACGTGCTGTTATCCACTCCCTTCGCTTTACCTATCACATATGATATGTTTTGAGAACTAAAGGTGCTACAGTCAGAGAAAAACTCTGTATAACCTACTAAAATGTCTCTCCTGATCTCCAGACCTATTGGATCAGTGAGGAATTCTTTTAGTTTCAAGTAACAAGAACAATAAAATTCAATTTTCAGTTGTATGGCAGAGACTGTTAGCTGTCCCCCAAAATCCATCCTTCCACAGATGCTGGAATATGCTTTCCTGGTTACCCTACATTTCCCAGCTTGCTTTGCAGTTAGATGTAGCCAGTTCTCTCCAATGGAATGTGAGTGGAAGTGATGTGTTTGGCTCATAAAACCTCCCAAAAGAACATCTCTATCCTCTTCCCCCTTCTGGCTAACTGTGACTCCTGGCCCACAGTGACCTTGGAAGCCATGTGCTGAAAGAGAAGAGCACATGTTGGCTTGTGTCCCTAAGCTGTGTCCACCACCACTAACTTGTAACATTGAGTCTTGACCATTCAAGAACAAGAGATATGTGTCTATTGTGTCTCAGCCATTACTTTTGGAGTCTATTTCCTACCCTAATATATTCTATCCTAATAAAACAAATGCCTTTAACTAACAGAACGTTTTTATCTTTCTTAACAGGAAGTTCAGACATAGTAGATGATAGCATTTATTTAGATGTTCAAAGATGTCATCAGGAACCAGGCTGTCACTTTCTCCTCCACGACCCTTAGTGTATTGGCTCTGTTCTCATGCTCTAGTCCTCAGGGTCACAAGTAGGCTGCTGCACAGGGATATGTTGGTTATGGGGACAATGTCCACCTTCCAGTCAGGAAGAATGAAAAATGGGCAAAAGTCCACTTCCCAAGGTAGCTTGTCTTTTTCTTCATCAAGGGGAGTTCCTCCTTATGTTTCATTAGCCAGAGCTAATGAGTCACTTGCCCACAATTTGACTAAGTGGCCAAAAGGAATGAGATTAGCACAACTTGTTTAGACCAACCATAATTCATCCATTGGGGTTAGGTCTACAGCCTCCTAATGTCAAAGGATCTCTGCTTGCCACTGAATAAAGCAGGGTCTAGAACAGGTCTTTTTCCACAGGAGGAAAGTGGCTGAAGGGGGTCGCTGTTGCTTTAATTTGTTCAGGCTGGTATAACAACCTGCCATAGACTGGGTAGCTTATAAACAACAGAAATTTATTTCTCATAGTTCTGGGGACTTGAGAGTCCAAGATCAAGGTGCCCATGGATTTGGTGTCTGGTGACAGCCAACTTTCTTCATAGATTATCATCTTCTCACCATAACTTCACACGGCAGAGAGGGCTAGCTCACTCTCTGGGATCTCTTTTACAGGGGCACTAATACCAGTAATAAAGCCTCTGTCCTCATGATCTCATCATCTGCCAAGGGCCCCACCTCCCAATACCACCACCTTGGGGTTAGAATTTCAGCATATGAGTTTGGGAGGGACACAAACATCTGGCCCACAGCAGTCATCATGAAGCAAAGATCACTGTCTGCCATGCTCATGTACCCGACTGCCACTGGACCTCTGTGGCACAACAGGAATCATCCTCAACACTGTTCTTTCTCTCACCTCCATATCCAACAATCTCAAGGCTTATTTATTTTTATCTCCTAAATATCCCTCAGTTCTGCCCTTTTTTTCTCTTCTCACCATTTTTCTCATTTTCTGCCATAGCTACCTCCAGGCCCCTCCACCCCATCTCTCAGAGTCACTGGAGGGGTCCTGCAGAAACTCAAATCTGAGTCCAGCACTCCACTGCTTAAATGTTCCATTAGCCACCCACTGGCTACAGAATAAACTCCTGTGTGTGAAATCTAAAGCACTTCATGATGTGACTTCTGCCTTCTGTCCACTGACCAGCAGAACTATGTCATCGTAAGGTACACACACATGCATGTGCACACACACACACTTCATGCCTCTACTCCCTCTGCCCAGACACACTTTCTCTTGCTTTTCTTCTATTCAACCATAAAATTTCATTTACTTTTTAAAAATCAGTCTTCCCTATCTCCTCCCCAGTACTGGCTTAGGCCCTCTCCTTGCTGCTATCTCTGTGCCCTGCAAACTTGTCATGCTTCTACTAGCACATGTGTGCTAATATGGTGGTCCCATTATGCTATGTGCTGCCCGAGGACAAGGACCATATATTATTCATCTTTGCAAGCCCAGTGCCACACCCAGTGATTGGCACAAAGTAATACTTTTGTAAATAGCTATGGAATAAAATCCTAAAACAAATCAATGCAAACTATTTGAAATGAGTCTTTTTAAAGCCTTTTATACTTGGAACTGCCATACAATTTCATTATTGCATTTCATCCAAATTAGCCAATACATGTCTCTCTTCATAGTGTATTTTGTTAGATTAATTCATTGTTAAGTAAGGTTTCCACATACCCATGCTGAGTCACCCACAGAGTATTAAGTAAAACATGTTCCTGGGACGAATGGGCAAGACCGCAGTAGGAGGAGCTGAGTGATCTTAGTAACAGCAGGAACAGTCAATTGCCAGACACATACATTGACAGCACTTTGTGTATCTCTTTTATTTAATCCTCACTATGACCTCATGAGGAAGGTGCTCTTACTAGCCTCAGTCCACAGATGAGAAAACTAAGGCCAGAGAGCATAAGTTTCTTACATTCACACAGCCATGAAGAAGCAGAACCAAGAAACAGAACCCAGTTTTTCTGATTCCAAAGCCTGCACTTTTAATTGCTTCAATCTGTTAACCTCTCTTTAACTGAATCAGGAGAGAGACAGTCTCCAGCATGTGAAAAGAGATAGAGGTAGAGTAGAGAGAGAGAGAGATTGTGATTTTTTTGGAAACACTGAAGTTTAGCTTGAGCAGAATTAGATTTATGCTCCATGATGAGAAACCCAAGTGTGGTTGAATGGTGGTCATCAAACATGTGGAGAGTCACTCTGAATCAGCTGCTTTTATCTGCTTGGGATTTCAGGGAATGCTTCTGAGAAGTGGTAATGTTTTAGCTCAGCGCTTCTCAAACTTCAGTGTGCATGAGGATTACCTGCAGTGGGCATCTTGTTAAAATGCAGACTGAAGACCACTGCAGTTGAGGCCTGGGTAAGGCACCATCGCTGCTGGCTGTGAGTCACTTCTGCAGATCCTCACGTCTTTGAGCCATTTGCCAGCCTCTCTGGCTCACACTCTTGCGCGAGTCTCGGGGGAAACTTGGCAGTTCCAAGCATTCTGTCCGTGAGGGGAGAAGGGACCAGGGCTTCATGGTGACAGTTTTATCCAAATCCCCCTTCCTGTAGAAAACAAACACCTATTTGAAATAAGTTAAATATCCATCTTCACATTTACCACAGCTATTCTGTGAAATCAGTAAATCCTCAAAATTGATTAGCCCACCAAGCTCTAATGTCAACCTTTTATTTCAAACTTTCACGACCCAAGACAGTCTCCTGAAGTAGGGAGGGCTGAGGTGTTCCGGGAACTGAAAAGCCACTGACTGCTTTGTGCCTCGAGACAGGACTCTCCACCCCCCACTGCCCCAGTGAGACAGCTCTGCCCTGCTGGCCCCGTGGGAGGGCATCCAGGCTGAGATACCCGTCTGAGGACACCTTCGTGCCTCAGTGCTAACAGCCGTCTGCAGGGCTCACTTCCCAGGCACAGCCTTCTCCAAGCGAAGCTAAGGAAACGCCTGTCCTGAGGGATTTACTGTTGACTGGCACCGTTCTGCCTCAGCTGGGGCTCTTCCTGCTCTCTGGCTCCTGCAATAGCCTCTCCTCCCACATGCTTTTTTTTCCTTGTCAAAAAAGTTTCTATTTTCTTCCTGGAAATATTTTTTCTGGTCTGTTTTTGTTTTTTTTCTCTTACTTTCCAGCCATCCTTTCTCTAATGAGGTCATAGATGGAGCCATCTGGCCACAGGTGACTTAGAGAGTTTTTGGCTTCATTTGAGGACAAGGAATTCAAACATTGATAAATCACAGGACCTTTTGGGGGGATAAGTACTGGATGAGTTGCAACAAAGGAGTGGAAGAGGGAGAGACATATTATCAAATGCTGAGTGCACACTGGTCACAGGTGCCAGTTGCTTTCACATCCCTTACCTCCGAGAAGAAAGCAGAGGCCCTGGGAGGCTTAGGGACACCCTGTGGTGTACACTGATGGCTGAGTCCTTTGCCTAAATAACTGTGAATTCATGCCTTTTGCTAAATGTGCTCTTGAGGGTTTCTCAGCCTGCTGATGGCATCAGCATCACATATCCTCTGTAAGTCTCCTCTTCTGAAAAACGGGGGTAATAATGGTGTCTACCACACAGGAATCCTAAGAGAAACACTTAGCACAGTACATGGCTCAGAGTAAACACTTAATAGCTATGACCTGTTAGTACTATTGTTGCTGCTGCTGCTGTGTTGCTGTCACCATAATTGTCACTCAAGGCAAAATTCAGTACTACTGTGCTCCATTCATACAGCCATTCATCAACTGCTCACTGAGGACCTAACTCTGGGCCAGGCATTCTTCTACATAGCAGACATACACCCACCATGGAGCCTACATTCTAGGCCGGGGGAGAGGAAACTCGTAAAGAAATAGGGCAATTTCTGCCAGTGAAAAGCATTCCGAAGGAATGAAAACAAGAAAATGGGATGGCGTGGCTGGGACTTGGGGTGAAGAGGGCTGCTTTGGCTGGGGATGGGGGGCAAGGAAAACATTTCCAAGAAGCACATTTGAGCTGAGACCTGAATGACTAGAAGGAGCCAGGTGAACAAAGACTTAGGGAAGGACACTCCAGCAAGGGAACAGCCATCAAAAGGTCCTGAGATGGGAATGCACTTGGCATATCAAATATACTTTCTAATTCCAGAAACGTTCTTACATGGAGTAGGAGGAAGTCATATTGTACAGAGGTTACAAGTACAGACAGATTCTGGAGCCAATACTACCTGGTTTCATCTCTAGTCATGACCTTGGAAATGTTACCCACCTCTAGGCTTGACTCCTGACCTGAAAATTGGGGAAGACAATAGTGAATAAGAAATTAGTTAGACATAAAAGTAGTTTGAATAGTTTTTGGCACATCATAAACAGCGAAAGCTACTACTCTTATTATTATGAGTGCTTAATTAATGTGTGCAAAGCACTTGAACAGTTCCTGGAAGGAATAAGCGGTCAACAAGTGTTAGCTGTTGTTATTGGTGCCCAGACCTTGTGGGCTCCGATAGTGTGCACACTGAGTGGGTCACTTTGGGTTCTCATGGTCCCCTTCCTTCTCAATCAAGTATAGAGGAAGGAGTCAGCACATCATTTTACCATTTGACTTAAAATGCATCAATATAATCTCTGTGGTCAGGATGAGTTTTGTTTATCAGCATGCTTGCATTACTGAGTGGAAATAATGTTTTTTAAGAAACGAAAGAAAAACCAGAATTACAAAATTTAAAGCATTCTTTTTGAAAGATTCCCTTTTGCCGAATGATTTAACTACTCTTTCCTCAGTGCTGACTTGCAAAAGGTGGTACATAGTTTCCCGGTTCCCTTTATCATTGCCTGAAGAAGCTCATTCCCTTCGGGAGGTGAGGTGCTAGGGTGGAAGGGTCAGTTCACATTTGGTCACCATGGAGCTTGGGCTGGTTTCAACTGTTTCCCATCAATGTTTTTCTGGTTTCTGTAAGTTATTACCTGTGGGCCATTGGCCCTGGAGACACCACAGCTCGTGGCTGACATGGTTTTATTCCCATGCCAGTCAGGAAGTGCAAATTCACCCACACAACAATCAAGATCTGGGTTTTATGGACTCAAGCCAAGAGGGTTCCAGCTGGGACCATCACGGGGCAGGTCTGTTTCAGCAGGAGACCCTGTGGTGTTTCTCTGCTGGGAGGCCCTTCCCTGGGGCGGAGCCACCAGGCCTGGGCACCAGCACTCATTGGGCAGCCTCCCATCCCAACTGCTTGGCCCTTCAGAAGGAAACCGATTTTACTGTTTCTCTATTTAGAACATCAAGATAGGTTGCCATGGAAAAATGACATCTTCTAATTAAAAACACAGAGAGGTCACAAGTTTCCCAGAACAACTAGGGCACAGATCCTAAAACGAAAGAAAGAAACATTTTGGGGGAAAAAAAAAATGTCAAACAAACCTCCAGAGCTGCGTCAGCCTGTAACTTTCCAAACCTGAATGAGATGCCTTGCGCAGACAGGGGATGCTGAGTGGATAGTGTAAATTCATCACCAATGGATATTGCTTTTGGCTGGCAAGGGCTCAGTCGGGCAGCAGATCAGAGATGCTTAAGCAATATTGACCTAGGACAATTATTTGGGGCTGTCCTTTTGACTGTGGACTTCTGGATTGTCCTCCTGAGGACTGGGAGGGTACACGGAAGGGCAGAGATGAGGAATCAGAAAGATGCTAGTTCCAAGGAAGCCCAATCCTATCACTCTCTGCCAATTTCCCTTCTTTGTGCTGTACCTTGTACATGTATTGAGAGTAGCACCTGGACCTGGGTTGTGCTCAATTGCTGTCTCCCATGAGGGACTGTAGACTTCTCCAGGACAGGCATGATGTTGAATTTAGCTCGGTATGGCCAGTGCCTATTATATTGCCTGGCACATAGAACATGTACAACAAATCCTTGTTGAATGGATATTCACCATAACAGCTGACATTTACTGAACATGGGATATAATTAATCTTTTTTTACAGTAAAGAAATTGCAGATCAAGGAAGCAAAGCAACTCACATAAGTTTGTACTACTAATAAGTGACAGAGCCTGGATTTAAATCTAACACTGTCTGACTCCAAAACTCAGAAATAAATGAATCCCTGTGGGGCTGATTTTCTCTCACTCGGAGGCTGATTAATCAACATGTAGTGTGAGGGGCCCTTTGCTCTGGCTCCTTCTCTCTCTCACTGGCCACTGTTGGCACTAAGTTTCCCATTAAGCCCTGTGCTTAGAGTAAGCGAGAGAGGAAAAACCTGTACTTCAGTCTGGCTGCTTGGCCAAGGCACGTGCAAAAAAGAAAAACCGTGATGGCAGTGGGTGAGGATGGGGGACTCAGGTGCCTTTCCTTCCCTCTTTCTGCCCTTCCCTCTTTAGTGCTTTCCCATGCAGGGAGGTGTAATCCCACTCCCAGGACGGTGAAGCTGCCACATAGGGGGAGCCAGCTGTGCTGATGTAGCCATTATCACTGGGCAGGTACGTGTGCCCAGCTTGGCTGACTGTACAGTGGAGCCCATAGCAGCCACTCATAACAATGAGCTGAGTGGAGCGGGCTCTCGGTCAGCCGATGCCACCACCTTGCACAGGCTGCACAAATCCCTGAGAGCTGTGTAAGGAGGTTTTTGATATAATCCTTCAACTTTCAAGTGTATTTTGCATTATATGTTATAGGCGGTAGATAATAATAACATTAGTTAGCCTGTGATAGTGTTAAAAGGCCTTTTACATACATTATTTTATTATTAACCTGTGAGGTAGGTAACACCATTAATCCCCTTTGGATGTGATAAAACTAAGGCTTTGAGGGATGTGTCACCCTCTCTCATCAGGGCTACTCAAAGTGTTCTCCACAGACTGGAAATAGCAACATAAACTAGAAGCCTGTTAGAAATGCAAATGTTTGGGCCTCATCCCATCCCCACTGAATCTGGGTGATTGGGTCCAGGAATCTGAATTTTACAGCTTTCCAGGTGGTTCCTGTGCACTGCCCTAGGACACAGAATAAGTGATAGGAGGCAAAATTCAAATTCAACCTTCACTCTCCCACCCCAACTTATGCCATGCTGGAGGTTCTGGAAAAAGTTCAGAACAAAGCCAAAACCTTGAGTACAAATCACGGGGCAACTTCAGTTTGTTGCGAGAATGTGACTAGGCATTTAATCTCTCTAAGGCTCAGTTACTTATTCTGTAAAACAGCCATAATGTCTACTTTATTTAACTTTACTGGGCAGTTGTGAAAATCAAGTGAATTAATGTATATTACTCTGTAAACTGCTAAATACCAAATACCATAAACTTTTGTGGTTAACTATTATTGTAATTGTAGTAATTATGTTATTATATTTCAAACATTAAAAAATAGGAACTAATGGGTAAACTGAGGTTGAAAATATATAATAATTCCTTGTAGATTCCCATTACATAACCTTATTCTGTAAATAGAGAATTATTTTTCATGGAAAAGAAAACGAAGTCATATTGAGTGACCCCAAACTGTGAACAAGGACAACGATCATGATAATTCCTTGTGGGTAGAGGAGAGGTGCCGCTCTGTCTACCCAGGAACGCGGCTTGACAGAATGGAAAGAAGAGGGTCAGACGCAGAATACCTGTATTTGCACCCAGGCTCCTCTGCTTCTGGGATACTTGATCTCAGACAAGTCACTTCACCTCTAAGAGCCTTGTTCCAACCATGTAAGTTTTGAATCAAAATAATAACCACATTAGAATAATAATGATGTATTTGACACGAGGCTCAGATAAGAGAATGTCTCTGAAAGTGCTTTGCAAACTGCGATTCACTGTACAAATGTCAATTGTCCCAGTTGCTGCTGCTGTTCACGGTAGGAGAGACGAAATGGCACTGGACAAGAACAGGGTGGCTCCTAGAGGAACTCATGAGACCTGGTAGGAGGAAGACTGGCAGGAGACAAAGACAAGGGAAAAAAAGGCTTGTGCTCCCTGGACACTGGGCCACAAAGGACAGGTCTCTTGGCTGTCGAGGAGGGTGAGGAAGCCCACAGCCCGGAAGGCAGCGGGCATGCTCCAGAGACACTGACTTCCCGGGCGCACACAGCTGCCCAGCATCAGAGCATCCGACCACTGGAACAGACCAGGGTGTCCAGCTCTGGGCCATCCCAGGCCTGTCCCAGTTGACCAGGACTCGCATTCACAACGGCCTCAAATTTAGACTTTTGGTGTTATTTCCATTTGAGATTATACAGTCACAGAGAAACTGATGGAACAAGATATTACTCGCACAGTCTCAGATGTGTATGTCTCATTATAGGCTGTGCCATCTGCAGCATCACCAGGGATCAATTCTTCACAAATCCTTGGACTATATTGTTAATTGCCCAATTATATTTTTAAATATAAATATTAATTTAATTATAAAATGTTTTAAGGATAGCATAATTTTTATGAATACGTTCTGGCCTATCCATTTTTTTCCTATATCGGGAGACTCTGCTAATCGAGGTCAGCAGATGTAGTTACCAAGCCCTATGTGGGACATAGCTGGAAACTCTGTCATATATACATAGATATGGGAGTACTTTAAAGTTCATGGACAGTTTTATATTATCTTTTAATTGCAGTTTTCCACAAACTTTTTGAAGTACCCTCATATGCTTGCATCATACCCGAGTCCTCCTATAATAACTATTTGTATTTGTACAGTACTTAAAAATTTATAAAGCATTTTCACATACATTCTCTCATTGCTTCACAACAACCTTATAAGCAGAACAGATATTTTTATCTTTGTTGTTCATATTATTTATTGCTATATAACAAACCATCCCAGACAAAGTCGGCTAAAAAAACAACAAATTCATTTTGTTCATGAACCTGCCATCTGAACTGGGAAGAGACGGCTCATCCCTGCTCCACTCAGCATGGACTGGTGTGGCTCAAGGGCTCGGGACTAGAATCACCTCGAGGCTTGGTCACTTCACACATCTTGTGCCCAGGCCAGGAAGACTCACACAGCTGAGGACTCGGAGACTTGGGGGCCCCTCCATCTCTTGTTCTCTGTGGTCAGTTACTGACTGCAGTACCAGATACAGAGCTTCTAAGACTAGGCTGCTCGTGCAATAGTCTCTCAGGAAATGACAAATACTTGCTTTCGAACATACCTCCTTAGAAAACTTTGTAAGGTTATTGTTACTGATATACGTGGTGGAAATTCAGGGAGCAGAATTGTGGTATGGTTAGGTATGTGAAGTCTAGGTGGTGTCTGGTTGCAGGGAATGTTATCAAAGCAACTCATTCATTTTTTATTTTGAATATGGGGACTCCTCACAGTTTTATTGTAGAGAAGAGAAATGGACAGGAACACTGAGCTGCCACCTCAAATGCCCTATCAAGAACTTCTAACTCCCAAAACACATCTTTGGAGATATCGGCTCTGAGTAGATGTACATCCCTATGTCTGTGCAAGTTTTGTTTCCAAATTAGCTTGCTTTCCATCTCAAGCTGGGGTTTTTAACCTCATTGTAGGTCAGCCACCACCATGACCCACGACTTAACCTCTAGAAATGAGGTGGCAAAAAGTCAACTGGTTTGGTAAAGAGCATAAAATGAGAAAGCTGCTCTCATAGGCCTCATCTTTCCTTTGCTTTCTAAAAAGCCAGACACACTTTAATTGGATTTATATATTTCAAAGTTGATACAGTTGTACAAAACTCTAAGAGACAAATCTACAATGTAAAAATCCACAAAAGGATGCTTGTCTCTCTCAGATTTTTAACTGCCATGACTAATCTAGATAAAGGCTAGATGCATGCAAAGTCTTTTAGAATGCTGATCTATACTTTTGTGAATGCAGAAAATGCCATTCATCTTTGCTTAATAAGAAGAGATCCTTTTTGAAGTCTAAAACCCCAATTTTCATACCACAACATAGTCTATCTAATGATCCTCAATTGTGCAGCAGTGGTAAATTCCATGTGGGTCTACTGGTAAAAGCAGCTTCAGTATGTTCTCTCTGAGAAAGATGCATTCAAGGGCTTATATACTTATACAAACTATGCTGCTTTTATTCTTTTGAGTCTTCTTTCAGATACATGGAGTTTAAGTTCCTGGCCAAGTTTTGCTGGCCCTGGAGGAATAATAATAATAATAATAGTAATAATGGCTAACGCTTATACAGCACTTACTCTGTGCCAGACACTAAGAGTTATGTACATGATACTTCAGTTAATCTTCGCAATAACACTACGAGGTAGGTACTATTCTTATCCTAGCTTTGCAGATGAGAAAATTGAGGCCTGAAATAATTTGCCCAAGGTCACACAGCTAGCTAGGAAGTGGTGGAGGTGAAATTTAAGGCAAGGCTACAGATCCACGCTCGCCAAGGACAGAGTCCTGGAGTATGGGTGCATTTAGGGTATGGACAGAGAACAAAGTATTTGCAAACCTCCAAAGGCACTGTCAATCACTTGGCACTACCATGGGATGGGCACATGACCCAGGAGGGCTGATCAGAGTACCTTATTTCTGGATAAACTGACTGGTCAGGAATGGGCATGTGATCCAAGCAAGACCAAACAGAGTTCAGAAAAATGCATAGATTCTGGGAGGATAGGTCTCTCTCGTTGAGCTATCAATATCCATTTTTATCATTGTGAAGGGAGATCCTTCCTGAGAATAAAGTCAATACAGAGAAACCCTGAACTGAGAGATGGGTGGGGAGGGATAGAACTAATGACATTATTTGATTCTTGTGGAAAGCCAGTCCTCTCCCACCTCTGCTCCCTGGCCTTCCAGTTAAACAAGCCAGTACATATCCAATTTTGCTTAAGCCAGTTTGCACTGGGTCTCTGTTAGTTTGCAATAAACTAATACAAGAATTTTTACCAAGGACTTTGAAGGAAGATAGTAGTGGGCAGGGAAGAGCTACGTCTACCGGGTGTAACTTACAAGGAAGCAGATTTGGTTCAATGTAAGTCTATAGTCAATTAGTGACATGTTATAAGTTCTTAAAAACAAACCTTTGTTGAATGAAAAACTGAATGCAAATGTTTCTGGGTATGGCCAGTCTATGGGTAGTGGTATCAATAATGTCACAATCATAGCAGTAACTCAAATTACACTGGCCTATTGCACCCACATACATAGCTCAGATCCTCTAGTACCCCATGATTCTTTCCAAGTTTCTCTGATGGTAACAAACAGTGCCCTTCTGTGCCTAGCTGCTACTGTACTGGGAACTGCTGACTAAAGTAGTGGAGCCCTCAGGACAAGTACCAGGAAGTGGTCGGAGGAAAGGAAAGAATCGCCACACTCTTCCTGCACAGTGGCACTCTGCTGTACTGCTTCTGCCCTCAGGTCTGACAGAGTTTTAATACACCTACTTGTTTGGGTTTCCCTTTCAGCTCCTCTGCTCTTCCTAGAACTCAGACGTTAGTCTAATGGAGCCTAGACTGGGAGATAAATCTGAGTGACAGATAGACTCTTAAATGTCCTTCAGTGCCAAGATTAATGATGTTTTGCTGGGTAATGTTTGTTATGTCTCTTTCTTTCTGCCCTTGGTTTGGATTATCCCAAGAGACTTCTAAGGCCTCTGCAATGGACTTCTGGTGGTCACTTTGTGGTCACTGGACATGCCCAGACTTGTCTGATCTCACATATATTGCACATTAATTCAATATAACAAGGTTGAGAGACAGGGATGCAGCACAGAACATCTTGAAGACTATGAGATAGAGGCCCCTAGAGGACCCAACAGGGACTGACAGTGACTTTCTACCAAAAGAAGAGAAGATCAAGAGTAAGAGGAAAAGACAAAATGATTCATTCCAGTGAAAAATAGGTCAGTTCTGTCCTCTCTCACCATTTCTGGCAACATCAGAGCAGGTTTCTGCAGCCCCACTGCTCCTTTAATAGTGGGCTTGGCAGGCATCAGCTACTGCTTATTAAGGGATATATATATTTTAAAACTAAAAATAAAATTCTCATACAACTATAAAATGAACACATGTCAAAAAATTATTAACTCTTCAAAGAGGGAGCCAATAAGTTACAACAACCTAATTAAAGGAGAATTTTAAAATGTACACATGATGTATAGACCATAAGGAATACTGAAATGAATTTACAAATAAATTCAGAATTGGTCCATATCCATGGGGCAATAATCAATTGCATCTTGAGGAGATATAATTGTATTTCTATGGATGAGAGTCATTTTTACTATTATCAGTATTCTACAACTTATAGGGTTTTAAAAGCTCAAAGACAATGAAAAGTGGTGATGTGTTAGTCAAGGTTCTCCAGAGAAGCAGAACCAGTAGGATGAATGGATGATAGATAGATATAGATAGATAGATAGACAGTCAGACAGACGAGCTGACAGACAGATAGATACATAGAAAAAGATTTATCATGAGGAATTGACTCATGCAATTATGAAGGCTGAGAAATCCCATAATCTGCTATCTGTAAGCTGGAGGCCAGGAAAGCCAGTGGTGTAGTTCCAATCCAAGCCCGAAGGCCTGAGAACCAGGACAGCCAGAGGTGTAGGTCCTGTTCCAAATTTGAAGGCCCAAGAACTAGAAGCTCTGATGTCCAAGAGCAGGAGCAAATGGATGTCCCAGCTCAAGAAGAGAGAGAATTCACCATTCTTCTGTATTTTGTTCTATTTGGGCCCTCGATGGATTGGATGATGCCTGTCCCCATTGGAGAGAATAAATCTTCATTCAGCCTACTGATTCAAATGCTAATCTCATCCAGAAAAACCCTCATAGACACATCCAGAAATAATGTTTTACCTGCTGTCTGGGAATCCCTTAGCCCAGTCAAGTTGACATATAAAATTAACCATTGCAGAAGATAACTTTGAAGACTGCCCTGAACAGGATAAGCAGTCATAATTTTTGCACATTTCAAAGTCTTTCACAGTTCTTCCTGCTTTACCCAATTTGTTTCAGGGGCCTCTAGCAGACAGGAGGCAAAGAAAATGTGGTCAGAAGGGTAGAGCCAGTTCTGGGGAAAAAGAGTTGCCATGCAAGTCTGGGTGAGTGGGAGCTGGAAAGGAATCCCAATGCTTCTCAGACTGAATGGATACTGAGGTGTCCTAGGAAATGCTGGGAGAACTCCATAGAAGCCCCTTTAGAAAAGGAATTAAGTTGCAGTGGCTACAGCTAAGGTGAATGAATTTTGTACTTTGAATCACCCAGTGGCTTTGTAAGGTGGTAGAAGGGATCAATTAAATTTCATGAGATTGTATGCTTTGTGTTAAATAAGCTGCAGTACATAGGAACTGGAAATTAAGGGCTAGAACATTGCCATCCACATCAAAGCTCCTCTGCTTTCCATTAAGCTCATATTCTTACAAACAAAAAGCAGTTTTTAACAAGGTAAACAATCAAAGTAAATAACCACCCTCTCCTTACCTTACAAGTTTACAAGTTTACCTCTCCCATTGGCCCTTGTTCATCCATACCATACCCTGGCTGGAAAATTAAGTCCTGATGAATTGGGTGGCATTCATATCTAAAATTTTCCCAGAGTAAGTTCTCATTTCAGAAATAATAAAACCTTATTTGCTCTTCTTTTGGTCTCCCAGGTTTGTCTCCTCAGTAGAGAAGTCCTCCTTTTCATGGGTAAAAAGGAGATTAATTTATAAATCCCACACTTAAAGCCAAAAAGAAAAAACAAGATTTGCACATCAACAATGTCCTCATTCTACTTCTTTTTTCATTCAGAAATGTACATGACACCCCTCCCTCTCCTCTCCAACCACCTGAGCTTTCAGTCCTTGTATGACATGCTCTCTCCTACCTGATGGCCTCGAGAGCCTCCTGCATCTAGAAGGGGTAGCCTTCCATCCTCTTTTTGTTTTATTAATAGCTATGCATCCTTTAAATCTTAATTCAAGAAAGTCTTCCCTGACTTTGATTGGGTCAAAATCCCTCTATCATATGCCGTCAGAAAACCGTGTGCTTCAACTTAACACATATTACAGTTATAACGGACATTTATTTTTGTGATTGATAATTTTTTCCCCTCACCAGAACCATAAGCTTTATGAAGGCAGAGAACATATGATTTCACTCACATTTGTATTCCTAGTACCCAACATAGTAGGAGCTCAATGCATATTTGTTGAATGATTACATGAGTGGCCATATTTTCCAAATAAGACATTGAGCTGTATGATCTGACAAATCCCTCTCCTCCTTTAGGTCTTTACTCAAAGAATATTCTTAGTGAGGCCTTCTCTGGTCGCCTTATCTAAAATTTGTGTCCTCCCCAACACTTAACACCCACATTCATACATATACTCTCTAACCTCTTCTTTGTTTAATTTTCCTTCTTGGCATCTATTTCCATTTAACATATGATTGTTTATTTATTTTGTTTGTCTTCCCCAGCCACCAAGACCAAAAACTCCGTGAAAGCAAAGACTCTCATTTTTACCTCTGTTGTTTATTGATGCATTCCCAGCTCCTAGAGCAGTGCATGGCACATAGTAGGTGCCCAATAAATATTGACTGAATAAATGAACAATCTCTTCAAGTGTTAAGAGGAAAGTGGGACAGAATATTTTAAATTTGAATTTTACTGGAAATTGTAGTGCAGACCACTACAATAATCGCTGAACTGGCTGCCCTGATTTGACCTTTGCCCCTCTTCAGGCTGTTTACTATACAGCAACTACAATAATTTTAAGTAAGCAAGGATAATCACCCTGCTGCCCCAAACACTCCAGAGACCTTTCATCACCTAGCAACATAATCCACAGTGCTCACCTACATGGCACAGAGAGAAGGGCCCCGGCTCCCTCTCTCAGCCCATCTCAGACCCCTTTCCGCCTCCCCCAGCCTGCCCCACCCCACTGACCTCCTTACTGCCCTCCTGTAGCCAAGCTCATCCTCACCTCACACATGCCCTGCATGTTTGCTGGTCTCCCCCTGCGTATTCGCATCTCTCCCTGCCTCTCTGTCTCTCTCCATCTCTCACCACTTCCTCTGGAGGCTGTGCCCAACCCTACCTAAAATAGCCGTATCCTCCCTCACCACTCTTTATCCCCTTGCCCTTACTTATTTTTCTCTATAGGACTCATAACTATCTGCCTTAATATTATTTATACATTTGTTAATTATTTGTCTCTTGTCATTAGAATGTAAGCTCCGTGAAGCAAGGGCTTTATTTTCTTTATAGAATCCCTAGTCCCCATGGTAATGCCTAGATACTCAGTAAATACTTGCTAATTGAATAAATAAATGCTAACCTGTCCTGTCCTGTATGAACTCCATATCCTTTATACCGAATAGTAGATAGAGCAGAGAAATTTGGATTCAGTCTGCTGCACCAGATAAATTAGTGAGCCATGCTCTTTATTCCAACCCAACTCCCCACGTTTATCACATAATTGTTTATGCACGAGAGCCAGGAGGACTTGGATGAGGAAGCTTTGTGATGGGTTTGCAGCCCCATTCGTGGACAGACAGGGCAATGGAGAGGACGGTGTGATGTGGACAGGAGGGAAGGAATGGTATTCTTGAGGGACTCTAATCCCCAGCACAACAGAGCCACTGAGGGCCCTTGAGGCAGCGTATGGGAGCTATTAAGCTCTCCTCATCTCAGCAGAGAACACAGCACAGCTTTGGTGCCCTGAGGATGAAGAGGGGAACAGCAGCAGGCAGTCCAGGGATGTGGCAGTGTCACAGAGGACACCTGCCCCAGTGGCATCATGGCACCTCTCAAGGCACTCCTGGGCAATGAACATTTACCAGGTGGCCAGAGAGCGAGAACCCTTGCTCCTCAGAAGACACCTGGTGACCCCCGAATAACAGGGGAGGCTTTGGTACAAGAATAAGTATTGTGAGTTGGGAAATTAGGGTTAAACAGGTGGCTGGTAAGGTATGGGGACATTCTGGTTACCCACGTATCCCCAGGGTATTTCAATGTAATTATATCATGTGCTCTGAATTATAAAAACTGATAAGCAGATTTAACATTTTGTTCATACTCGAGGATCAGAATTTGCTGTCAAGTAAATCTACTTCAGTGTTAAAACTTATCATCATTTGGCATTATGTATCAAGATCTTCCAGTATTTTCCTTTTCTTTTTCTGGATTCAAAGAGATCACTCTTTGACTACAAAATTCCACTATGAGCCTCTATCCTAAGAAAATGAACTGAAACAGGAGTAAAGAAAAGCTTTATGCACAAAGATGTTTATAAACATATTATTTACAATAGTGAAGGTTTTCTAGCAATATGGGTATAGACAAACTCTTTGTAAATACAAATAGTAGAGAAATACTCATGAACATGATAAAAAGGAAAATCTTTCTAATTATGGTTTAAATCCAAAATCAGTAAAAGAAAATATTGATAAATTCAACAACTTCAAAAGGGAAAAATTATTGCTCGGCAAAACAATACTTCTAGATATTGGAAAAAGAAAAGGACCAACAGCCCAATAGAAGAATAAGCCAAAGACATGAACAGACAGAACTCATAAAAGGAAATAAAAATGGCCTTTAAACATAGTAAAGTTGCTCAAGCACACTAATAATTAGATAAATGCAGAATGACAGTACTCTGAGATACCATTTCTCACCTATCAGATTGGCAAACATCCAAAAGTTTGGTGACACGTTCTGATGATGAGACTATGGGGAATCAGGCTCTCCCTCATCACTTCTAGGATGCCATGGCCTAGCTTCTGTGCAAGGGAGCTGGCAACCTCTAGCAAAATTACACAAGCATTGACCTTTCGAGCTGGCAACTCTAGTTCTGGGAATCTATCCCAAAGATACAGTAGCACAAACACAAAATAACATTTGTAATAAAAAGACTGGAATCACCTGACTTATCATCATCAGGCAACTGATTAAATAATATCAAAGATATTAGGTAAAAATCCTATATTAGTATAAATTTAGAATTTTAAAAAGACACACAAATATACACACATTTTTTTAAAAAAGAATTTAACGCTCTGTCTTTGTCAGCTGAAAAGCCCTGGAAGCAATGCCAACCCTATATTAATGAACATCCTTAACATTCAGATTTGGTTTCTTACTCTGAATATTGATAATTAAATGAAAAGACTCAGACATTTGTTTTCCTTTCCTGTAGGAACTGTATTTCAGATTGCGGCAGACAGTATTTTCCAAGGGTGACCACAGCATCTCCCATCCCATGCACGCTTCTGCAGTGTGACCGTCCCACCCTCCCATCAAGAAGTGGGCTCTGTGTTGCCTCCTCTTGAATCTGGGCAGGCCTGTGACTGTTTTGACTAATAATAGACTACAGTGAAAATAATGCTTTGAGATTTCTGAGGATACGTCATAAAAGGTAATACAGCTTCTGCCATGTCTGCTGGGACATTCATTCTGGAGTCCTGAGCTTGTAAGGAAAAAGGTTCGGTTCCCCTGAGGCCACCATGCCATGGGGAAGCCCAACCCACGTGGATAGTCCACATGGAGAGGTCTAGTTAACAGTCATAGCTGAGCTACGTGTTCAAGTCATACTGGCCCAAGAGAGACTTAGGAGTGAAGGAGCCTCTGGTTGTTGAGTCATTGCAGCTTTTGAGTCCTTCCGGTTGAAGCCCAGACATCACAGAACAGAGACGTGTCATCCCCGGTGTGCCTGTCTGAATTTCTCACCCACAGAATCCACAAACATCATAAAATTCTGCTTTACACCACTAAGTCTGCGGTGGTTTGCTACACAGCAATATTCCCTGAAATATAGTGTCACTAAATAGCCCTAGTTCATAAGGGGACACTTCTTCTCTACAGAAATTTCATTAATAGAAAGAAAGAGAATTTCAATAAAATTTGAGCTAATAAATACAGAAGTGATAGAAATAGAAATTGACATTTTGCAACCTCTACAGAGATGTTTGACTTAGATGATGTTCAGCAATAGGTGCTAAAATCATTAGGAGAAAGACTGAAGGGGAACTGGATATTCGTAGGATGCTAAAATATCACCCTGCTGATTACTTGTTGGTCTAAAGCAAAAAATATATAACTTCAAAATAGACAGCTCGTCACCCCTTAAACTCAGTGATCACTTAATCTTATCACTTTTGATGGAACAATTTTATATTATGTACATTCTGATGCAATATTAAAATACAGTCTTCTATAAAGTATTTTTACCAAAAATTTGACTAAGATTCAAGTGTCAATTTAATTGCAAGGATTAGGAGAATATGTTTAATGACATCTCCAGGAAGCAATCCAGAAGGTGAGAAATTCTAGTTGAAAACTGACCCAGTTTCCTCAAGTCAATGAACAGAAAAAGATTGGGGACAATGGGAGGATTCTAGTGTAAAAGGACTCAAGATCCGTAACAACAAAATGCAATGAATGGACCTTGTTTGGATTTAGGTAAAAAGACATCTGGGGAGACCACTGGGGACTTTGAATATTGACCTGGTATTAGATATTAAGAAATAAGTGTTAATTTTTTTAGGACTGATACTGATATTGAACATTATAACTAATACTGATATTGAAATGTCTTTAGTGTTTAGAGATGCAAACTGAAGTATTTCATGGTGAAATGTTATGCAATCTGTAATTTATTTTTATACACCTTAGCAAAAATAAATGCAAAAATTATAAATGTTAATTATTGTTAAATCTAGATGAGATTGGGAGGTTCTTTATTATACTTTCTCTGTTTTTCTTTGTGTTTGAAATTTTTATAATATAACATCAAGAATTGTATGGTTAATTATAATTATAAAAAATTTTAAATGGCCTTAATGTTCAATCATGAAGGAATATCTAGTTCAGTTATGGTGCATCTTTTGGAGAGAATATTTAGTCACTTAAAATTATTATTATTATGAGGATTATAAAAAAGAAGCATTTGTGATTTATATTAAGTTAAATATTAAAATACAGAATTAGTTTCATAGTGACTTCAATTTTACTTGAGGGAGTGCGTGTGTACGTGCCATCTTTAAAAAAATCTGTTCTCAGTTCTACACCATTTCTCATTTTCTTGGTCATCGGCCTTGGGGATGGCTCGTCAGGACTCAAGACTGACGCTCACCATGTGCCAGGCACTCTGAGGGGACAGAGACCTCCAGCACGGCATTGAGCATCACCTTGGAGGAGAGTCTAATCCTTAATGAAGATCATCTGTTGTGCACCTTATTGTTGGAAAACACAGTGTTCTTGTTGGCTGCCCATTTTAAATATTTTAAAACCAAGGGAGAGAGACTGTCAAGGTTAGGAAAAAAGCCATGTTGTGATTCTAGGTCCTGTGCAAGTGACAGTGGCTGGCACCTTTTTTCTTTTTTCTGCTCTGAAGACCTTAAGGCAGTGTTGGGCATATGCTCAGATGCTGGGAGAACGTGAGGAGGAGGAAGACAATGTGACGAACGCACTTTTCCTCCCATCACTGTCCCCACAGTGGGCAGACAGTGCTCTGGTGTCTAGCTCTACCAGCCCTCCGGCAAGGCCCCCTCGCCGATCGTCATCCCGTAGAAGGGTGCACGCACACCTGCAGCTTGTGGAACTGGATGCTTACGGCAGACCTGTATCCCAACAGCAGTTAAAGCCTGAAATCAAAGAGTTGTTATTCTGGCCAGTAAACTTCTAGGTAGCCAGTTAGTAAAAATGTATTTTTAAGGAACTACATCTTCTCAGAGCTCTGAATTACAGGTGCTTTATTACTTTCACATCCCACAGCTAGATTAGCCACCGAGTCCTGTGACTTCTGCTTCAGAAATATCTTCCATACTTGGTCTCCTCTCTCCTTCTGCACCAACATTGTCTTAGTTCAGGGTATTAACATTTCATCTCATTTCCTCCTTTATTAATTGATTCAATAAGTAATTATTGAGCACCTACTCTGAAGGAAGTAATAATATAGGTGCTGGAAATGAGAAGGTGATCCTTGCCCTTCAGCTGCTCATAGTATAATGAGGGAGACAAAAATAAAACAAAACAAAACACTCAGCTAACTAGAGGGCAATGCACAGATGACTAAAACTCACCATTTCTTCTCCTGGCCCCCAGTGCACCTAATTCTAATGCATTCTCTTCACTGCTCCAGGGTTATATTCCTTTTTTAAAAAGGCTTATCATGGCACCATTGCAGTTTAAAATCAACTCCCACCTGCTCCTTCTCCACTTTGTAATTATTATAAAGGAGACGGGTGACAGTCAAGGTTTTGATGAATGATACGGTATGCTCACCAACCAACCAACAGGTAAAGCACTGCCAGTGTGGCTCACCTGAACCAACCCTGCAGGGAAGCCTCCTCCTCCTCTGGCCAGACTCTCATGCTAGCACAAGCTTCTAAAAAAATAGAATGTGAGAAAAGGCAACTACCAGTTTTGCCGGTAAAAAGCACAGGCCAGCCTTTCCTCCCCTTCCTTCCAGCTGTGCACAAATGTGGTGGCTGCAGCTGAGGCAGGCTTCCTGGACCACAGATGTGAGCCACACTCCAAGGATGGAAGAGCAGTAAGATAGAATGATGCGGAGTCTTGGACACCATGAATTACCATATCAGCCCTAGCTGCCTACGCTTGGACTTTATGTGAAAAAAAAAAAGTCTACCTTGATTAAGTCACTACCATCTTGATCTTTGTTATACTAACCAATCTAGTATTCTCATATACCTCCCTGGCCAAAATAATTAAGGGTAAAAAAGTAAATATCCCTGGAAATAAGAATCAAGTTATTTTTAAAAAATCCTAAATGAAACACCTATAACATATAAGACAAAAATGCTAGCTTCTCTGAGATAAATTATGAAATAGGTTATTCGGTTCAGAGTTGGAAGGAGACTAGCAGTAAACACCTGATGATGGGTGGAGATAGGGAGGCCACATGAAGAGAGAGACTGGAAATGCCCAAAGACACCCTTCTCCTCTGCTCTAATTCCATCTGGTAGGGACAGAAGAACTCAGTGTTGATTAGGTCAGTAGGGAAGACTTTGTGGAGGAGATGGGATGGCTGCAAAGAGAGAGGCAAGCCCGCTCCAAACTGACATTCTTGGATAATGGAAGCAATAGATGTCATGGTATAATTTTTAAACTGAAAAAAAAGCCAAAAATTCTCTCTTTCTCTCTCTCTCTTTTTTCTTTAGCTATATTTGGGTGCCAAATATGCACAGAAAAGCCAAACTCAGTTTGTTAATGTCAGACTATAGAGACTTGTAATCTGGCAAAGGGCAATCCCTCTGCAATTTTGGAGGTTGTCATCAGAATTAATGGCCTGGAGCAAATGTCTACAGCAATGTTTGGATCTTCAGAAACCCTGACGTCCAGATCCGGCAGGACTGGGCAACCTCCCAGAGCTGGTCAGGCACATCTCGTGATTCCATATCGCTTGGCAGACTGCCTAGCCCTCTGCTCCCTCTTCCCTCCCTAACTCCGTAGAAAAGTTCAGAAAGTGCAGATTACTCCCACGGGTCACCTGGCAGATGACCAATCCCCCTGTGGAAAAGGCTGACCCTGAAACCAGAGAGTGGAACATTCCCTGGAATGACTTCTAGGTCTTCTCTTTGCGATCTGAGGAGCCACCAACAGGGTGCAAACTCCCGACGTGGCAATGGTCACTTCTCCTAGGTCAGTGGTAGCACCTTCTCTTCTTGTTCCACTCACTTGCTGGGGGCCTTGAACTGACCTTGGTGCTGCAGGTGTCATGGAGACCAAAACAGTCATCTGGAGGAAAGGTCCAGGCTCCCTCAGAACTTTGCACATGTCACTGTAGCTATGAGAGCTTTGTTTATCTCCTTCCTTGTAAAAGGAGATGGGTCCGAGTCATGTCCAGTATAATCCTGCTAAACCAGTTATAACAATGGACTTCAAGTTTCTGAAGAAATATGCATTATTCAACTTTGTACCCACCTCCCCTCCCCACCTTAAAGCTAATAAAACTCCTCCCTTTTTTAGTGCTTTTCCAGTAATTCTCAACCTTTGGTGCATATCTGAATTATTTGTGAAGTTTTAAAAAATATGCTTGCCCATGCTCCACACATAAGTGCCCATTACGAAGGTATATGATGGGCACTGTTCTGTGAGTGACTGTTGTTTTTAATCTGCCCAATGCTCATTACCAGCTCAAGTGAAATCATCTCATTTTCTCCAGGGAAACATACCTTACCCTCCATGCTATTTGGAGGGGGTGTTATTGAAGGTGCCCCCTGCCCCCGACTCCCCTAACCCAGGAGTGGGCATGAGACCAAACAAGGCCGCTGTCTGTTTGGGCTGCTATAACAAGCACCACACATCGGGTGGCTTATGAACAACAGAAACTTACTTCTCACAGTTCCGGAGACTGAACGTTTGGGATCAGGGTACCAGCCTGGTTGGGTTCTGGTGAGTCTGATCTACCAGGTTGCAGACTGACTTCTCACTGTATCCTCACAGGCAGAAAAGAGAAAAACCGTTCACGAGGGCTTCACTCTCATGACCCAATCTCCTCCCAAAGTCTCCACCTCCAGATATCATTACTTTGGGGATTAGATTTCAACATATGAATTTGGGGGGACACAAACATTCAGTACATAGTAGTCATGCAGACCCTTCCAGAATGAGAATCGTGGGTGGAGAAAATCAAGAAAGACCATTCATTTGTGCTGATTCCTCTGGCGAGGCCCCTCCCAAAGTCATTGTCTAACATGCCCATATTGAGGCCCCAGAGCCACCCTGACTTGCCCACCCCAAGGCACTGCTCTTCTGCTTTTGTTCCATTCTGTGAGCACCCAGTAAATTTCTTGCTTGCTTAATGTTAGCCAAAGCCAGTTTCATGTTTACAAGCCAAGTGACACTGACCACCACACCGGACACATGTGACTTTCCACAGCTCTGCAGGTGCACTAGGCTGTGGAGTTGAGCACCAGCCATTTGCATGTCAGCTCTGTGCTGAGAGTTCTACACACACTTTTATCACTTAACTGTCACAAAACCCAACAAGTTTAGAAACTGAGGGCCAGAGTCATAACGTTGGCAAATGGTAATTCTGGAATTTGAAACTATTTACTTCCATAGCCTCTCAATCCCACTAACATTCTGCCTTCCAGTAGCAATGATATCTCATTCTTTTGGTTTCCCATGGACATCAATTCTTTTTTTCATTTTTTGCCTTTTATTATATCTATTATGTATATATCTAGTCATCTGCATTACTAGACCATAAGCTTCCTGAGGATAGGTTTAAAGTAGGACACCTCATGTCCCGTAATGTGGTACTTCTGGTACTTCTCTACTCACACAGAAGTTCCCCTTTATTTGTTGATGAATGAATGAATAATGGTAAGTGGTTGCCACACAGGGTGAATCAGTGGGTGGTCAGCATTGATGAGTTCACACTGAAGTAGGGGCAGCAGGAAGTGTTGACATGGGCTGACGTGAACACGTGGTCACGAAGGCATTCCTTCCTCTGGAGAATCACCATCATGACTGTCTCCGACCCTAGAAGTTCTTCCTTCTGCTCCCTGGCTCAACACCCCACCTGAGCTAAGCTTTCCCCAAATCCTCCTTTCCTCCCTGTTCCGGGTCTAGCAGTTGAAGAGAGGCAGATAGGATGAATTGTCCTCCACGAGCTTAGAGAACATTGCCATTTCTCTTGGTCACCCACATATAAAATCTTGATGAGCCAGTGTAACACGCTGGGTAGAATGAAACTAACCCACAAACTTACAATTTTCTGCATTTTATAAGTTTTCCCACCTAAGAAAATGCTACTAGCTCTTCTAAAATAGCAATTTGTAATATAGTGAATAAATATTATTAGTTTGCCTCCTATCTATCACTTAAGTGAACTGAAACAGAATCCAGATAATGGTTTCTGGACATAGCTCTGGTTCCTATTTGAACCCCTTCGGTCTATCCGTCCATTCACAAAGTGTTATTGGGCATCAGCTTCATCCCAGGCACTGGGTTTGCTGCTGAATTAATAAGACAGAGTATCAAACCTTAAGGAGCTCACATTCAAGTAATGGAGACCAACCTATAAACAGGCTATTTCAACATGGTGAAACAAGGGCTAACCTGAGATGAGCGCAGTCTACCTGGGCATGGAGGGGAGGGACAGGAACCTGGCCCCATTGCATCAAGTGGAGCTGCCTGGAAAGAGTGTTCTTGACAAGAACTTTCCTCATGAAGAGTAGCCTACCCTAGACTTTTACTTAAAATGCCATGAAAAGCTTGTTGCCGCAAATATTCTCTACCCAAAACAATTTGCTTCACCATAATTGGTACCAGATCGTAAGTGACTACACAGTAGGTAGGCCAGTTAAGATGGGATAAGACCCAGTTAACAGGAGGTCAGTTTTATTTTGGCCAGCTTTAAGTAAGCATTTACCACATACCCGACAGCATACTAAGAAATTCACCAAAATATTTCATTAAAGCCTAACCACAAAGTGATTTCATAGTACAGATATTTTGCCTACCATTTTCTAGGTGAATAAACTAAGGCTCAAAGAGGTTCAGGAATTTGCCTAAGATCTCACTGGAGTTGAGCCAGTTTTCAAACCCAGGTCTCTCTGACTCTATAACACATGTAATCACTGTTTACCTGCTTTGCAAGGTCAGGCCTGTGGCATATACTTTACACCACAGAGTAAAGTATGATTTTACCTCAGAAAAGACTTCTCAAATTCATTATAGAACCAAATGCAGTTTTAGAGTTTCATCGCAAATCGTTACCTGCTCCAACTCAATTTTTAAAGTTGCAAAGGAACATGAAGTTCAACATAGATTTTCGCAATTATTATTGACAGTAAGTAAGGGCAATTTCCAATGGTGGATGGAGCCCATGGGCCTGAACAAGCTAGTGAAGTTTGGAGAATTCCTTTCCCTGGTGCAATGAGCCAGTTGATAATTGTATATGCTAGGCCCAGCTCCAAGAATCCTCCTTCTAGAAGCCTTCCCAGATCCCCTCCATGAAGGTAAATATCTGCCATCTACTTGGCCTGTCCTGTTGTGGCGGTCTCCCAGGGAATCTCCAAGCTGTGGAGACCAAGCCAAGCTTCTCTTGTTCCCTTTTGTATTTCCCCTGCAACCAGATCAGCTCTAGGCACATAGCAAGTCCCCAAGAAATGCTCTTTAAGAGTAATTTGTATTGATGATTTTGATAACAATAGGCCCATTCTCAACACAAATAATTGCATTCCTTACTTCTCTGTCCTTTGAACAGCTGCCTAAAATACAAACTAAAAGAGCTCCCTCTCCAAGTTCCCTTGTGTTATTCATAAAACACTCTGCAACATGCTTCTGTAAACATTTTTCTGAGAACAGATGAGTTACACTCAAAAAAGACTTTTAGCTATGATTTGAGACACACGTTATGATAAGACATAAACTCTGCTATTTTGGAATTGCAAGTAGAGTATTAAGTTGTGGTCACATACACACACACACACCCACCCTCTTCATTTCAAAGGGCTTGTTTATTTCCTGAGTCTCACAAAGATGTCAGTCTGTAAAATAACCTGAAAAATCACCTATGGCATGTTCTTGCCCGACTTGGATCTCATAGCACCGTCTCCCTCAAACGTCAGCTGGAAAGTCTGTGGTACGTAATTAAATCAAAGTCATGTGTTATGATTGTCCCACAGACTCTCTTCAAAGCTCTGGGCCTCAGTGCATCAGTCTCTACAGCCAGACCATCTCAGCAGCCGCTCGCCTTTGTTTACTCCTGCTGCTCCCAGGGGCTCCCGAGGGGCCTCCAAGCGCCTGTGGCCCCTCCCTCACCTCCATGGTTCTCACGCATCCAGATGGCTCCGGCTTGCTGGCTGGCTTTCAGGGCCCCATGGAGAAAGCCCAGGATATGCTGGGGTGCAGTGTGCATTGCTCACTGTGAAACAAAATTTGAGATCTTTAGAATTTTGCTGTATCTTTTACTGAAAATCACAGACAATTAGGTGGAGTATGTCTTGGGAGAGAAATTCGAAGCCATTCTGGAAATGTTTGATGTTTCAGTTGTGATGCCAGCACTCGACCACACAGGGACTGTAAGTTCCACAGGGATAAGAAACACATCTGTCTTGTCACTGTTGTGTCCCCAGTGTCTAGACACGGTGCTGAGACATAACAGGTACCCCACGAATGTTTGTAAAATGACTGAGTGGCTGAAGAGAGAATCTTTTAATAAGCTAGCAGTGTTACCACTGGTACAGACGATGTTTATTAACCAGTTTAATTTTTTTCCCCCCACCAAACTGACTAACCAGATGGACTGGCTGTCTGGGTTATCTGACACAAACCTTGATCTTTGTCATTCAGGCTGACATTTGTCCTGTTTCCCAGCACACACAGGAGACCCAATGTCAAATTTCTGAATAACGCATGGAAGAACAGAATTTGTTTTCTCTTGAGCACTATTCGGTAGAATTTTCTGTGACAATGGAAGAGTTTTATTTAAATAGCTACATGTAAGCTGGTGGCTACCATATCGGACAACACAGCTCTAAATATTCTAGATTACTCTGTTATTCCAGAAATAACTGATCTGTGCCTTGTTAATCACAGACTTTCAGATAATCAGGCCTCTGATTAAGAGAGTTTCAGTTTCTCACTGTGCCAAGCCCAATAGGCTAAGGCAGAGCCCTGGAGTCACGTCCTGAGAGCTTGTGATCTGGATAATAAGTGCCCTCTGAGTTTTTTTAGTGCAGTTGGGGTTTGCGGGCGGGGGGGTTCGGGAGCATGATAAGGATGACTCCTCCTCTGTGAAGCCACTAATCTGCCACATAGTCCCTGGCCAGTCAAGGGTGAGGCTAGGGATAGGAGTAAACCTGTGGCAGTGTGTCTCAACTGCTAGAATGTTCTAGAATCTGCTTTTCTAACAAGCACTCCAGGTGCTTCTGGTACGATTGGTCCTCAGACCACACTGAGCAGCACTGTCAGTGGATGGGTCACTATTCAGTATATCTGACTGAAAAGTGACCCTCCGTAGGTCACTCTTCCCTGGGAAATGTGCCCTACTGAGAAGGTCCTTCAGATTTCTGCCATCTGCCACCTCGTCAGTGAAGCCCTCCTCCCATGTCACCACACATCACTTGGTTATGCTGTATGATTTGGACTGTGAGACACACAGGGCTGGGGATGGACTTACTCATCTTGGCATACCCAGCACCCAGCCCAATGCCTGGCATAGGCATTTATTATGCCATACCTCTTGTCCGCATTTCTCTGAGTTGCCTCTTGAAAGAGGAGTGAGCACCTGCAACAACTCATCCTTCAGACATTAATGCAATACCAGGCACACCAACAAATGAGATCAGATGAGAGAAATAAGAATAGCTTACACATGGCTTGAAAGGCTTTAGACTTCTCATGCTTGGGGTCTGTTCCAGTTGAAATCCAACTGCAGGCCATAATTACAAGCCCTAGGCAGGCTAGGGGTGGGAGGAGTCTCCGGGGCACGTGTTCATTAACTCTGGACCATGCCCACGTGGCTCTTCTCCAAAGTGGAATAGAGCATCGAGGGGCAGGGTTCAAAGCCAGCCCCCACCCACCCACACACACTCACACCAGGTCTCATTTCCACTCATCTCTTCTCTCAACTGACTGAAGCGGTTGTCTACTCAGAGCCACTTGCACTATTTTACTGTCAAAAATTGTAGTTAACTTAGTGAGCCTTGAATGTAAAGTACCTTCCAAATTAGCCTTGTTAACCCTCTGTATGAAGGGAAGAAATTCTACCAGCGGTGGGGATAATTTCCATTACCTCTTTGTTGAGTCTTTATATAGCTTACTGGGGGGATCACAGTTATTGTTACCAGGTAGGCAAAGGCACAATTAACTCAGCTCCACTTTCTTGATTTCTGTTATGGCAAGTTTTTCACCAGCTTTTATATATTTAGAAAGCCTTAAGATGATCCTGCTGGTGCTGTAAGGCATTTAGCCCTGGAGCATCCTGGAAGTCAAGGAACAAAAAGAAAGCATAGGACAGGGACGCAAATAGGTGTGCCCAAACTGTCTTTCCCGGCCCCCTAAGCTCACTTGTGCCCTGCCTAACTGCAGCCTCTCTCTGTGGCTTTCTGTCCTAGGTCAGAGGCTCAGACCCTAAGTCCTCCTGGCCCCCTGGGACCACAGCCCTCAGTCCTGGGAGAGGGAGTTCATCCTATCCTGGCTGAACCCTGGGGCTGGGGGGGGGAGTGGAGCTCACTGTGCAGCCCCCCACATCCCCCTCAATAGCTGCCTGTTTCCCACACCCCCAGCCTGGCCCTAGAGCAGGCACAGCAGGAGAAGGACCTGTCTGCCTCCAACTGGACTCCTTTGCCTGTGCTGGGCCAAACCTCAGTGGAGATGATGGGAGGCACCGATGGCAGAGATTTCTGACAATGAACTTCAAACAGGGGACCTGGGTTCAGAGCATGCTGGGCTTGGAGCTGGGGGGGGCAGGGCAAGTGGGAAGAAGATTAGGGTTTCTGCTCTAAGGCAATAAAGAAAATGCTACCAACTCACCGATGAGTGAATTGTGGCTAATTTTTTGCAACCTGTCAATTGAGGTTGTTCCCCTTCTCTCCTTTAATCAGATCTTCAGCTGACTTGATTTAGTTGGCTTCAGTTTTATCAAGGTCACTGCTTCTCAAATGATACGTGGTGAAGAGTCAGCTTTTTTCCCCCAATCCATTCTAGACAATAATTAATTTAAAAAATATAATAAAAAATGAATCACTAGAAAACTGAAATTTAAAAAAATAACTAAAGAGAAGCCCAGGTTGGATGCCGCTTGAATGTTTGAGCAATGCCAAATTTCTAAAATATTTTCTAAAAACTTCCTTTTAACTTCTGAACTTATCTTGCTGCCAGAAGGTAACAAACGTTTTGCAGAGGGGCATGGGCCACAGCCCCCACTTTGAGTAGCACTGATCTAGAACAGAGGAAGGCAGACCACTTAAATACCTCCCTCTTCCCAGGGAACTTACCTCCATTTGGACAGCTTGCTCTGGAAGATGATACCAACCACCCCATGAAGGCTTAAATATCATCCACCCTCATAATCAGACCTCTCTGGGGGCTGCTAGAGCCCCCGCTCCTCATGCAAGAGAACAGCAGCAGCCTGGGCCCTCCAGCCTCTTGCATGGAAGCCCAGCATGAGTCCAGTGCTTTACGCAGGTCGCTTCACTTCATCCTCATTGCCACCCAGGGAGAAGGGCATGTGTTATCCCCATTTGCACAGGTGAGAGCCCTGAGCTTCAGAAAGAGAAATAATCCAAGGCACACAGCCTACGACTGGCCCCCGGGGCTCCTGATGCCAGCGTCTGTCTCCCGCATTGCACTCTGATGCCTCTCTGAGAAGGCAGGGCTTCCACTGGAGTCAGCTCCAGTAGATACCAAGAAAGGCCTTTGTGGCCCAGGGAGTGCTGAGTAGACACTCCTGGGAGCCTCAGTAGCTGGAGAGTTGGAATTACAGTAGGACAGACTAGAGTCTGTCAGTAGGAAAAACCCAAGAAACCCACACCCACTCCCAAACACACGGAAAACTCAGCCCTGCTTGACAGCTTCAGGCTACTCCAAGTCTGCTTGGTTCAGGATGGAAATGTTCTTTCCCAGAGGGATTTTGGAACCCACCGTCATACTGCAAAGCCTCACAGTGTTCCACCCGTACCAGAACCCAGCATTCTATGGGATGGAGGCAAAGCTGTTTTGCTACGGCGAGAGATGGGCTGCCATGGAAACATGAAACCTGCCCCCAACCCCATCTCAACCCTTGAAACTGCCCCCCAGGATTTCTTCAACCATCCCTACCACTGTGAGCACATGTGCAAGCACAGCGAGTCAAGGAGGGGGGCTGCTGATACTTGGAGAGGGCATTTCAGCCCCAAATAGCCTGTGGCTTGTCTCTGTACCTCTGGGTGAAGAATCACAAACTCAACATCTGTTCTGTAGAGTGAGCCATTCTCCTAAGCCCTGAGCCCCTCCTTTCTCTAAGGATGACTGGGTAGGAGGAGGCCAATGGGTCTCTAAATGCTACTCCGAGCCAGTCTAGCTTGCAAAATGCCCTGCGATTGCTCCACCCCTCCCTCGCAGCCTCCACATTAGGCAGGTAGGAGGGGTGTGTGTTGCTTCAGGGGCAGGAGAGGACATGTGTCCTCTGGTATAAGAAGCAAGCCTGTCTTCATGGAGAGCGTATGTGAATGTGAGGGTGAACGTGAGAAGCCACATGCATGTCCATGGACAGGTGCCTATGTGACTCTGTGCAGTGAGCCCCTATAACCACGTTTTAGGCCTAGTCAGCTCCCCCCAACCCAAGGGCCCCAGGACGTAGCTATGTGGAGGCCCTGCCTCAGCAGCCAGGAAGGAGCAGGCTGCCTGGCACACACTTCTTGCCCCAAGAATGCTGCCTGAGACACGCTGGGCTTTGTGGCTCTTGGTCCCATGTCTTAGATGGGAGTCTATGTGGGGCAAAAGGGGTCTTTCTGCTTCTTGTGGCCCCAGCCTGATTCTGACTACTGCCTGAGGTTGGAGGGAGGGTGCGGGGCAGATTGGAGGCTGTGAGAGAAGGTATAGACATTACTTGCCTGTGGAACTCCCATCTCCCTCTCCAGATCCCTTTTGGGTGGGCTCAGGAAGCTGGGCACCCGGGGGGACCCAACCCCACCTCTTCCTGGATCTCTGGACAGGGCCCAAGGTGGGAGAAACCAAGAGGGCCTGGGCATCCCTTGATGGGGGAAGGGAAGGAGGGGGTCTTTTCCCAGGTACCACCCCTTTTGGTGAGTCTGTTACAATAGTAGTGGGTAGGTCTTACGTCACCATGGAAAGGAATATGGGGGTAGGGTGGTGGGATCCAGAGAGACTTCTGACTCTAGTCACCCTTAATACTTTAACAGGCAGTTAAGTGTCTATAATGTATCAAGCAGAGGGTTGACTCATTTCATCTTCACAATAACTGCATGAGGTAGACATATTATCCCCATTGTATAGAAGAGAAAACCGAGGCTCAGAGAGGTTAAGCGGTGTGCCCAAGGTCATATTGCTGTAGAGTTAGAGCCGAGAGTTGAACTCCCACATTCCACTTCCAAATGCCATAATCTTCCTATACACACGGTCTCTCTTGCTCTGGCCCCCACCCTTTTAAGCACTGCTGGTGGCAGAGCCAACATTTTTCTTGGATGATTTGTCATGGGAAGCAGGTGTGGCAGCAACTTCACTCTGCCCTAGTCCCTCTCCAGACTCCTTCAGTGACATCACCCACCCCAGAGCAGGCCCCCTCTCTCAAACCTCATGCCGGGGGCCAAGTGTCCAGCTTTTGCCCTCCACCCCACTCCCTGCCTCCTCCTCCCTTGTCAGCAGCTTCCCCAGGTCCAGGCCTTGTCATGGGGGGGGAGGGTTGTTGAGGGACTAGGTCAAGGTCGAGGAGAGCTGGCGTGCCTTTCCTCATCTTTAAAAGACATCAGAGTCCAACACGGTTGCATGCTCGGCTTGGGGAGGAAAGCCTGCTTTTGGTTGTTGGGGAGCCAGGATATAATTAATAGCTCTCACTTTTACCTCCTTTTTAGGTTTTGTTTTCCTGTGGTTTTTTAAATGTCTGTACAATATGGTCTTAACAACTGTGCCTTTGACATATTACCTTCACAAAATATTAAAAAGTACCACTTTTGATACCTTTATGTCTGTTCTTTCCCTAAGTCCTTTAAAAGACAGCAAAGGATTAAGAAAGATATAAAAACTCATTGGATAAAGAGAAGGGAGAAGGAAACCACAGCAGATGAGAATCGACACAATACATCGGAGATGGAAGTTAGAGGCAGGGCTTGGAGCAGAGCCGACAGAGGGTTATGCGGAGGCGACTTGATGAATTCACCCCAGGACCAAGTCTTGGGCCTTGAGTGTGTCTGGTCTGGGTGAAGCCTGCACTTTAAACCTTTAAGTGGGGGACTAGATGGAAATCTGCACACGGAGGAGTTGCATTTGAGTCCGGAGTCCCCTCTCCCAGCCAACACAGTCAAGCTGTTGTGCGACCCCGCCAGGAAGAGGCTAGAGGTTTCCTCTCTTGAGGATTGCAGAAGAGACACTCAAGTCCTGGGGACACCAAATACAGTCACCCCCACTGGCCATGGCAGGTCACAGTCTTGTCCGGGCCCACTAACAGAAAGGAGGCAGCATGAGGCTCCTGAGATTCATGTCTGACTCTCCTCCTGCAGAGGGCCAAGGTGGGGAGAAGTGACACTTGGGCAGGGCACTCACCTCCTCGGCTGCTGTCCCATGTGTGACACAGGATAAGGTGCAGGGAGTTAGGATGCATGAATTACTCTGTCAGGTCTTGGTTTCCTCCTGTGTGAAGGGGATTTCGGTCCACTCACCTCCCAAGGCTGACGTGGACACTGAGAGGGGACCCTCCTCTTTGCAGACTCAGGCTTTTTTGCCTTGGGCTCTCTCCCCCCACTCACTGCTATCATTACTAGACTTTCAGGTCCTCCCATGTCATTAAACAAAGACTTTAGCTTCTGACTTACATACTGCCTCCACCCCCAGCTCCCTGTAATCATCCTGAATGGCATCACCGTCCATGTGGACCTCGACCTGGCCAGCACCCCAGCCCCTGAGTTCCTTGAGTGCCCTCCTTCCAGTGGCCTGCACCCCCACTCCACTTCAGCCGTCCCCTCCCACGTCCTGCTCTGGAAGGTCATCACTCATAGCTGCTCCACTTCCAGAGAGACCACCTCAAGCGTCCCACTCTTGCTCGACCAGCTTCTCGCCTTGCAGCTTTATGGTCAGTTATTCCCACCAGTGCTGCACTTTCTTCCCACTGTCCATAGTCCTCTGCTTTCTTTGAGTTCATTTATCCCATCCTATCTTGACTTCTTTTCTATATCCAGCTTATATTCCACAGTCTATCATCCAATAACATTTTTATTTGCCAAGACCCTAAATTCTTTTGCCCCTCATCCTTAATCACGTTTGGCAGAACCTCAGCCCTGGATGAAGCCAGCCACACCTTGCCCTGCGTCTGTATCCGCGCAGCTGAGCACTGTGCTGGTGGGAGGGGAAGTCAGAGAACAGGGCAGACTGGCTTTGTACAGGTTCATGATCTCCAGCCCTTAGATGTGTTCTTAATTCCTCCCAGAAATCCTCTTGGTTTCTTTAGTAAGCTTCTTTCCACTTTCTAGAACAATTTCAAACATTCATTTTCTTCATGCCTTCAAACTCCTTCTCAACCCCAGCTCTCAGCAGAGAAAGCAGAGCTAGCAAGCAAGAAAGAAAGAAAGAAAGAAGAGGAAAGAAGGAAGGAACGAAGGTAGAGGAGAGAGGAAGAGAAAACCTCTCACTTGGTCCCAGCTTCCTCTGCATATCACCCTCTTTCCTCCCCTTTACAGCCCCTATTCTCAAAATAGCTGTCGTCATCTCCTGGCCTCCCATCATTGCTCAGCCCAGCCCTCCCCTCCACCAAAACAGCCCCTACTGACCACACTGCTGACTGCATGTCTATTTTAGCCCGCTTACCCCACCTTGCAGCCATACCCTCCATTGTTCCTCACTCTCCTCCTGTGGCTTCAGGGACACCCAGTGGTTTTCTCTGGCCACTCCTTTTTGGTCTTCTTCACAGACTTTTCTTGGAGTCATGGACCTTCCTGTTCTATACTTTCTTGCGGGGCAACTTTGTTTATAGGTAAAACATTATTTACCAATTGCAAATAATGCATAAAGCTTCCACCCAGATCCATCTATCCACCTGCCATTTGACATCGCCCCTGAGACATCTCATAGGAGCCGTGCATTCACTAGCTCCTCAGAGTCATGGTCTCCCCGACCTCTCTTCCTTTCCTGGGACCTGCTTCTCTTCTGCTGCACCTATGTATCACCAGCCATCCAAAAACTTCCCTCTGCCTTATCTCCATGTCCCATTCATCACCAAATCCTGTGAGCTTTATTTCCTAAATTTCTCTCAATCCAACACAGTCCCCATCTCCACTATGCCCACCTACCCTAGTCCAAGCTTCCATTGTAACTCCCAGGTTCAAATGCCACGGCTACTTAACTGGTATGTGCAGCACTATCCGAGGCCTGTTCCAACTCCTTGCAGTCAGAGTTATCTTTGCAAAACACATCTAATTACACCATCCCCTGCAGAACCCATCAATAAATTCCCATTGCTTTTAGGATGAACAATGAACTTGTTAACATGGGCTTCAAAAAGTTCAAGTGGCTATGTAATAAGTTCTGGTTCACACTGCCTAAATTTGTAGCCTGATTCCATTACTATTGCCAGCGTGACCCTGGGAAAGTCTGAATCCTCCTGTATTTGTTTCCTCATCTGTGAAAGGGGGGTAATAGTGGTAATAAGACCTGCCTCCCAGGGTTGTTGTGAGCATTACATGTGCTACACACTTAGAATGGTGCTGGCACACGGGAAGCACTCAGCAAGCATCAGCCCCTCCATCTCGTCAGTCTGTTTTATCCAGGCTGGCTCTCTCAGGCCCTTGGTCTCACCACACACCCTCTCTCCATGGAACTTGGACTCTGTTTCCTTTGCTGACAGAGTGCACCACCCACAAGGAGCAGAACTAGAATGCTAGAGTACCTGTGCTGGAAGGCACCTAAGGAGCCATTTAGCCTTCTGTCCATTGTACAGATGTGGAAACTGAGGCACAGAGAGGAGAAAGGATGGATCCAATGCCAGCACTAGAACCCAGATCCCTTACAAGCAGTCCCGAACTCTTTACTGCCCATCATGCTTTGCTAGTTCACTCATTTAACAATTATTAAGCCCAATTTGAGCTGGGCAAGCGGTGGATTCGCACGTACGTAAGTAACTCTGACGTAAGGGCAGCTGAGGTCAGGGCTTTTGGAAAAGGGCTTGTATTGCATGCCGGGGAGCCCACAGCAGAACGCAGCCAATTCCAGGCTGCGTCAGGGCCTGCCTCATGGAGGAGGAGGGGATGACTGACCTGGGCCCTGGGGAGCGAGCAGGGTGAAGCCGGGAGAGGGCATCCTAGGCTGAATAAACAGCCACATCCTGAGATTAAGGGGGAGGATGTGTGTTTGGGGAGCCACCCCAGACTGGCTGAAAAGCTACAGGGAAAAGAGAAGGGGGCAGAGAGAAGGGCCCAAAGGAGAGTTAGGGCCAAGCAGAAGGAGGAGCAAAGCTGGAAGGCCAGCTACCTCGCCTCACTCTTCTGCGGAAGCCTCCCCCCCCCCAGAGCTACCCTCCCCTCCCACCATTGCAAGGTCATCTGAGGAGGATACAGTCCCCTCTCCACCAGCTCCCCACTTCCAGAGGTTACAGGGCGCCTCTTCTCCCACCAGGCAGTGGTGCACTTTCCCATGAGCAGCAGCTGCTAACAGAGGCTTGGGGGAGGCAGCGTAGAGAGGCCTGGGTCTGGTTCCATCAGGGAACAAGCCTGGAGGACTCACCATGCTCCAGATGGGAACACTGGGCAGAGCCCAGGGGAAGTCAGGCAGGAGCAAAGCCAAGGTTAATGCTGAGGATGGAGGTTCAAGGGCATAGGAGGTGGGGTCTGGGCTGGAGGATTGGTAACCTAGCTTCTGCACCTACCCCAGCCCTGACTCTACCCTGAGCAGTGATGCTCCCCTGTCTCCGCTGCTGCATTATCCTGGCAGCTGAGATGGGGCTGCTGGTATTCCTGAGCACAGTGTTCCTCTCCCACAACTCTCCTTCCTCCTGCCCCTCTGCTCCTCAGCTGGAAACCTGGTTACCCTTCACCCACCTACCTAGGTTCCATGGGTAAGACTTGTTACTGACTGTCCTGCCATCTGCCCAAGGCAATAAATCAAGGCAGAGGAGAATCACAACCTCCCAGTGTGGACTGAATAAAGGGAAAAGCGTCCTGGAGGCCACAAGGCTTCAATGGATCCCAGTAAGTGAGCTCCAGACTGAGGCAGGCATGGGTCCAGGGAGCAGGATGCCTTGCTGGGGACTCCAGCTGGTGCTCTGGGGATCCTGCACCTTCAGTCTTTACATGGGCACCAGAGCCCTCAGACAGTGGTTCAGGTGGAGCAGGGGTGGCAGGGACACACCCTCTGACACAGCCGGCTTTCATATATGTGATATCATCCAATCCTCACCACCAACCAGGCAGGGTTGGTCTCATTCCGAGAGGTCAGGTAACTTGCCAGTCTCACTGCCAATAGATAAGTGGCACATAGTCAGGCCGGGAAGCCACATCTTTTGATCCCTGAGCAGAGCTCCTGCTAGTACCCGGTGCTAGGCACTGTGGGGAACTCAGATGATTAAGACATGCCCTTGACCTCTAGGAGATCACAACCTAATTACTAAGCAGGGCATCGTCAAGACTGCAGCATCAACTCCTGCCTGAGCATCTCTAGCCTGCCGGCCTGCCTTACAGATTTTGGATATTCCAGCCCTCACATCAGATGAGCCAATTCCCTCAAATGAAGAAAAAAAAAAAGGGAAGAGAAAGGGGGTAGGCATAGCCACAGTGAAGAAACAGGGAGGCAGCATGATATAGTGGTCAAAAGCAAAGCTTCTGGAGTTGGATTTTCTGGGTTTAAATGCCACCCCAGGAGCAGAACTGCCCAGGTCTAGAACCATGATGAGTTGCTTAACTCCTCAAGTTTCAGTTTACTCATTTTAAAAACAGGGATATTGGCAGTACTTACTCCATAAAGCTGCACTGAAGGTTTAATGAGACAATGTATACACAGCCCTTAGCATGATGAAAGGGATGCAGGGAAAGTTTTCAGTCTGGGGAGTGTAGATGGGATTGGAAGACTTGAAGATAAGTAACAGGGCAGGTTTAATAATAGTAATGGTTGCTAAACCCATAGAATGCTCAGGGTTTCACCTTTTCTCATGCCTCATTTCTAATCATCCTCCCAACAATCTGACATTCCCATTTTCCAGATGAGGACTTTGAAACTCATGGAGGTTGAGCAGCAAACCTTAGGTCATAAGTAAGAGGCTGAGCCTGGACACTTACCTGACCTTGGGTGTCAAAGCCTCTTTGCCTGCCCCAATGCTCCCAGAGAGAAACGGCTAGGTTGGTAGATGGGATGAGGGGACGTGTAAGCCCAGGCCTAGAGCAGCCCTCAACCCATGGTAAAGGTAAAGGGAGGTGAAAGTATCTTCTCTTGCTCTCCTCCAAAAGAGAAGAGTTGAGATAGAATTGGGCCAGGGTGGAGAGGGAGTCAAGCTTTTGAAATGAAGTTGTAGGAATTTTGCCACCTGCCATGTGCAGAGCATCATGGGAGGAAGGCACTTGGGGAGATCTGAATGCATGAGCCCCTTCTCCAGGTGCGCTTACTGCCTTACTTGTATGCAATTGACATTTACCGAGCAGTGGGCAGTTCATTTAATCTGCACAGAGACCCTCCGAGGAAGGTACTACCATTAAGCCCATTTTTATAGAGGGGCTCCAAGAAGCCAGAGAGGTTAGGTAAGTTGGTCAGAATGACATGGGTAGTAAGAGGAGGTGCTTGCCCCCCCACACACTGTGCCCTCAGCACCCTGTGGCACCACCTCCATAGCCTCGGGCTGGGTAGTGCTGCTGTGCACCCCCAGGGAAAACTGCAGCAGGAGCTCAGGGGAAGGTGAGGCTCATGTGTCTGGAATCCTTGGGGCAAGCTTCCTGGAGGAGGGGCATGTACAGAGCTTTGAAGGGTTAAAGACAGGGCAGAAGGGAGCGATTTTCTGAAAGGAGGTTAGCAAAAGTCAAGTTTCCAAGAGGAAGGCTGTTGGGAGTAAAGAAGAGCAAATTCACCTTCTTTGGGTAAAACCTTCTCTGACATTTCATTTGCCCACCTGTAAAGTGGGAATAATAAAATTACTCACCTCATGGGAAGGGTGAGAATCAAATAAGATCATAATTGTGAAATACTTGGTGAGCAGTAAACTGCGATTTAACTACGATGTCATTTCCATTACAATATTAGGCTGATAGGCTTGAAAGTGGTGTTCATGGTCTTGGGTGCAATGATGTGACAGTAAGTAGAATGGGAGGTATGGGAAGTAAAGCGTAGTGGAAACAAAGGAGGACCAGCAGCTGAGAAGAAAGAGGCCATCTCTGCGTGGAGGGGAAAGCCTTTTGCAAAGCTAAGTTGGGCTGGGGCGCTACGGTGCCCAGGACAACTGCTGGGGACTTTTTCCTCTAGCCTTCTACAAACAACTGTCACATCTATGAAGCCTAAGGGGACCTTTATGAAAATAAGTCAGACACGGTAGCTTTGAATCCCTGCCCCATCACTTCTGAGTCACCCTCTTCTCTGTGAGCCTTAGTTTCCACATCTATGAAATTGGAATAATGACAGCTAGTTTGCAGAATTGTTATAATGGTTGCATGGGAGTGTATGCAGCATTCGGCATGCACTTGGTAGCAGCTCAGTATGCTGTGAGTTCCCCAGGTCTCTCTTTAATTCTGCCAGTCAAAGGTGATGGAAGGCATCAGGACAGGAAGCAGAGGAATGGGAGTAGACCCACACATCTTTCTAAGGACTATGTGTACAGGCACTCGGGGAGTGCTGGCCTTCTCTGCTTGCCCAACTCAGTCCAATCTGTCCACTTCACCCCATAGCCCCTGGCTGGGTACCTGTCCCCCAGGTGTCCAGGAGCCTCAGATGGCTGCGGTGGGCATCTGCTGCCACCTATAGGCCCCACATGGCACTGCCTCCTCCTGTCTAGCGTTGAGGGGGCACTGCCAAGCATTCTTCTACTCAGAGGGGATGTCATTGTCTGCCACCCTGCCTGTCTCCCCTCCTGCTGGAGTCCCTTAAAGGCAGCGATAATCTTCTTCATGTACCTGCTGTACCCAGCATGGTGCAAGCATGGAGAAGTTCAACACATGAAGACGGAATGAATGAAAGAACACATGGCCTTGCAGTGGTGGAGATCATGGACAAGAGGAAGTTAGCTGAAAGGGATTTAATACCCGTGCAGGTGACCCAAGGAGGCTTGTACATTTTCCTTCAGAGGCCTTTGGGAACAAGAGTAGTCCTCAGGTGCCTGGGTTAAGGTTAGGGGTTATGTCCTAGAAGCAGGGCTGGCTTGAGGGATTCTGCCATTATGGAGAACGACCTCTTCTATTTTTGCTCCCTCTACCCTGGGCCAGGATTTCCCTCAAGAAAATGCCCTCAGTATAGGAAAACCTAAAGGAGGGAGGCACAAATGGGGCCAGGCTCAGTGCTAGGTGGAGCCAGGTTACCAAGAAATAGCGACAGCACTTCGGTCCTCACCAAGCACCTGGACGTGGGTACCTGGCTCGGCCCCTTGCTCCCTCCCTGTCTCCTTTCTCTTGTGGATTGAGGGCTTTTCCAGCAATGCCTGCTTTTTCCATGATTTTTGACTGGGGAGTTGAGGGGCCCATGAGCACCCTAAAAAGCTCCCATTTTACTGCTGGAAAGCCTGAGGCACAGAGGCAGGAAGGAGCTCAGGGTCAGGTTTAGAACCAGGGATTCAGGCTCTTGGCCTGAAGGCCAGGGCCACTGGTGAATGGGAAGGGGTGTGTGACCTCAAGTGGGGGTTTCCGTGATTGGCTCAGCATACCTGACCTCTTACCACACTGGCGATTCCTCAAGGGCCTAGACAACTTCCTGCTTTCTTGTCTGTGTTTTCATCTTGCCCTCCCACTTCCTGAGAAGTCCTAAGATAGGGCTAAGCCTCCCACCCAGTCCCTGCTGGAAAATGGATATGCAGAATCTCATGAGCCGAATCTCACCCTTAGAGCCAAGGGTGAGGCCAGGCAGGACCCCAAAGCCTAAGGCGCCCAATCCCTTCAAGCAGCCTCTTTCCTTTCGCCCCTACAGACCCAGTGCTGTGGTGAGATTGGCATTGACACCCCCTCCCTGAGACCTTCAAAGTCATCTTTTGACCTCTGGGTGCTGCCCCAGCAAGTGCAACACTCTCAGCACTGCTTGTGGTGAGACCCAGGACCTGTAGTGTTTCTCCCCAAGTCCCTACCCTGCCATGCTCGGGCAGTTCTGCCCCACATCCAGCTAAATCCCTCCTGCTACCATCTGAGCTGCTTCCTCTCTGCCTCTGCTCCTACTGGCCTTCAGAAGAGAGAAGGTATCTCCCATTTTCCAGATATGGCCACCAAGATAAAAATTTCCAGGAGCCCTGTTTCCAATCAGAAGGGCTATCCCAGTCCTCTTGAGATAGACACTGGACTGAAAACCCAATACAAGCCAGGTATTTGTGTTCCTCCATCCCCATCTTTAGTCAACAACCTCTTATTGAGTGCTTACCCATACCCAGAATCTTCTATCCATCCCAGGGTCAACAATAACTTTAAAATGCATCACTTGAGACAAAATTCTCAGAGGTGTAGTCACATAATAAGGGATCAAGAAACACAGTCCTTGATTGATGAAACACATTGTGTCCTGTGTCCCCAACCTCAGGACCAACTTATTCCTGCACCTAAGTCCTCAACCACATGGGGCATACCCACAATGTGGCCTGCCTCAGAGCCTCCCTGCCTGGGCCTCTCTTAGACAGACCTGAGCCTATGTTCCTCTGCCAGAGATTCGTAACCACTACAACTCCTTGGATCCACCAGCTACATGGAAAATGAATCAGAATTCACCATCCATTGCAGTTCGGTGAGAGCTAAAGGCTTCCTGAGCCAGGAGATGGTGACTGTAAACGGGGTTGCCCCTGGTCTTCTGACCCCCCGCCCTTCCTATGCCAGGGCTATTCTGACCCTTCAGTACTCACGCCTGGAGGAGGGTGCACTCTAACCCACCCTGAAGCCTGGGGTGTTGAACAGCGCCCTGCTCTGCTGCTTCCAGAGGAGCCGCAAAGAAGCAGAGTCTGTGATGCTGCAAACCAGAGTCACTTGCTCGAAGCCGGGTGATCATGAAAGGTTTACATCTACCTTGCATGTAGGGCAAGCGACTTGGGGACCAGCCTGTGAGGGTACATGGCCCCTCTCACAGAGAGATGGCCAACTTTATTCAGTCATTTAATTCCTTCATTTGTTTATTTGCTCACTCACTGATTCAGTAAATATTGGGCCCTTACATGCCACACACTGTGCTAGGCTCTGGGGGTAAAGCAATGAACACCATGAATGAGGTAGAGTCCCTGCCCTCACGGAGCTAGCAGTCTAACAAGGAACACACAAGGTGATGAGCAGCAGGGAGCACAGGGATGGAAATCAGAGATGATCTTCCATTCCAGGCTGAGCTCGGGTGCTGAGTTGCCTTGGGGGAGCTTTATTAGCTATCGAGCAGGGCTGTGAGGTGCTCCAGGCTGCTGGCTTTAGAAAGATGGTCTGAGCTGGAGACAGGAGTCATAAGAGTAAGAATGTGAAGCCGGTGGCAGTGAAGATGGAAGGGAGGATCAGAGTCCAGAGAAATCTCAGAAGTAAAATGAAGAGGAGTCTCTGGTTTGATGAGAGGAAGGGAGGCATTGAGAAAAGGCCATCAGCTGGTAGCTTTGCAGTCGGGGGTGGTCTTGGGAAGAGCTGTTTTAGAGGAGGGGGTGTGGGGTAAGGCCAGATGGCAAGCAGCTAAGAAGCAAATGTTGGCATCTGGACTGGAGGTTGCAAAGGTAGACTGTCCTGAGAAATTCAGCAGGAAAGGAAGTGTCAGGGTGGGACACGCAGGGAGAGATGGAGAGAGAAGCAGGGTAAGGAAGGGTGTCTTTAAATGCTAGGGGATTCCCGAGCTTGCTTGTAGGTGAAGGAAAAAGCCAATGGAAAGAGAGGCTGTAAACGTGGAAAAGAGAGGAGATAATTGAGAGCCCAGGAGCCTGGAGGCCACAGTAGGGATGAGATGCAGCCAACAGGCAAAGGCGGCCCCTTGAGGAGGGGGCCTGCCTCTTCTTTATCCAGGGAAGAGGAGGAATGTCCAGTGAGATCCTGAGGTATCAGGAGGGGGTGGGAGGGGCTTATGCTAACACACTGAATTCACAAACATGCAATTACACTTGCACAAAATCTCATGTGCCACCTACACACATGTGCACACACATGTGCTGGTACACATGCCTCCTATCATGAATGCTGGAAAACCGCATCACACACATGCACACTGTGGGAGCCAGGCCTACGGTCACCCCTGAGCTGTGGGAAGCACCTTGCAGTGCAGAGGAGAGGAAGGCAAAGGGAGTCAGCTCCTCAGCTCCGGGCTGGGAGCCAGGAGCCCTGGCTCTGGTCTTTCATTTGTCCACTTAGCCTGGATGACTTCAGGGAAGTGACTTCACCCTGTGGTGATTTCATTGCCTGAAGGGTAAATGAGGGTGAATCATACCCACCCTGCCAAACAGCAGGGCTAGTGAGCCTCACCTGAAACAAAAGTTTCCTTTCTGCTGTTTCTTCCTCTGCAGAAATTGTAAGTAAGAAGACAAACCCCCACGTGGCCCTGGACACTCCATTATTCCTTGACCACCTGACCCTGAATCACCTGCCCAGAACTCACCTCAGCAGGCTTGGGCGCCCCTGGGCACCGAAGTTCCCCATTCCTCCTTCCTGCTCTTCATGCCCCACCCCTCACTCAACAGCCTCCCAGAGTCCCCTCCCAACACCTACCCAACCAGCAGCAACCCAAAGCCAAGAGAGAGTCGGGCCCACCTGCGTCTTGCGAGCCTTCCACTCACTGTCCGTGTGCTGTTCCTCTTCTGTGACCTCTCTGGAGATACTTTATTGGGTATGGCTGGATTATTGTGTGAAAACTTCTGGTTGGACTTAGGGAAGGGCAAGAAAGGTGGAGAAGGGGTATGTTCCACATGCTTTGTGACAGCTTCTGAGCCTTGCCACCTGTCCCACCTTCCTCTACCCTCAAGCCCTCTGCCCTGCCCTGTACCCTTGTTCACTATCCCTTGCTTGGGTCACTGGGTCTCAGAGGTTATGGATCTCCAGGAGCTTCTGATCTTTCCTTTAGGGATTTCCACTTGCTGGGAGAAAGACTGTGCTAGGAGGCAGCAACCCTCAGTGTTACTAAGGAATTTCCACTACCTGAGCGTCAGCAAAACTGACAGATCACAATGGAGTGGACAGGAATCCTCAGCCCTCACCATGCTCTAAAAACTTTGCTGCCACTGGGGCTGGGGGAAGGTGGGAAAGGGACAAGGATATCAGCCTGACATCTCTGCAAATGCAGCCACTTCTCAAGGAACAGCCAGCATTTGCTCTCTGACTGCTCTGTCCAGGGATGGGGACATGGAGATATGAAGAACAGAGGGAGAAGGGGACAAGTGAGAGGTGGTGGAGTGGGTGGGAGGGACAGCACCTTCCCTCCTCTCCTCCCTCCTCCTCCTCCTATGCATCACGCCAACCACAGCAACACAGCCTGTGATGCCCCATTGGCCTCCCCCACTTCTCTGTGGGGTCAGCCACCTTGCTCTGTGAGGAGGGCTGACAGTAGTGGTGGACACTGGCTCATCCTATATCTTGGGTCCTTCCAGCTTTCTGAGGCTACTCATGGAGACCCCGGGGTCTGAGGAGCTGGGGACAGATGAAGTAAGAAGCCCACATAGAAAGTGAAGGTGCAAGGACCCAGGGTAGGGGGAGTAACACCTGGTCCAGGCCACACAGTCACCTCGGGCAGCATCAGGTCCCAAATGAGGTCATCCCAGGCCTTCCTCTCCCCATCTCTCACACATTACTCATTGTGTGGCTTGGTCCCCCGGGGAGGGAGAGCTCTGTGCCCAGCCCCCTGCAGAAGAGGAGGGGCCAGCCACAGGCATGGGCTCTGTGTCTGCCTGAGGGGCCTCCACACTCAAATGGGCTTCCCTTGCCCACCTCCCCAGTGTGCCATGGGCTGTAAGCAGGAGCCCACACTCCATGACATCTCCTCCCACCTCGAAAGCACTAGCCACACAGGCCTATTTATATCACATTTAAGTTAATTAAATAAAACATCTCACTAGCCACATTTCAAGTGCTCAGTAGCCACCTGTGGCTAGCTGGCACTGCGCTGGACAGTGCAAATATGAAACATCTCCATCATCACATAAGTTTTGCAATGAGACAGAGCTGCTTTCTGGATAGCAGTAATGAGAGGACTCTTGTGACTGAGAGGTTTCTAAAAAGCCAAAGGGATAACTTGGAGAAATAGAAAAGGGCCCCTTCTCTGAAGGCACTTTTCTGGGTGGGGCAGTGAGAGATCTGGCCTCTTAAGAAGAAGGCTCCCCTCTCTGCAGCCAGTGCCTAGTGAGGTCTTTGCAGACAGGAGAGGGGGGTACTGAGGTTTGCTATGACAAATAGGGTTGGCAGCCTAAGAGTCCTTGTCGGGAGGTGACAGAGAATGACCAGAAGAGGACTGGCCTTTCTCCATGATTTCTCCTCCCCATGGTAACTCTTCCCCAGGGCTCCTGCTCCCCCACCCCCCAAAACACATGCACACCAGCTCATCCTACTTTGGCCCTATAGTTGTGCCAGGCCTTTGTCTCTCCTCCCCTGGGCAAGCACAGAGTCTTCCCCACCTCCAAACCCCCAGTGCCCAGCAAAGTGCTAGCTAGGACAGCTGCTTGCCCAGGACCTGCCCTCAGCCAGGCTCTCAGGATTGGGGTGGGGGTGGGAGGAATGTGCTTTAAGAATTATTTGATGACTCAAACTCTGGCTTGCTCAAAATCCTGGCCTGAGGGCTGTTCAAACACTCCCAAGCCCAAAATATTCAGTGGCTGTTGATATACAATCCTCCCCTGTTCCCCAACACACACCACCCAATGTCACCTCCCCATCAAGTGGGGGGACAGGGGTGTTGCCTGGGAGGCTCCCTGCAAGGAAGATCCTTTAAGAGGCAGCAGGATTCTCTCCTGCAGAGCCTTTTCCAGGATCCGGGGACTGGGGGCCAGGAGCAGGAACAAGCAGGAGGAGCCTGCCCCCGCCCCTGCCCAGGCTGCCGTAAGGGAACGAGCCCTGGTGTCCCCGACCTCCCTGCGGGCGTCACTCTCGCCGGTTGCACCAGCCAGCGGCGACCGCAGAGGGCGGAAGTGGCAGCCCGCGCTCTCCCGTGAGCTGGAGCGAGCAGGAGGCGTTCCCGTGGCTGCTGTCCAGTGCTTCGGCAATCCGTGGACCAAGACAACATCATCCAGGAGCTGCGGCCACATTGGAAGCCCCAGCAAGTTCAGAGCAAGGTGGCAGAGCGGGCGACGGGACCGGGATGGAGCTCTGCAGGGCTAGAACCCGGACGTGGTTGACACTTACGGTGGACTCATTATTCCGGGTGTCAGCCCCAGGGGTGCCTGCGTGCAGGTGCCCCTTGCTGTGCACAAGCACATACCCAGCCAACCCTGAAACCTCCGGAGACAGGAATCTTTGAAGAAACCCCCACACTCACACATACGCTGCTGCCCCTTCTCCACCCATGATGGGAGCAGAGTCTCCAGGCTAGGAGTGGCCCGGCTGGGCCCAGGAGCCAAGCTGTGGAGTTCCCGCTGGCACCCAGCCCCAGCACTGAGTGGAAGCCCTCACCACTGTTGCAGTCCCCACACAGGGTGCCTTATCCACCCCCAGCTGGGCTATTCTCCTGGGCACAGATGTGGGCAGAGCCTCCAGGCTGACCGCAGCTGACCTGCCTTCTCTGAAAAGAAGGCCCCACCTGTTCACCCACTCCATTTCCCTCTGGGTGCTGCCTGCTAGGACGGTCATCGAGTGGCCTGCAGCCTGTGCTGGAGAGTAGCAGGGGTCCCATGATGATGGGTCTTCTCGGAGGTGAGAGGCAGAGTGCTCAGAAGGTTCAGGACCAGGTGTGGAAGCTGTGTTCTTTTTTCAGAGAGAGAGCAAGCATCAGAACCAGACTCAGATATGACAAGGATGTTGGAACTATCAGACTAGAAATTTTAAGTAATGATGATTAATATGCTAAGAGCTGTAATGGAAAAAATAGACAACATGGAAGAATAGATGGGTAATGTAAGCAAAGATGGAAACTCTAAGAGAAAATAAAAAAGAAATGCTAGAAGTCAAAAACACTGTAACAGAAGTGAAGAATGCCTTTGATAGGCTCATTAGTAGACTGGACATGGCCAAGTAAAGAAGTAGTGAGCCTGAAGAAATGTTAATAGAAACTTCCAAAATTGAAATGCAAAGTGAAAAAAGAATTGGGGCGGTGTGTGGGGTGAGGGGGGGACAGAATATCTTAAAATTGTGGGACAGTTACAAAAGGCATAACATACACCTAATGGGAACGCTAGAAAGAGAGAAAGGAACAGAAGAAATACCTGAAGAAATAATGACTGAGAATTTCCCAAGATTAATGTCACACACAAACCAAACCACAGATACAGGAAACTCAGAGAACACCAAGCAGTATAAATGCCCAAAACAAAACAAAAACCCCTACACCTAGGCATGTCATATTCAAACTGCAGAAAAATCAAAGATGAAGAAAAAAAAAAAATCTTTAAAGAAGCCCAAGGGAAAAAATTCATTAGCTATAGAGGAGCAAGCATAACAATTATATTGGACTTCTCTTCAGAAACCATACAAACAAGGAGACAAATGTTGAGGGAATTTTTCATTGCAGACCTGCCTTGTAAAAAATGTTAAACAAAGTTCTTTGGAGAGAAGAAAAATTAGGAGGAGTCTTCAAAAAGTTTATGAAAAGATCCATATTATCTTTTAGTTCTATTTTTCCATGAACTTTTTGAAGTACCATTGTACATGGGTCTGAAACCCAAATCTATATAAAGAAAGGAAGAGCATTACACAAGTAATAAAGTAAAATAAAAACTTGAACTTTTTATCCTTTAACTGATTCAATAGATAACAATTTATTCAAAATAATAATAGTAACAACATATTCTGTGATTATAACTCATATATAAGTAAAATAAATGACAGTAATGTTACATGGGACTGGATGGATAGTCTACTATAAGTTACTTGTGCTGTCTATGAAGTGGTATACTATTATTTGAAAGTGGTCTTCAATTATACAGCACACTTTAGAGCAATCACTAAAAAAAAAAGAGAGAGAGAGGTAAATAAAAGAAATAACTTCATAGACTGAGAGAAGAGAAAATGGAATCATATAAAGGGCTTAATTTAAAAAAGAGAAGGCAGAAAGAGTGAAGACTAAAAAAGGAAACAAAGACCAAGGGCAATAACTGAAAACAGTAGCAAATATGGTAGATACATATTAATTCAACCATGTCAATAATCACTATAAACATCAATGGTATAAAGGCACCAATTAAAAGACAGAGACTGTCAGAGAAAAAAAACAAAAAAACAATAAACCAAGGCCCAATTATATGTCTACATGAAACCCTATTTGAATATAAAGACACAGATAAATTAAAAGTGAAGGGATGGAGAAAGAGATAGTATGCTAACAGTATTCAAAAGAAAACTGGAGTACATATATTAATTTCAGATAGAGCAGACTTCAGGGCAAGGATTATTATCAAGGACAAAGAGGGGCATTACATACAGATAAAGCAGTTATATTAGTTTCTCGGGCTGCCATAAAAATTATCATAAACTAGGTGACTTAAACAACAGAAATTTATTTTCTTATAGTTCTGAAGGCTGCTGGGAAGTTCAAGGTCAAGGTTCTGGCCAATTGGGTTTCTGATGAGGGCTCTCTTCCTGGCTTGTAGACAGCCATCTTCGTCATGTGTCCTCACCTAGCCTTTCTTCTGTGCGCTTGTGCAGGGAGGGAGAAGGGAGAGAGATATCAATCTCTAGTGTCTCTTCTTATAAGGACACTAATTCTATTGGATCAGAGCCCCATTTTTATGACATTATTTAGCCCTAATTACTTCCTAAAGACTCTGTCTCCAAGTGCATTTACATTAGAGGTTAGGGCTTCAAACATGTGAATTTGGGAGGAACACAATTCAGTCTGTAACTGACTTGGGTCAGTTCTCCAAAAAGACATAACAATCCTAGATGGGTATACATTTAACAACAGAGCACCAAAATACATGTGGCAAAAATTAATAGAACTGCAAGGAAATGAAGATGAATCCACTATTATAGTTGGAGACTTTAACAGCCTTCTGTCAGTAATTGATAGACAGTAGGCAGAAAATTGATAAGGACAGTTGAACTAACAGCACCATCAATCAACAGGGTCTAATTGACACTTAGAGAATACTTTATCCAACAAAACTGAAATACACATTCTTCTCAAGCTAACATGGAACGTTCACCAAGATAGACCCAATTATGGACCATAAAACACACCACAATGAATTCAAAAGATTAGAAATCATACAGAGTATTCTCTCAGATCACAATGAAATTAAACTAGAAACAAATAACAAAAGTTAGTTAGAAAATTCCCCAAATATTTGAATATTAAAGAACATAATTCTAAATAGCACATAGGTCAAGGAGTAAGTCACAAGAGAAATTTTAAAATATTTTCAACAAAACAAAAATAAAAATTTAACATATCAAAACTTGTGGGATACAGCAAAAGCAGTGCTTAGAGGAAAATTTATAACATTGATTGCATCTATTAGAAAAAAGGGAAGATTTAAAATCAATAGTCTAAGTTAAGCTTCTACCTTAGAAAACTAGAAAAAGAAGAACAAATTAAATCCAAAGTAAGCAAAATAAAAGAAATAATAAAAATTAGAGCAGTGATCAAGTAAATTGAAAACAGAAAATCAATAGAGGAATCAATAAACTAAAAGCTGGTTGTATTAGTCAGGGATCTCCAGAGAGACAGAATCAATAGGATATGTTATAAATATATGAGAAGGAATTTATTAGGGCAATTAGCTCATGCACTTGTGAAGAAAAGTCCCATGATAGGCCATCTGCAAGCTGGATGCCTGTAGCATAGCTCAATCCAAGTCTGAAGGCCTCAAAACCAGGGAAGCCGATGGTATCTTTGGTGTAAGTCCTGAAACCCAAAAGCTGAAGACTCTCAAGCTTTGATGTCTATGGACAGGAGAGAAGAGTGTATCCCAGCTCCAGTGGACGGAAAGGGAGCGTCACATGTTTTCGCTCCTGGACCCCAGCAAATTGGAAGGTTCCTACCCACACTGAGGGCAGGTCTTTCCCACCTAGTACACTCAGGCTTTCATTACTAATCTCTGCTGGAAAAACCTTCATGGACACACCTAGAAAGACAGCTTTACCAAGTTTTTCAGCATTTCTTAATCTAATCAAGTTGACAACTAGAATTAGCCTTTACACCAATTCTTTGAAAAGGTGAATAAAATTAATAAACCTGGCCAGTTAGCTCAGTAGGTTAGAGTGTGGTGCTGATAACACTAAAGTCCAGAGTTTAATCCTGGAACCAGCCAGCTGTCAAGAAAAATATTGCTAAACCCCTAGTCTGGCTAAGAAAAAAAGAGAGATGACAGAAATTACTAATATTGGAAATGAGAGAGGGGCCATCACTACAGATCCTACGGACATGGGCATTAAAATGATAATAAAGGAATGTCATGAACAACTTTATGCCCAGAATTTGATAACCTAGATGAAATGGACCAGTTCCTTAAAAGACGCAATCTACCAAAACTCAAACAAGAAGAAATACAAAAATCGTTTGAATAGGCTTATAATCTATTTTAAAAGTTTGAATCAGTAACTAATAATATTCCAAAAAAAAAGTATCAGGTCCAGACAGGTTCATTCCTAAATTTTTCCAAGAATTTAGAGAAAAGTGTGTACCAATTCTCTAGAATTTCTTCCAGAAAATTAAAGCAGACAGAACACTTTCTAACTCATTGTATGAGGCCAGCACTACCCTAATACCAAAAATAGACAAAGACATTACAATAAAGGAGAGTTATAGACCAATATCTCTCCTGAATATAAGGGTAAAAATCCTCAACAAAATATTAGTAAATTGAATTCAACAATGAATAAAAAGAATTATTTACCATGACCAAGTGGGATTAGTTCCAGATATGCAAGGCTGGTTCAACATTCAAAAATCGATGTAATGATATGAAGGTACTTTGAAAAGTTCATGGAAAGATTTGTATTATCTTTTATTTCTATTTTTTCACAAATCTTTGAATTACTCTCATATAATGAGGGATTAATGTAATTTATCACATCAAAAAGGTAAAAAAGAAAAATTACTTAGTCATGTCAATAAGTGCAGAAAAATCATGTGGCAAAATTCAACAACTATTCTGAGAAAAACTCTTGGCAAACTAGGAATAGACTAAAGTTTCCTCAATTTGATAAAGAACATCTACAAAAATCTTACAGCTAACATCATACTTAATGGAGACAAATTATATGCTTTCTTGCCAACATCAGAAATAAGGCAAAGATGTCTTCTGTCACCACTCTTATTCAACATTACACCGAAAGCCCTAGCTTATGTGATAAGACAAGAAAAAGAAATAAAGGCTATACATATAGGGGAAAGAAGAAATAAGACTGTCTTTATTTGCAGATGACATGATTATCTATGTAGAAAATCCCAAGGAGTCAAACAAACAAAAATTCATGGAACTAATAATTAATTAGAGCAAAGTTTCAGCATAAAAGACTGATGCTCAAAAATCAACTGCTTTCTTATATACCAATAGTGAATAATTGCAATTTGAAATTAAAAACAAAATAACATTTTTTTAACATCAAAAATATAAACACTTATGTACAAATCTAACAAAATATGACTATGCCTCTATGAAGAAAATGACAAAACTCTGATAAAATAAATCAAAGAAGATCTAAATAAATGCAAAGATATTCCATGTTCATAGATAGGAAGACATAATATTATTAAAATGTCAGTTCTTCCCAACTTGATCTATAGAGTCAATGCAATTCTAATCAAAATCCCAACAAGTTATTTGGCAGATATCAACAAACATTCAAAAGTTTATGTGGTGAGGTAAAAGATCCAGAACAGCCAACACGATATTGAAGGAGAACGGCATTAGAGGACTGACAATACTCAACTTTAAGATTTACTATAAAGCTACATTCATCAAGACAGTGTGGTTATGGTAAAATAATAGACAAATAGAACAGAATAGAGAGCCTAGAAATAGACCCCCAAAATATAGTCAACTGATCTTTGACAAAAGAGAAAAGGCAATTCTACGGAGAAATGGTAGTCTTTTCAACAAATGATGCTAGAACAAGACAATTACATGCAAAAAAAAAAAAAAAAAAAGAACCTAGACACAGACTTGACATCTTTTACAAAAGTCAACTCGAAATGGATTGTAGTCCTAAATGTAAAACAAAAAAACTAGAAAACTCCTAGAAAATAATATAGGAGAAAGTCAAGGTGACCTTGGGTTTGGCAATGGATTTTTAGATACAACACAAAAAGCACTATCCATGAAAGAAAAAGTTGATAAGTTGGACTTCATTAAAATTTCTCTGTGAAAGACACCATTAAGAGAATGAAAAAACAAGCCACAAGCTGGGAGAACATCTTTGCAAAACACATATCTGATAAAGGAATGTTATGAAAAATATGCGAAGAACTCTTAAAACAACAAAGATGTCCTTCAATAGACAAATGGTGGTAGATCCATACAATGGAATATTATTCAGTATTAAAAAGAAATGGGCTATCAAGCCATGAAAAGACATGGAGGAACCTGAAATGCATATTACTAAGTGAAAGAAATCAGCCTGAAAAGGCCTCATACTGTATGCTTCCAACAGTATGACATTCTGGAAAAGGCAAAACTATGGAGACAGTAAAAAGATCAATGGTTGTTAGGTGTTTAGGAGGAGGGAGGATTGAACAGGTGGAGCACAGGGGATTTTTAGGGCCATAAAACTATTCTGTATGATATTATAATGGTGGATACATGTCATTATACATTTGTCAAAACCCATGAAATGTACAACGCAAGGAGTAAACCCTAATGCAAACTATGGACTTTGGGTAATAAATGGGGTCACTGTAGGGTCATCCGTTGTAACAAATGTACCACACTGATGTGGCATGTTGTTAACGGTGAGGAACACTGTATGAGAGCTGAAACAAGAAGGCAGGATGTCACCTTGTTTGACCTCAGCTGGAATCGTTCACATCAGGCAACTCCAATTTTTTACTGCTCTGTGCACTCCTGCAAAAGACCATGAAACCTCCATGAGTATTGATTTGGGGGTTACAAATAAATTTTAGAGAGTAAGTGAATTCATAAATACAAAATCTGTGAACAGTGAACATCAACTCTCTATATGTGTATGTGCGTATATATGTGTATGTGAGCACCAGCTGTATATATGTGTATTTGTAATGAGTTACCAAAATTTTAAAATCAAGAGATATCACATAAAAATCTTGATTTTAACTTTTCTTAGAGTTGGCTTTTACCAATTGCCTGGAATTGAATAGCAACTACTTCCTATAGATAGGCCAGTTTGTCTTAGTCCCCACCACTCCCTAATACTCCCCCAAGAGGAGACCAAGTATCAATCGCCCTACAAATATCCTTTTGTGTTTTGGGTTTTTTCTATAGTGGAGTTAAGATCAAAGTGTAATATTTCTTACATTCATGTATCTGCCAAAAGTGGAAAACAAATAATGGGCTGAAAGAATGAGTGATTTTAAGGAAAAGATTTTCTTGTACGTAGCCAGAGTGTCATTTAGAGTCTGGCCCCTGTAAGCCTTTGAGTCTGCAGTCCCTGGGGAAGCAGCTGACATACCTGGCTGCTCCCCGCACTGCCTCCCCTCCTGCTGCTCCCTGGGCTGGCGCGTCCAGAGAAGCCAAACCATCTCAGGAGCCTGGGGAGTGAAGCCAGCGGTCATGGCAGACTTGGGGCCAGAGCAGCAGATGCTTGCAGTTCACCTGCCACCCTCTAATGTCACTAGGCAAGAGCATAGGAATGGGACCCAAGGAGGCCTGGATTCCAGCAGGGACACATTAGGTTATGAGTACACGAGTCCTGGCTCTGCCACGCAACTTGGCAAGTCACTTGGGCAAGCCAGTAAACCTGTTCACATCTCAGTTTTCTCTTCTATACTATAAAATAAGGATGATAAAAGTCCCTGCCTCACAGGGCTATCATGAGGATTGTAAACTGCTGTTTTTAGAGGGATTAGAACAGATCATGGCGCTAGTAAGTGCCATATGTTTGTTAAAACACTGGCCTGGGGGCATTAGAGAAGCAAAGTCATGGGTCCCAACCTGTTAACCAGAATCTCTGAGGGGGACCCAGGAATCTGTTTTAACAAGTCCCCTAGGTGATTCTGATAAATGCTAGCTTGAAGAGCATTGTTCAAAATTTTAACATGGGGAGTACATTTTAGAGGGAATGCAAGACAAAAAATCAGGTATAGTTATAGTGGCATACATAAAAGAGTACAGCATTTTTAATTAAATAATTAAAAGAGAATTATAGTTGAATAAGATTATGTGTGTGTATGTGTTTGATTTGATTCCACCCCACAAGCTAGACTCTCCTGTCCACCCACTTTCAAAGGGAAGGGTGTGCTGGGGGTTTGGATGGGACCTAGGACAGGGCATTGCAGGGTGAAGAGAGAGGCGCATCCTTGACCCTAAGAATGTCAGCCCCTTCCTGCTCAGGTTGGGGTAAAAAAAAGACCCAGGCTAGCTGGTCTGATGTCTTTTTGCCACTGCTCAGGGGCCTGAAGAGCTTCCAGGAAAGCAGAAGGCTCAGCCCATTTATTCAGGGACAGACAGGAGCACGCCAGGGCCCCCAAGGGTGGGAGGCAAGGAATAGGGGGTAAAGGGAGGTGGGGAAGGGATGTTAGCCTGAAACTGAGGCCAGCAATTTCATAGCAAACAAACTCTGGGCTCAAGCTGTGAATTAATCAAACCTTTGAAAATAAGACCTTTCTCTCAGAAGCTTCCCACAAAAGAAATGAAAACAATCAGGCTGGCTGGAAAATGAAAGTCAGCAGCCCTGAAAGGGAGAAAAAGGAAACCAGACAATAGGGTGTTAGACAAAAGCAATAATGTCAAAGGAAGAGACAGGCGGTTGGACCCATGGGCTTCTTATCCATTCCACACCCCTGTTCCACACCCTCCCCTCCACTGGCCCTGGGCGTGGGCAAGTCACCAGGTGGCCTCCTTGCTCCAGACTTGGGACTCAATGTGTTTTCTGCTCCATTCTGTCCCAACTTTGTGGCCTTCCAGCTCCTATCTGAAACCCTTCCTTCCCCGTGCAGCCCAGAGACTCCTGCAGCAGTGGCAGGGAACATGGTCCCTTCAGGAGGGACACAAGGGCCTAAAGACCCCCACCCTCAGTGTGGGGCTGCTTCTTCCCCAGGCCACGATGGTGAGCATCCACCCAGAGCTGAAGGTGGAGGCTAAGGGCGTGGTTGTCTGTTCTGATTAACTCTAGCACTGCACCATCCAGTACTGTAGCCACTTGCTACATGTGGCCACTGAGCGCTTGAACGTGGCCAGTCCCAGGAGAAATGTGCTGCGTTTGTAACATACACACTAGATTTCAAAGACTTAGATAATGATTTGCTAGTGATGACGTGTCGTAGTTATAATATTTTGAATACATTGGTTTAAATAAAATACATTATTAATAAAAGTGGCTGTTTTAGTCTCATTAATCTCATTATTAATCTTATCTGTTTCTTTCTACACTTGACTACTAGAAACTTTGAAGTCACACATGTGGTTTGCATTATAGTTCTTTGGGTGGTGTTGCACTAGGACATCTCCTCCCTTCAAACTTCGATGGCGATTTCTGCCACCTCTTAACAGGCACTCTGGATCGTCTTTATATCAGGGAGCCCGCTTCCTGGCGCTCCCAGTGGTTCATCCTGGCCTCCAGTTCAGTGCCTGGTAACAAAGAAATGGCTCCTGGTGACCAGCCAAGCTGGCTTGGAGGTGCCATCTGTTCACCAGGGCTTGATGCACACATAAGGTCCTTCCATTCACACAGGCTTTTGACTCTACTGGGGACATCTTCTCTGGACCCTTTTGTTGCTGGAAGGGCAACAGTCAAAGCCTGATGGGTCCCTCCCAGAGCAAAGGGAAGAGTCCCTGGCACCTCTTCTGCCTCCCTCTTCCCCTCCCCAAGCGCAGGCCTGTTTGAGAAGAGCTGCTCATTTTCACGCCCTTCCACAGCCTCAAGGGGGTCCAGGTCCCAGCTTGCTGTGACCCTTTGGGTGGTGGTCTCTGCGAGGAGCGTCAACATTAGGCTCTGGACACCGGCATCCAGCTCCCTTTCTCAAGGCAGGACCAGAGCTGTGTGTGAGAAACTAAGTAACAGGAGCAAGTGGAACGAGGTGGCAGGTGAGGGTCCTTGTGCAGCCCCTGCTCTGTCACTCAGCAGCTGCGTGTTGGTCACAGGTTGCTTCACCTCTACAGGCTTTGTCTGTAAGACGAGGGCCATTGAGGGAGTTAATGGGGCAGAATTTGGAAAACTCACAGGCTTTTAGGACCAACAAATCTGGGTTCAAATTCTTGCCCTGTCACCAACTGACTTGTGTGGCCTTGGGTAAGTTCATTAGCCTCTCCGAGCTCCATCTCCTCATTTGTATCACTGGCACAAAGGTGTCCATAAGAATTAAACAACACAGGGTGAGCAGCCAATAGGCTGTTGCTCTGTGAATCCTAGTAACTAAAGAGCAGCACCTGGGTGCCCTGGAAGCCTGTGTCCTGGGCCCCAACTTGACCTGGGAAGGACAACACCCCAGAGCTCCCCAGCATCACAATAATAATGGCTCACACTGCCGGGGTATTTTCCCGTGGTTACTGTCCTCCTCTTCACAGCCACTCCTTGTAGCACACCCTTGAGTCCCCACATAAGGAACAGGGATCTTCTTTTCCCTCAGGACTCAGCTTCCCTCTTCATGTTGCTTTGGGTGGGCTCTCAAGTCTCCTGCCTGATGGGTCCCTTATGTCACAGGCCGCACACTGATGGCTCCACCTACTGCTCACACACACAGACTGATGCCACCAACTCAGATGACTGCACATGCTTGAACATATGTGCACCTTTACACATGCATTCTAGCTCTGCATGTTTGCTGGTAACACAGATATCAATAAGCACCTCTAGGCAGGAGGTACATACCTGCGTGCCCACACTCAGCCACGCACACGGCTGTGCTGTCTGCCCTTAGCAGGCCCGGAACGGGGAAGCTCACAGGCTACACTGGGCACTTGGACAGCTGCCCATGTGGGCTGTTCCTGGATTCATCTGCAACTTGGCAGTGCCTGGAGAAAGGACTGTGTGCTCCTGGCAGTGTTATATAGGTAGAGCAGAGACAGGCTGGGAGAAAGGGTTGATAGTCTGAGGGAATGCAGAGAGGGAGCTTATGGTTCTCTACTCTGAGACAGGGCAGGAGAAGTAAGGTATTCAAAGACTAGAAGGCCTACAAATCCTACCAAGTTAAGACAGATCATCTCATCCTTTCCACAGCCTCTGAACTGGAATGCTTCTAGAGTTGGGTGGTTGAGAGAAAAGTGTCAGGGACCAGACAGGCCTATAAATCCCAGCTCTGTTCATTAATCACTGTGCCATCTTGGGCAAATGACTTAATCTCTCTGAGCCCGTTTCCTCCTCCATGAAACAGGAATAAGAAAACCCAACATATGGAGGGATGAGCCTTCCTAACATCTATCTCAGAGCCTATCAGATGTGCCTGTTTCACATTCTCATAGCATTTGCACATTCTCATATACATTGTGATGAGACATTTACAATCTTAATTTGTTTCTGACTCACCCAGTAGCCTGAGAACCCAGTCCACCCGACCCAGGGCACTGCAGAAATATACCTGTTTTACTCACCTTGTAGCCCCAGAGTCTAGCACAATTTCTGGAGCATAGCAGGTGCTCATAGACTAAGAAGGTGACATATAATTCAGCAGCACAGCACAAGACAGACCTGGATGCATTATAGGTGATAGCTACTATTATTGCGTTATTAGATAGATGCTGCTCTCTGAGGTTATTTCCCACATCCACACCTCCCACACCCAGTTTTCCTTGGCTGCCTCTTCCTTGCATCTAAGCTCTTCTTATGAGTGGCCCACATCCCCCCCAGCAGCAAAGCCAGTCCTCTTCCTTTTGATTTTTACCTCCGGACAGAGAAGAAGTATTTTCCGTACTTTCTGGGCTTAAAGACCCCATTAGAGTCCTCCATAAGTCTCTTCATTTTCCAGACACTAAAAAACTCTCAATTTTTTGCCCTTCCTTATGAAGCATGTCCTGTGTTTCTTCACTTATCCATATGGTCTCTTGGGAGGTTTTAAGGCAGTAGCCACAACCTCCCCTCTCTGTAGGTGCCCAGAAGCCAGAGGGCCCTGGGCCTACAGGAGAGGTAAATTGTTGGGTCTCCCCCACTTTCTACCCCATAAGCCCACAGGACTCCCCAGTCCACCAGCAATTCAGTGGAAGTGCTCCTGCATCCCACCTGCTCACTCTTGCCCCCACCCTTTAGGCACAGTGGCCAGAGTTGTATGGAGAAATTGAAGCCCAGAGATGTCAAGTTCATGGGGTTTGTTTGGGAAGTGCTGCTTCAGGACTGCAGAGCTGGAGGACTCAGCCAGCTGGGCCACAGAACAGCTTCCCTCTCTGCAGTAACTGGGGCACTGCAGCCAGCTCTGCCCTCCCTTTCCTGCTAGGGAACCCTCAAGCCCTCTGTCTCTCTTTCTTCTTCTTAGCCTTATCTCACCCGGGCATCCATAAGAGGTGAAGGAAGAGCCTTCCTAAGGGGAATGGCTCTGGCTATCTTCACCCTTGATGCAAGATTGTGTCCCTAGGGTCCTGAGTGTCTGGGCGGGTGCCTTTGAGGCCTTGTAATCTCCCAAATCCAGGACCTAGGATGAGGCATAGGAAGGCACCTGCTCTCCACAGAAGGCCAGTGACTCAGAGCATGGCTCTTATGTGACAAAGATATGGTACCCATTCTCCCTTTTCTCCTCCCCCAATCAACCTTCTCCTGCCCCTCCAACCCCACCCACCCACAGGAGAACACACTGAACCTCTTTCTACCAAAACTAAACACCAGCCACTTCCTCTTCCAGCCAGTCAATGGAACTACTGGTTTGGAATCAAGTGTTTTCACTCTCAGCCCTCTCCCCTCCCAAAAACTATCTAGATGCAGATAAAGACAGAGATAAATTCCAGTCATTGCAGCATGAGAAGTGACTCAGACCTAAGGGGATGGGCAGGCACTCCAAAAGCTCTGGAAATTCCAGGGATTTAGAGTTTACTTCTCAGGAGCTGGGGATAAAGGCTGGATCTCTCTTTGGGTGAAGTTAATTCTTCTCTATGCCCGCTGTCCCTAGCCTTTGGCCATTGCCTAAGATTTGAAGGGGCCAGTGTGGGGTAGCATTAAGAGGCTTAACTCAATCTCCCAATGCATTTGACTATTAATATCAGCCATAAAAATTTTACAAACAATGCCAGTGGTGTACCATATTGCAGTGTGGTGGATATAATCTGAAAAACAAGAGTAAAAACTATAGGCACATTACTAGAGTTTCATTCAGTCATTATTAATTAGTCCAGTCTATCATCAGATCACATGACCAAAACATCCCCCAGAGTAAAGCCACTCAGCTTTGTGGGCTTCCATTTGACCTTGTCAGGTTCCAAAAGCAGGAGTGGTCTCAGCAAAATATGGCTTTGCCCTTTCAGGCATGTGGCATAACTGAGCTAAGAGACCATGTCATCTCTTGCTCTAGCCCTTTATAAGGTGTTAGTGTAATATGGATTTCCCTTGTTACACAGCTCACCTGTTCATTCCTTATCCCTCAGCTACCCCTTCTCTCCATTACATCCATCCCAAGGTTTCCACCTTTGTAAGGGGTGTTGGGTCGGCCACTGTGCTGGTCTAGGTTGCGGGCACCATCCCAGTCTAGCGAGTGGTTCCCCGTCAGCCCACCAGCCACCCGCTCAGGGTACCCAGGCCACCCTGCCTTCTGGCCAGCCGATTCCAAGTTCAGGGTTCCCTCTACCCCCTCAGGTCTGATAATTTGCTAGAACAACTCAGAACTCAGGAGTTCTACTTATAATTACAGTTCATTATAGCAGAAGGATTCAAATCAGAACCAGCTAAAGGGAGAGACACATAGAGCAAGTTCTGAGGTCCCAAGCACAAAGCTTCTGTATCCTGGTACAGAATAGGCATCACTTTGACCCATGTTTTCTGAGGCCCCATCAGGAGACCCACATTTAACTTCAAATAATAATAATAAACAATATTCTCTTATTCAACTCTCTCCAGCAGAAGGGCAGGAACCCCTGCTCCACACTGTGCTTTCCAGTTCGTATGGCCTCCTTTCGGCCTCTCACAGAGCAGTGGCACCTGCTGGTTCTCCTGGGCCAGCTGTGGTCAGGACCCAGGGTGCTGCAGGGCTCTGCAGTCTGCAGCTTGACCGCGCGTGGATTCCCACGTCACTGCTGTCATGTCCCTGACTGCTGCCACTGGGCTGTACCTGTGAACACATCTCTGCCCGCCTGGCTGCCCTCTGTTACAGGGCCATTAAAGACGACTTGCTCATGGTGACTTCTCCAGGCTCTGCTCAAGTCCCTGGAGGTGTGGGCAGAGATGGGAGGAGGTGGCAGGCTGGAGGTCAGACTGAGAACACCCACCCTTGCTGCTCTCAGGGTCACCCTCACTCTGTCGCAAGCTCCTTGTCCTTGGGCGCCAGGACCCCAGCATCTTCTTTCCTTCGGTTCCTTCCTCTGAGACTCTGACCCAGCCCCTCCCAAACAGAGATCCCTGTCTCCTCTCTCACCCCTCGGTCTTGGCATGACTGCACAGTCTGAACCCCAAGAGTGTAGAGCATGGTTCTTCCTTCTTCTGGGTCACTCTCCAGGACTGTGTCCGGGGGACTTTGTCTTGTACATGCACAGAGTCTTCCTAGGTTGGCTCATAATTTGCTGAGATGCCTGATAAATGCTCTCTTAACCCTCGAAGTTATATTTTCCATAAGATGCCCCAAAATATCCTTGCTCAGTACAAATGGAAAAATGCGAAGCCAACGTCTTATTATTCTTGGTTATTTTCAGTTGTATTTTGATGGAAAAATAAGTTGTTCCTTACATTAGGCCTTACCCTACAACTATTCTGATTACATTTCTGAGAAACATAGGATTTCTTTTTTTTTTTTTTTTTTTTTTTTTGTGGACCCATCTCATGTTTCCTTTTCTTTATCCCTGGATTGATATGATTACCATATACAGCATACTTTATGCTTCCAAATTGTTTATAATAACTGAAACTTTTTCCAGGAAAAACACAAAGATCCTTATGATTTGGTTCCTACAAACTTTTGTCGCTCATTTCCATTCACATGCCCACCTACTCTCCCTCTACTTACTTTCTCCAAGCTCCCCACCAAGCAATCTGGTGTAGCACTTATGAACACAGCGCCAGAATAGGATGCACTCGGATTTAAATTCCAGTTCTGCCATTTATTGGCCATATGATCTTGGGTAAGTTTCTTAGCTTTCATTTCCTCATCTGAAAAAAATGCAGATAATAATAGCAACTGTATCACCACAATGTGATGCCGCTTCACACTCACTAGTATTGTCATTATAAAAAAAAGAAAGAAAGAAAATAAATGTTTGCAAGGATGTGGAGAAATTGGAGCTCTTGTGTATTGCTAGTAGGAATGTAAAATGGTGCAGCTGCTGTGAGAAACTGTTCCTCAGAAAATTTAAATCTGTGTTCAGATTTACCCAGGTAAAATTGCAAAATTGCCACATGGTCCACCAACTTCATTTCTAAATATAAACCAAAAAGAGTTGTAAGCAGGGACTTGAAAGGAACATTTGTACGTCCATGTTTGGAGAAGCATTACTCACAATAGCCAACAGGTAGAAACGACCATGAATGGATGGATAAGTGGATAAACAAAATGTGGTATACATGTGCAATGGAACATTATTCACCTTAGAAAGGAATGGAATTCTGACGCATGCTATTACATGGAGGGACATTATGCAAAGTAAAATGAGCCAGTTACAAAAGGACAAATATTTTATGATTCCACTTACATGCTGTTACTTAGAGTAGTAAAATCCATACAGACCAAAAGCAGAACAGTGGTTTCCAGGGGCCGGGGGGCGGAAGGAATGGGGCGTTACAGTTTAATGGGTACAGAGTTACAGTTTGAGAAGATGAAAAAGTTCTGGAAGTGGATAGTGGAGATAATTACACAACAATGTGAATGTATTTAATGCCACCAAACTGCACACTTAAAACAGGTTAAAATTGCAAATTTTATGTAATGTATATTTTACCACAATTAAAAAAAAATTTTTTTTAATAACAGTATCTAAGAAAGCCACAGTAAAGATATAAATGTATAGAACATATTTAGCATGTTGCTGGCGTAAAGCAGGTACTTACAAAATGTTAGCTCTTCTTCTTTCTGGAAAGCCCCTGATCTGCCATCAGAATTACTCCCATTCACAAATCAAACAACTGTGACTTTCGGACCCTGTTCCAACTTCTTTTATTTACTTCCCCGTTTCTTGCTAAGCGTCCACCTCCGCTCTCCCATTCACGTGCTCTGATACAGTGCCGGCTGCCCTGTAGTTCATTCTGGATTTTCTTACCTGCCTTCCCCACTAGCCTGTGAGCTCCTTGAGGACAGAGCGTGTGTCCTGGGTCTCTCCTGTCCTAGGGCCCAGAAGCATACTGGCTACATATGTTTAGAATGTTTATTCTACAAATAAAAGAATGATTGGGAGGATTAATAATTTTTAAAGAGCCAATTGTTGCTGATTCCTTTAAAACAGAGGCTTCACCTAAGTATAAGGACCACCTTTTTAATGTTAAACAATTTCATGGACCCATATGTGAACTATTAGTTGAATTTTTAATATTTGAGGATAAAAAATTTATCATGACCTGATGGCAGTATAAAAATGCACTGAGACAACACAAAAAGTGTGATTCACAGACAGTTTTGCAGGTCAGTGGATATAACTTCTGGCCCACTGGAGGTCTGAGATTCTCATGTTGGCAACCATGCTTCTAAAGGATATGGCGTTTCAGAACAGGTTAATGACTGAGATGAGTGTGAGTTAGAAAGATGATGAAGCGTTTATGGCTTGTTTGCCCACATATTGGCATAGAAAAGGAAGCTTGTGGCTGTTCTGGAGTCTTGGTGGAAAGAAGAAGAATTGGTAGAAATAGGCAGTCCTGGAGCTAAACTTCAGGTGCTAGAAGGATTGTCAAGTAGGGGTTTTCTGAGAGAAAGAAAAGGTTTTCTGATCTCTGTAGACTTTTGTGAGCTCATGACGTCTAGGCTGAAGCATGCTTCAAGAATGTAAATATCCCCATGGGAGAGAAGGTCGTCCCTTGGGAGACAGTCAGTGCCAGCAAAGAAAGTCTACTTGGGAAACTTTATGCATGTAAATATTAGTTTCCTAGTGCTGCTGTAACAAAATACAAGAAACTGAATGGCTTAAATAACAGAATGTATTGTCTCACAGTCTGGAGGCTGGAAGTGCAAGATCAAGGTGGTGGCAGGGTTAGTTCCTTCTGGGGTCTCTGAGGGGAAAAATCTGTCCCACACTGCTCTCCAAGCTTCTGGGGTTTGCTGGCAATCTTCAGTGTTCTATGGTTGTACAAGCATCATCAATCTCTGCCTTCATCTTCACATGACATTCTCCCTGCATGCATGCAGCTCCTGCTGTTTATTTATTTATTTTTAATGACGTACCACATACTTTTCCTTTTCCAAGAGTAATCTGGCAAAGCTTCAAAGCATATACAAAATAAGTACAAATCGATGCCATGTAGAATAAAATCAGGCTTTGCCATTAATTCAGAATAAACCCTGACAGAGAGCAGCAGCATTTGAGTGGCAGAGGGGTGTAGACTCCATAGTCAAGGCAAGGGCTCAGCAATTTTTTTCTATAAAGAGACCAACAGTAAATATTTTAGGCTTTGTAGTTATATGGTCTCTGTTACAATTAACTCAACTCTGCCCCTGCAGCATGAAAACAGCCACAAATAATGAGTAAACAAATGAGCATGCTTTTCCAATAAAACTTTATTAGAAAATCAGTGTTTAGCCTGTGTGCTTTCTGGTCAAGATCATTCTTCATCCTACTGAATCCTTTCCCTTTATGCTGCTGTGCTTTCTTTTGTGTTGTTCCCCACCTTAGATCTATCCCCTCTTGCATCTTGTCCACCAACCTAACCCTCATGGCTTTCCTTCCCCTTCACGCAACTTGTCATGCGGAATCTTCTGCCCACACAGCAACCTCCCTTCCTTGCAGTCTTCTCCTTCCCATCCAGCTTCATCCTCAGAGCATCATTTCTTCCCATCCCGATTCTGACCCAGGATTCAAGCTCCCCACCCCACCCCATGCCCACAAAGGAGAAAGCAGGAGCACTTGTGCAAGGCAGTTTAATACTGAGCCCGAGCTGTGCAGTATATATATATAACCGTACATATGCAGTGGAAAATACTTGCAGATCGTCCGTCTCAATTTATGAACCTCTTTGGCAGCCTTTGTTCTCCTCTCACATGAGGCTCTGCCAAGTTTATAAATACTTCCTCTGAATGACAATAAATTTGCTCTCCCCTGTGGAGTGAAAACTCCACAGATAAAATCTCATTGAGGTTGCAATGGCACTGACACTTAAAGTTAACTGTTTTCTTGCTTGATCTTAACACTCTAACCAAATGGATTTTGAAAGCCTCCTATACATGGGTCACAGCTGGTTGATGCAAGGATTTTGCCTATCCATATCCTGACACTTGGAAGCTAACTCACTTGGATGCCTGCCTCTTATGCTGCTCTATGTTATGAAGTCAAGACCATTGATAAAACCCAGACAGTTTACAGAGAGGCCTAGGGAAGGTCATTGCTCTGTACACTTGGCTGTATCTTCTTTAACAACAGATGAGATTACCAGATGTAACAGAAGCAGTTTTTCTTTTGCTCATGGAAGATGAGATTGTCCTTTGTTTTGATGAACCCTGAAGAACTTAAAGGTAAGGAAACATATTAATAATATATCACCACTTTTTTGCTTTTTTCCTTAATTCTTTCTTCTTCATTCTCTTCTGTAACCCACCAGTTGCTTGATACAGTACCAGGTACATAGGAGACAGGTTTTAAAAGGTGTCTTCTTGTTATCACCACTATGAACATCACAGCACTCTTTCCTCTTTTCTGCATCTGCTCAGCTGCGTGACACTCACTCGACTGCTTTGTAAATTTCTTTCAAAGTGATTAGTTCAGGCTCCAATGACTTTAATTTTATTTTTGTCGCCTTAGCTGATAATTGACCGATCAATCACTTTTGCAATGCAATGAAAATTACCGTGTAGTAAATACACCAGCAATAAGCTGTGAAGGAAAAAAAATCACCTGTGAATTCCGTTTTCTTTCCCTATTCATTTTCAAATATGTGTGAGAAGAGAAAAGACATGGAGACACAAAGGAGAAAGGTGAAGAACAGAGATGTAAGGATCACAAAGAAAAATGCAGGTGCCCAGATAGGACCCAGGCACACAGCCAGTCTCTTCTTTCTTTCCCTTCTCTTTTGTCACTTCTCGGCTTCTGCTTCCTCTTTTTCTCTCTCTGTCTTTTCTTTTTGGTATCTCTCTATTCACAATAAGTTAAACAAAGGAATCAGATGGTTATACTTTCTTTTCGAAGATTATTATCATCTAAATAATATTGACTAGTAATTTTTATTTTTATTTTTTAATTTTTTTTTTTTTTTTTTGTCGTTTTTTCATGACCGGCACTCAGCCAGTGAGTGCACCGGTCATTCCTATATAGGATCCGAACCCGCGGCGGGAGCGTCGCCGCGCTCCCAGCGCAGCACTCTACCAAGTGCGCCACGGGCTCGGCCCTTTATTTTGAGTTTTGTACAATTTAATTACTCATTACTAGTTATTTGAGAATAAGATTTATTTACTGGATCCTCAGCCTGTTGCTTCCATGTGCATTGGAAAATAAAATATCTTCCTTGTCAGAACATGATGATTTAGGTTATTTTGGTTCTTCCTTTTTTCTCTCCCTTCCTCCCTCCCTTTCTCTGGTTACTCACACTCAGCTGTGTCACTCCGATGACCAATGAGCAAGACACTCACCTTTAGTTCTTCTGGGGGAAGTAATTACTCACAGCAGTCCACCTCCCTCCCATGGAAGCCACCTGTGACTTTCACCACCATAGGGCTCAGGGCCGGGCTCTGTACACAACATGGTCTTTGGTCAACAATGACTATTAATTGACTGAGGGGCCAGATGGCTGATAGGCTGGCCCCCCTAGCTAATGCACAGTAAGATGACACCAACCAACCTCAGAGACGTACAGAGATGGCTGCAGGGAGTCAAGCATGAGATGTTCCACTGTCAGGCTCATGGACTTTGCAGTCCCATAGATCTAGGTTTCAACCTTGGCTCCAGCTATTGAATTTACTGACTGAGAGACCTTGGGCTTCCCACTTCACATACCTGAGTCTCATTTTCATCTGTAAAACAGAGATAATGCTACCATTCTCACAGTCTTCTTGCAAGCATCCATGAGATAATGTACATAAAGCACCTAGCGTAGCACATATTAGATGAGACAGAGCAGAGACTTGGAGGGGGAGAAAAGGACAAAGAGCAGCACCTAGGAGGACATACAAGCTAATCTGGGGCTGTGTGCAGAGACTGATCCAAACAGATATATAAAGGGACCAACGAGAAAGCTGGGATTCTGCGCGCTGAGTGATGTTTGCTTTCTGAACTTGCTAACTCCATAGCACCATCTAGGGGCAGAGCATGCTCTCAGCAATTGGTGCTGTCAGCAAGGTCCTCTGGTTCAACAGAATTCCCCTGTCACTTTTTGCCCTTTCCCCCCAGCCCTCCTCCTGCCTCTGATCCCTTCTCTCCCAGAGCATGTCCTTTCCCACCCAATACTTATTCCCTTTTCTGCCTCTATCTCCTCCTCTTCCTGGTGCAGTGTTTTTCACAGTGGGGTCCTCAGGGCTTTGGACAGAACGATTAATCTGTGGGAAGTCAGATAATTACCATTCCCAAACATCTGCTCCTCCTCCTGGGCTCCATGTCAATGACTTCCTTTGGATGGCACCAGAAACTCCTGGATTGCCATGGCCACGCTGTCCCTGGGCTCAGACAAGGGCCCATTGTGGTGCCATGGACAGCAGGGTCTGGGTGCAAGCCCTACAGTCACTAAGAAGAGAGCGACCCTCTCACTTCAGGTCCCCATGCCTTGGGCCCACTTCCTCTAGTGAGTTCCATGGTAAATCTCTTCTGGTCTCTAACCAGGTTAAGGACTCTACCCAAAGAGCTCTCAAGCTAAAGGCAGCAGCAGAGGTTTCACTTCAGATGAAAAAAACTCAGAGAAGCACAATTTTGGCCCAGTTTACGTCTTATGAGACTTGCCAATTTCTATGCCTCATTCTAGAAATTGTGATTTAAAAACAATGTTGAATTATTTCTTTCAAAATACATTTACAAAGAGATTTTGGATTCAGTTCAGCCTTCTCTCCACACCTCCTTAAATCTCATTCTTCTCAGGAGCTAAGATTTGCTTTCAAATCTCAAAAAGTTGCACTTGAAATAGCATCAAGTTTGTTCAATATAATGTGTTTTCGAAAGCTCAGTAGGAACATTGTAACATGATAATGAACTTCCTGAAATATTATTAGAATGCTTTACTTCCACAAACTTTACATGTTCCTGCGTTTCCCAGCAAATCATGGAATGCCAATTTAAGTCTAAAGCTGGGAAGAATAATAAATATAAAATTATCGTGTTTCTGTTGATTTGTCTTTTCTCAAAACCAAATGTTATTAACTACATACTTCTGCTCTGATTGTGGCCATTAGTAAACTAAAATCTGTTTGGATTTTACAAATTATCTAGTTAACATCAGGAAGTTAGACTCAGCAGATACTTTTAAATTCCAACAATTTTGATCAAGGCAAAAACGTATGTGGAAATAATTACCTGTATCAATTGAAAACTGAATAGAAACAGCGCATGCACTTCCTTCTCATTTCCCCTTGCTGATGACCATCTGTTGTGTGTGTCATGGAACTACTTACCCATGCAGTTTGATTCTTTGTCTAGAGCACTCTCTCCCTCTGTCTGCCTAGCAAACACCTTATCATTCTCCGAATTTCATCCAAGTGCCATCTACTCCGAGAAACTGAGGTGCTGCTTCTAAGTGTGCCCAGAGGTCTTTGCATATGTCTTCATTAAGACAATGACTTTATTATATTATAAATTTTGGTATTAATGTTAAGATCCTTCCCATGGCAAGTTCCTTTGTTCCCAATGTAGTAATAGCTACCACTGTGCATCAGACACTCTTCTGAACACTTGGCATGTATCATTAGTTCATTTAACTCTCATAGTAACTCTTAGAGAGGGATATGTCACATGGGGTTCCATGGAATCCTAGCACAGTTGCTATGGGTTTCATAACATATCTTGATTTTTTAAAAAAGCATCATTTTTAAAAAACTTGATCTTGTAACTAATGCTAGTACTCTCGGTGATGGGCTGTGACAGAGCAACCCAGTGAGAGGTATTAGAGGTCTGTCAGACCCCCCCATGGTAGTGCAGAGTAGGACCAAGTTCATTTGGTTGCGTCCGTTCTCAGGTCTCAGTGCTGTTGATAACTAATGTGCAATGTATTGCGCAGAGACAAGGATGATAGTCTGGTGACCTCAGCCTCTCTTTCCTGAATTTCCTTCCACAGACCCAAGCCTCCCACCATGGTGAACCAGAGCAAGCAATTCCTACGGGTATGAAAGTAAATTAGAGGGAAATTTTCATTTTAAGAAGGAATTTATATATGTTGAATTACCTCCCTGTTGCTGTATTATTGTCGCAAACATTGCAAAACCGTGAAATGTGTAGGTTGCAAGTGAATTGTACTGAGTTTTTGTACTTTTTGTAGTTTTCTCATTTTAAGTATTTATTAGTAGCATTTGTTTTAAAAATGTGTTTGACTGTCTTATTTGATGATATTTAAAGATGAACTGGGGGGAGATAGGAGAAAAAAATTCTAAGCCTAGAATGCAGTATATGTGTATATTAATCTTATAAATACTAGGCCTATTTTGACTCTGATCATGTCTCACTAAGAAAATGTTTTTTCAAAGTCTTGCATAAAATTGTGTCTTGGGCTATGTTTTGGCTTATGATTTGAGTAGCTTTATTACTCAACACAGTCTATAAAATTTCATGTTGCGAATAACAGTAATTAATCTGAGTATACAACCCTTTTTTAAAAATTTTAACTTCTCAATATACATTGTAGTCGATTTTCGTGACCCTTTACCTGTTCCTCTTTCCCCCTCTCTCTCTCTCCCCTCCTGCCACCCACATCATATCTGTTCACTCGTCTTAACAAGTTCAAGGAATTGTTGTGATTGTTGTGTCTTCTTCCCCCCCCCTCCGCCCTTTATTTATTTGTGTGTTTATTTATTTATTTATTTTTAGCTCCCACAAATAAGTGAGAACATGTGGTATTTGACACAGCTATTCCACTTCTGGGAATATACCCAGAGGAATGGAAATCATCATGCTGAATTGATACCTGTACTCCAATGTTTACTGCAGTTCTATTTACAATAGCCACGAGTTGGAACCAGCCCAAATGCCCATCATCAGATGAGTGGATAAGGAAACTGTGGTACATCTACACAATGGAATACTACTGTGCTATAAAAAAGAATGAAATACTGCCATTCGCAGCAACATGGATGGACTTAGAGAAAATTCTATTAAGTGAAACAGGTCAAGCACAGAATGAGTATACAACCTTTAAAAATTAAATCTACCTAGTTTACAGTTAGAAAAATAAAATCACCATTTGACTGAAGCCAGTTACTTAACAGAAATTTATTTTGTTTGCTTTATAAGTTTTTTTTTTAATTTGCAAAAGAGGAAAAGGTAAACTGATCTTAGAACTACCTTTTTTTCAAGAAAAGGTGCCAAATAAGTCACTTTTAGATTTAGATAGGAAGGGAAAAACTAGTCTTGCACATTCTATATACAAAACCTCATTAACATCTTGTATAGCAGAAATTTGTGATAAGATTTCTAGAACCTATTTGAATCATATTTAAAAAAAAGAAGTAGATATGATCACTGTGGCCAGCCACACACAAAACAATTTTTTAAAGTAGAAAAATTTTAAGTAGGAAAAATTGACATTTTCTCTAGCTACATTACTGACTTATAGAGTAAATATCCTTTGTGGGGAGGTAGAAACCACATAAAAAGAGTAGCTAATAAGTCATGCAAGGTAAACAGAGCTACAGAAAAAGATACATATTCTCTACTCAAAAATCATTAACAATTATTATTGGGTTATTATAGCTCCACCTCATTGGTTGTGCTCTCACACCGCAAGCTGCAGATATTATGCAGATATAATTCTGAGAGCTGCAGCCTCACAGAGAGAGAAACACAAGGGAGGGTGATGGATAGATGGGTGGATGAACTGAAGCATGGATGGATGGCTGTAGATGACAAAGGTCTAACATCCACTTGATAGATTTTTATATGCGCAGGGATGGTTTATAATTTTAAATCTTTTGTGTCCGGGTCTGGTCTGTTAGCTCAGTTGGTTAGAGCACAGCCTTAAAACACCAAGGTCAAGGATATGGATCCCTGTACTGGCCAGCTGCCAAAACAAACAAACAAACAAACAAACATAAATAAATAAATAAATATCCCTTTGAATGTTAACCATCTTTGTAAAGAAAAAAATCATTTGTGTCTGAATTAATGTGGTAAATAAGTAATGGTATAATCCCAGAATTTATAGATACTTATAAAACATCCCTGGATAATTAGTCAGAAAATTTTTATCTCCTACTGTGATATTTTGAAATATATATATATATATATGGTCTTGTCCCTGTCCCTTTTCTGACATACAAGTCTTAAAATCCTTAGAATCTCTAACGTGATGTCTTTTTGTATATTAACGAATTGACTAATGGCTTGCAGCCCCTAGGTAGCTTCAGGATGGGGGCTGGTCACTGGAAAGACCAAGGCAGGATTAGAGGGTTGGGACTTCCAGCCCCACTCCCCAACCTCTAGGGAGAGGAGAGGGACTGAAGGTTAACCTGATTACTCATGGCCAGTGATTTAGTCAGTCACGCCTATGTAATGAAGCCTTCATAAAAACCCAAAAGGACTGGGTTTGGAAAGCTTCCAGATAGACAAACACTTGGAAGTCCCTGAGGGGTGATGCATGCAGAGAGCACGGGAGCTCTGCGCCCTTCTCCCCACACCTTGCCCTGTGCATTTCTTCCTCTGTATCCTTTGTAATATCCTTTATAGTAAACTGGTAAACCTAAGTGTTTCTCTGAGTTCTGTGAGCTGCTCTAGCAAATTAATCTAACCCAAGGAGGGGGTTGTGAGACTCCTGATTTATAACTGGTTGGTCAGAAGTTCCAGAGGTCCTGACTTGTAACTGGCATCTAAAGTGGAGATAGTTTTGGGGATCGAGACCATAACCTGCAGGATCTGGTACTATCTCCAGGTAGACAGTGCCAGAGTTGAACAAGAGGACACCCAGCTAGTGTCCACTGCAGAACTGATGGATTGCTTGGTGTGTGGGGAGAAACCCCTATACATTTGGTCACAGAAGTGTTCTGTGTTGATTGTTGCTGAGTAAAAGCACTTTGGTTTGTTTGTTCCTATATATTCTCACCTCCTCTCCCCCATCTTGCCTCACTTTCCCCCTTCTGCCCTGTGCTCTTTTGTGTTCTTGAGTCCCCTGCTCTTCCACATGCCTGGGCCCTGTGCCCGCCCAGAGACCTCAATGCACCACATGTTCTGTGAGCTTCTCACTCAATGACACAAATCCCTGGTTCTGGGTCTTCCATCCTCACTCATTTTCTTTACTCTACTTCTCGGTTCTCCAGATCCTTTTGACTCTTAGTGGTCCCTCTAAGGTCCTAATTTCTTTGTTATCCTGCCTCCGTGGCTCTGCTCCTTGCTCCTGTTCACTTGCCGTATAGCTGTCCTATCCTCATCCTCCGTCAGTCCAGGGCCATGCCCCAGCCCAAGTAGCTTAGGCTTGGCCGTCAAGTTCCCAAACAAGGCTGCTGGTTAGAATCATGGAATCTGAAGTTTGGAAAAGACTTTAAAGGTCAACTAGTCCATGTGATGACTGAGTCTCTGGCCTGATATCCATGCTCAGGTTGTGCAGTCTTGTGCTTGCACCTCTGCAGCAGTGGGTCTCCTCACATCTGAGCCCACTCTTCCTTCGACATCACCATTGCAAAAGTGTCCTGGGGACTTATTATAAACCAGGAAAGACACTATGTCTGTAATCTGGTATAAAATATCTCATTTACTGCCATCTCAATCTTTTCTGATATCCAAGCGCTCTGATCATCATAATTTTCCTTTATGCATTTTGAGCTGAAATCTGCCTGTGCTGTTCAGAACAAGGTTTCACTCTCTGTTCCACATGGCATTCTTTCAATTATTCAGTGACAACTATTTTGAGTCTTTACCTCTTCTATTTGTAATATGTTTTGTAAATTTCTCAGTTATCCTGAGTGTCCTTTGATTGTTTGGGTGTCTCTACATCTTTTCTAAAGTTCAGCACCAGAACTACACCTGATACCTCATGTGTGGTCTCGCCCGTGCCAATTTTGGCACCATCACTTCTCTCACTGTGGGTTGAACATTCTACCAATGCAGTCTAAGATAGAGCCAGCTTTGGGACAGCGATATGGATTGTTGATTCTTGGTGAGTTTAATGTCAATTAGTACCTCTACGTCTTTTTTGGATGTGCTTAATTCTCACTGCAAGCTTAGATGATTTTTTTTTTCTTCTTGGGTGGGTGTGTTTAATTGATGTTGCTGCTGTGGTGGTGAAGATGATTTAAAACTTAAGTTTAATATCTAACCTTCTTCCCCTGTTAAATGTTATCTGGTATTTCTTTGGGGTCTTGGCACCTAGTATGTGCTGTTAATAATTAACTGAATTAAATCCACGAATGGGCATTTTTACTGTTTCCCTGTCCGATTTGATGAGCCTGCCCTCGCTGTCTTTACCAGATCACTGGCTGGGACCACGTCTTTTAGAATGCACAGATGCAGCAACATCATGGTTATAAGCATGCAAACTTTGCAACCAAATTGCATGCATTCAGATCCTTGCTCTGCCACTTGCCATGTGATTTGGGGCAAGTTGCATAGGCTTTCTGTGCCTCATTTCTCTCGTCTGAAAATGTGGGTTTTAATAGTCTCTATGTCATAGGGTTGTTATGAGAATTAAATGAATTACTATTTGTAATGTGTTTATAATATTGTCTGGCCATATTAGGCTCTATAGAGGTATTTGTTAAATGAAGATATTGCAAGAAACTTGCTCTCCTTAGACCCTAATTCTCTGATTGTGCTGTAACAATTTTATTTGTATCAGTAGAGTAAGCTTGAAAGCTACGTCCAAATTGAGAGAGATCTAGTACTTAACTGGCTCTCATAGTGTAAGATCCAATAGATGTAAAAGAAAGCAATGTAGGAAGCAAATGGAAAGAATATGGAATTCAGTCAGGTTCACAGTTTTGAGGACTTAGACCAAAAAATACATTTATATATCTTTAAAGCCAAAGAAATACAAAATTCAATAAGGTGGCTAGTGCTTATGGTTTCTAGTTCAGCTTGAAAATGAGGCAGTGGTATGACTCAAACCCAAGGATGGGGGTTTGGAGCTCTTCCTTCTTTAAATCATCAGGTCCCTGTTACAGACACAAATAATGGCTAGCATCTTATAGCAGTGCAGAAGATAGGGACTCACAACATCCTCACCAATATTCCCTCTGGTCTTTAAGGACCCCAGCAAGCCGAGACAGCAATTCCCAGAACTTTAAAATTTAAAAATAAATAAATAAATAAATAAAAAACCTTCTTGTTATTTTTTTCTCTTTACACCTCAGTGCATTTGAGGTTTTACTTTCTTGACATCTTGACACAGGATCATGTCAATATGCCCTATTTAGCTCAGTTGTACTTTTGTACTGGGTTATTTTAAAACCCAGACTCAAAGACAGTTACCCAGTGCAGCTACACTGGCTTCTGGAGGTCCTCCCTTTCTTCTTCATCTGATTTAGTTCAATTGCAATCTCAGTATAGACATCAGAAAAGTATCAACAGCTGCAAAACTAATGGCACTGTGGCAGTCTTGCATATTATTATCTCTTGCCACAATAACATTGTATAACAACCCTGAAACTCAGTGGCTCAAAACAGTAACCAATTATTATTGCTTCTAAGTCCATGGGTTCACTGGACAGCTCCAGTCCTGACTGAGTTTGGCAGGGTCACTCATGGGTCTACAGTCAGGTATGGGTCAACTGGAGCTTTACTGACTTTGGCTAGGCTCTCTCGCACATCTGCAGCTCAGCTGGGACAACTGGGCTGACTTGGCTCTGCTCCATGTGGTCTCTCATCCTCCAGCAGCCTAGCACTGGCTTGTTCTCATGGTAGAAGCAGGGAACTGAGAGAGAGAGAAGTATATAAGGCCTCCTGAGGCTTAGCCTCAGAACTAGCATATTGTCACTTCCATGGTATTCTATTGGCCAGAGAAAGCAAAAAAGTCAGCCCAGCGTCAAAGGATGGGAAATAGATTCCATCCCTTGATGAGAGGAGATACAACGAGGTCATTTCTGCAATGAATCTACCCATAGCATAATTGCTTCTTTGGGTACTGACAGCCAGAGGAGATGCCACCACAGTCATCCAGAGAAGTAGAAGAGGCTCTAAGATGATTCCACAGTGTAGACAGAAGAATTAATCTCCTGAACACCTGAGGACAAAATCTGAGGAAGTCAGAACTGCTTGAAAGGATTGTGAAGAGTTAGTTTTCCTGAAAAGCAGAAAGCAACAGAGCCTGATTGTTGATATTACTTTCACACCCTAGCTGGTAGATCTGAAAATATGGGTGATGTGGGAAGGTTTGCGGCTGTGGAACACTCATGGCTCACTTTGCTCAGATTACCGAATATTGGACCCCATCCTGGGACATGACATACACATAGAAGTGTGGGTTGCTTTCATGCAGCTGCTGTGTAATATGTGTTACATATTTCAACAAATCAAGTCTATTGTGGTTGTAGCACCACATCTGATGATTTGAAGCAACCCCTGCAGACTGTCCTCTTTTGTGAGAAATTTCTTCCTGGTCTCCACGTTGCAACTGCAAACTTCCTTCCTTGAGCCTCGAGCTTTCTCAGTCCTTAGCTCTGAGCCTGTCTGTCCCCTCCTTCTGTTCTGTCTCATTTTCATCTCTTTTCCTCTACTCTTTTGTTTGAGTAAGCAAATAAGCCCATAAAGCAATGTTTAAGAGGCAAAATTCTAAAAACAACCAAACAAACAAAAATCCAGCTGCTACAGTTTAAAGCTCATTAATGCTAGAGGGGAAAACTGCTGACTGTAAAATACATATCAGTAACATTTTTAGAGGGGAATTTGGCAATATATGTCAACATTTAAAATTTGTATACCCTTTGATGTAGCAATTCCACTTTGAAGAATTTATTCTTTAGATTAACTTGCACAAGTGTGTGTGTGTGTGTGTGTGTGTGTGTGTGTGTGTGTGTGTGTGTACACAGACACATCACTGTACCAACTTATAAAGGGTGTTGATAGCAGCATTGTATGAACAGGAAGCTAGTAACAAATAAATTTCCATCAATAGGGACTGTTTAAATAAATTAAGGCACATTCATTTACTAGATTACCATATAACCATTAAAGAGAATGAGGTAGATCTATATGTACTGATTTAGAAAGATTTCTAAGAGATATGGTCAAGAAAAAAAATCAAGTTACAGAAGAGTATAGAATGTTCCTTTTGAATTTTAAAAACTTTGGGGGGTGTATACATACACCCAAATTTTTAAAAACCGCTAAGAGTTATTATCTCCAGGGAGTTGGACTGAAGAGCTGGGGAGACACTTGTTTTCCACTTCAGATTCATTTGTTCTCTTAGAAAATTTTCACCCATGGACACAATTTACATTTACAATTAAAAATAAATTTAAATGTAAAATATATGATTAATTCAGCGAAGTTGTATAAAGCATCTTCAATGTCCCAAGTCATCTGTGTCGGGCAAGGTGCTTAGTTACTGACAGTAGAATCTACTCTTGTCAGTTTGAACAGCAAGGGGTTCCTTACAACATACTGGATAATTCACAGAATTGTGAACTGCAGAACTGTGCTGAGAGAGCCACTGCCACCACCATTCTAAACCCACACTGCCACTAACCGGGCCCAGCCTCGTGGAGCTCATTCCAAAAAAAGTCATGCTTAGGTAAATCTGACCTATGGGATCTAAGTCACATACTTGTCCTCTAGTAGTAAAGGAGGCCAGGAAATATAATAATTCACAATGTGGGGAACACCATAGTATGGAGAGATGTTGTTTAAGAGATGGAGGCAATTGTAAATGACAGATTTCTACTACACAGTTACATAGGTTCTCCCACTGTAGTCCTACTCAATTAAACATTTTTTTATCAAGGAAAAAACTTATTCTAAAATTATACTTGTGTCAGATTGAAAATAAATGATGGCAGTGGTCTGGACTATCCCTTAGGTAATCATTTACCAATTAAGTTTGGGCAATTTTATTGGCAGAAATATCTAGAATTTCAAAAGCCACTGAAATCCAACCAAGTTCTGCATTGCATGGTTTTCTCTGAGTGCTAGGATAGTAGTGATGGCTACCATCTACACAATGCTCATAGTATGGTTAGGCACCATGATAGAGTCTTCATATGTAAAAAGTGTGATGGTTAATTTCATGTGCCAACTTGACTGGGCTGAGGGATGCCCAGACAGCTGGCAAAAGATTATTTCTAGGTGTGCCTGTGAGGATGCTTCCAGAAGAGATTAGCATCTGAATAAGTAGAGTGAGTAAAGATCATTCTCATCAATGTGGGAAGATACCATCCAATCCACTGAGGTCCCAGATAGAACAAAAAGAAAAAGGAAGGGTGAATTCTCTCTCTCTTCTTGAACTGAGACACCCATTTGCTCCTGCCCTTGAACATCAGAGCTCCTGGTTCTTCAGGCTTCAGACTCAGGCTGGGACTTATACCATTGGCTCCCCTGGTTATCAGGCCTTTAAACTTGGACTGGTTCACCAGCTTGCAGACAGCATTTTGTGGGACTTCTCAGCCTCCATATTCATGTATGCCCATTCTCATAATAAATCTCCTCATGTATCTATATAGATCCTATTTGTTCTGTTTCTCTAGAGAGCCCTGACTAATGCAAACAGGAAATAAAAATTGCTTTAAAAAAATATTACTATAGCCACCAACCCTACAGCCTGTTGTGTCAGTCAGGGCTCAACAAAAGAAACAGAACCAGTAGGAGATATATATTGAGATTTATTGCAAGGAATTGGCTTATGCAACTGTGAGAACTGGGTAGACAAATCTGAAATCCTCAGGGCAGGCCATCAGGACATCAGCCTGGAGCCCTTAGGCAAGGGCCAAAACTGCTGCCCACAGGTGGAATTTCTTCTTTACGGAAGCCTCAGCTCTGCTCTTACAGTCTTTCAAATGACTGAGTCAGGCCCATCCAGATTATCTATAGGATATTCTCCCTTACAGAACCAACTGATTATGGACTTTAATCACATTTATGAAATACCTTCACAGCAACACCTGTGTTTGTGTTTGAATAACTGGGTATTATAGCCAAGCTAAACTGACACATAAAACTGACTATCACACCTACCTACTACCAACCATCCAAAAAAAGATAGGGGACATTTTATTTTTAGAAACACTTTTAATGAACTTTTTTAGTCATGCAAATATGCCATTCAGCCTAAACTAGAATGGGAGTCATTGAAAGAAGAAAACTTTGCATTAATTTAATTCATTCAGTTCATTCATTCAACAAGTAGTTATCGAGTGTCTTACTGCATGTCATCGTTCCTGGTGCTTGGGATGTATCAGAAAATGAAGCAGGCCAAGATTCCTGCCTCCATGGCATTTATATTCTTACATTAAAAAGTAGTGGCAATTCTGAGTTTTCTTTTGGCAGTTGGAGGAGACTGAAGTTTACAAGGGCCCAGTATCAAAAAAAAAAAAAAAGAACTAAGGGAATACAGATTTGGGGACAGGATAGGTTCTGACATAGTGGCAGTTTGAGATCAAAGAAATGCTGACCAGTGAGAAATCCCTTTGTGCTGCTCACAAATGACTATTAAGAACAACGATATTCAGTAGTCCATTTCCTGTTCTGATGTATTATCCTTCATTATTCCCAATGCATCTATTAAAGTTAGTGACACACCCAGCCTTGGGTTAATAAAGTGTGGTGGTGCCTACGCATGGATCAAACTGGGGCAGAGTGAGGATGGACAGCAGCCGCAGAAAGCAAGAGGGTTGACAGGGGTGCGGGTGGAGAGTCAAGTATTCTGTAAGGACAGTGCATCAGTCAGGGTTCTCTAGAGAAACAGAAGCTCAGTAGGAGAGGATGTGTGGGTGTGTGTGTGTGTGTGTGTGTGTGTGTGTGTGTGTCTGTGTGTGTGTATGTATATTTATATGTGCATGTATACGTAGATGTATACGTACACATATATGTGTTAGGAGGTCTATTTCAAGTAATTGACCTACATGATTGTGGAGATTGGCAAGTCCAAAATCTAAAGGGCAGGCCAATAGACTGGAAAATCTCCCGCAGGAGCTGATGCTGCAGTCTTGAGGTAGATTGACTTCTCCCTCCAGGAAATCTCAGTTTTTCTCTTAACCCTTACAACTGGTTGGGTGAAGCCTATCCGCATTATCTACGTAATTTCTTTTACTTAAAGTCAACTGATTGTAGATATTAACCACGTCTATAAAATACCTTCACAGCCACACCTAGCTTTGCATCTCATTGACTAATTGGGTACCATAGTCTAGCCAGTTGACACATACAGCTAACTGTCACAGGCAGGAAAATCTAAAGCCCCAGGAGTCCTCTTAAAATTGAGAATGGAACTGGACTTTCATGAGATGGAGTTTGAGACCATTTGTTTGTCTGTTAAAGTGTTAAGGGAAAAGATCACAACTTGGAAATAGACAATGGGATGACTGCATGTTCTGTGAGTATCATCTTAGAGCACAACCCAGGAGGTCCACCCAAGGATTATTTCATTCTCTGGAGGCATGGATGCTTGTTTGACTCACTATTTACAATTGTTTGGGAGATTCTACAACTCTGTAAGGGAGATTAATAACCTTTTGGAAATAATTCTTATCTCATTGCAGTGCAAATATCATTTGTCCCATATAAATGAAAATTATTTCTACTCGTAAAAAAGATAATCCCCAAAGGCTACAGTTTTATTGCCCTGTGGATCATTAACTAGTCTTGTCACTTAATTTAGCAATATCATTCTAGCATTGTTTCTTTCCATGACTATAAATATTTCTGTCTCTATACACTCCTTTGAACCAGCTTTATAATTCTGCTGCTTCCCTCATTAATGAGTTAAATGTGTCTTTGACACATGTGCATTCCATGTGCGAGAGGACTGCTTTTAACTTTTGAAAATTTATGCTTTGACAAAAGAAAAGAGCGAAGGGCCCCAGAAGGCTGAATAACTTGGGGATATTTGGGTGGTACTTACCTTATCCTATTTAATGTTCACAAAAACACAGCAGTTTAATATTATTACTATTTTAATAGATAAAGAAATAAAGACTCTCCAAGGTTAAAATTTTCTCCAGAACTACATAAGAAATATGTAGCAGAGCTAGGATCTGTTGGGGCAAAGGACATACTATCTCAAAATATTACTGTAGGAGATCAGAATTTGCCACTTTGGCATATTTGAAGCAGGTTATTTTGAAAACTATAGACACAGTAGCAGCTCTGAAAAGCTTTTTCATAAAAGAAATTTATGACTATAAAGAAAATCTACATTAGTAAACATATGTGTACAAGGAAGAGGGCTGCTCCCAGACAATTTTTATTTCCTGAGAGACTATCTGCATAACAAGATAACCATTATTCACCAAACATTTCCTTCCCTTACCCCCTCATAAGCTGCCTCCACCACCCCCAGAAGCTCCAAACTCTTACCCCTTTCTGTAGCTCAGGATCCTTATAAGCTTCAATCATATGGCCCTTTTTGAGTCTCATATTTTTGGGGGGCTCCTGTGCATCAGTATGTAATTAAATATAGTTTTTCTCCTGTTAATCTGTCTGTGTCAATTTAACTCATAACCCAACCAAAGAGCCTAGAAGGGTGTAAGGAAGCCATTTTTTCCTCCCCTACAGATCCAATCCCTGGTCTGTGCTGGCTCTTCACTATGGTACACTATCTCACAGCTAAAAACATGTAGAAGACATTCTGAAATGTCTAAATCTTTGCACTTTGCACGAATCCCCTCTATAAGACCCTTGATAAGTAGTTACTTTATTTCATTTGATAGGACCTTCTTATTCATGTGATTACAGTTCATTTTCTTTTCCACTTATCCTCAGTATTCTCACCCATCCTTCAAAATGTCACAGACTTCAGATTTTCAGATTCCTAGTCAGTAGACCTTGATCGATTTATGAATATCACTCTTCAGGCATGGCATCCTGAATTGCATATAATAATACTCTACATTGGGCTGATAAATGAAAAGTAGAGAACTATCAATTACCTTCCTTGGTGTAGGAAATATTCTTCCATTATTCAGCCTAAGAATGAATTTGCTTTCTTTGCTTCAATAATTGATGGTACATATTAATCTTGCATGCAAACAACAGCAACAAAATCATGTTCTTTACATAGGTATTATTTATTTCTCTACTTCTGGTTTTCTCCTATATTTTTCACAGAAATGAAACAGAAATATGTGGACCAGGTCTAAGGAATCCATGAGAGGATGGGAGCAGCTCAGTATAGTCTCTGTATTTATTTTAATTTAAAGAAAATTATCCTTTGTAAAGCAGTTACACTCGAGGCAGCCAGCTGCAGAGGTTCCTAGAGGACAGAAGATTATGTAAAAAAAGAGATCACAATTTGACACAGTCTATGAAATATACTAAAGCAGACAGAGTCATTTGAAAGTTTCAAAGAGATTTTCTGAACTGTCAAAATAAAATATTGCAATGACACAAGAAATAAAGCTGTATTTTTCAAAACAAACAATCTTGAATTTTGAAAATAAGTCATTTGTGTTTGGTTTCAAAGGAGTTTAATTACATGGGGAGTTACTTGTTTTAGCAGCTGGATGCTAATGATTGCATGAGGACAATGATAATATATGTAAATGCAATAAAATCATCTTTTTATACCAAGAGTAGCATTAACCTCACCTGAAATTGCTGAGTCTGGAGCAGCGAGCTAAGTGAGTTAGGATTCTTCCGGTTGTAGGTGACAGAAATCTTTCCAAACTTGTTTGGCACACAGAGGTTTCATACACCCGCAGGAGGGCCCCAGGGAGCCCATTAAGCCACCTCTGACTGTGCTTCTCTGCAAGTTGGCATCCATCTCTCTTGCTCTATGGGTAGTGTGGTCACTCTCCAGGCTACAGGTCACCCTGCACTTCTACTCCCAGAGATCTGAGGCTGTTGAAATAATCCCAGGGAAGGACTCTCATTGGTCCATCTCAGGCTTGGTTCATGCCTATCTCTTGACAATCAACTGTGGCCAGAGAAGAGCAGTGATATGACTGGCCTGGCTCAGGTTAGATACTGATCTCTGAACCAATCTCTGTGCCAGGGGTGGGATCTAAAAGAAAATGGCAAATATTTAAACCACACTGTTGTTTTGGAGAGAAGGAAAATGGCAAATCCTATTTAAACCACATGGTTGTTCTGGAGTGAAGGAAAAGGTAGGAAGGTACTCTCTTGGGCATTCTGAACACAGATATTTGTTACACTTCTTTCTGTGTAAAGGAGACACAAAAAAAGGATTACTCAAAACAACACGAAAGCAATGAGAAGCCCGAAGGGACTGCACCTCAGCAGCTCCTCTGTTAGAAAGAGAAACTGGGTACAGCCCCAATTCAAAGCTAGCTTCTGTTTTTTATTGTAAAGACAAGGAAGTTTCACAAGAAAAGTTAGTTGATTCAATCATTGCAAAAGAACACAAAGAAATGGGCAATGTGACAAAAGTCATCTAAAGCTAAGTATAGCTTAAACAATGGATACTAGTAACATCATTTAAATTAGCAAGGTGACATTCCAAAGTACAATTTGTGAAAAGCTAAATTGATCAGACTGCAATCACTATCTAACACAAAATATAACCTCTCCCCAAATGATTTAAGCAAAAGTTACATTCTTATGATAATTTTCTCTAAAGTTTCCACCAACAAACAGTTTGCCTTTAGCAAACATTTTTTCACATTTTTCCCTACAGCAATTCTTTCAACATCTTTTAACAATCAGTATGTTAAATAGTTACAGAACATAATCCCATCCCTAAACAATGATTAGAATTGATTAGATGGGCTTTTGCCACCCTATCTGTGGACTTTTGTCCCCTGGCTGGAGACTTTTGTCTCATGCATGCATTACCTAAAGACCCTATCTAAAAATCAACTGACAATCAACATATACTTGATCAGAATTGATTAGATAGGATTTGTACCTGGCTGTGGACTTTTGTCCCTTAATCGAGGGCTTTTGCTCCATACATGCATTACCTAAAAACTCTATCCTAAAAATCAAATGAGAATCAAGATTTCTGATCCTCTACAGATATTTACCACACAGGGACAATTAATAGCTTGGAATTTCATTTTTACTCATAAAAAAACACCAAATTGCTTGCACTTAAATTGTCCTTAAGGGCCTGCAGGTATAGAAAGAACTTACTGCTGTTCATGAACCCATGTCTCCCTTTCACACCTCCAAGAGATATTGCATCTCCGCACACCTCCATCAAGTCTTTGATTCAGTTCAAGGAGATTGGACTGTTATATACTTTAGTCACACTCTGGTTAGACTCATCATACTCACACCCTACTTCATTCCTTTGATTATTGCTCTGTTCCTTCACTCAACAAATATTTAATGAGTGCCTATCACATCCCAGTTGTATAGATACAAAAGATATAGAGAGAAAAATAAAACATGGTCCCTGCCCTTAAGAGCTGCATCAAAGTAAGGACATCAGACAAATAAACAAAGTTTTATAATACTGTATAATGAGTGCTGTGAGAGGCCTATTCTACTTTCCTCTAGCCTCTAGGCCACCATGAACAACCAGTCCCTTTGCATCTCAAAACACTTGCTCACCCTACCCACTGATACCTACATTTTTTGTAAGGCAGGAACTAACTTCCATTCACAAAAACAGGGAAAGATTAAAGTACAAATGCCCATGAGAACTAAGTGCTTTAAATTCACACTGAGGTGAGATGACTGATCTTATATTCTTTCTTGTAAGTAGGAGGACCATATAATTAATTCATCGTTCATACTGGGTCATTTCTAAGGGTAAAAGGGGGTGCTACCCAGGTGAGACAGCAAAACAGGCATAAGCTAGGACTATTCTGGGCAAAGTGGGACAAATGGTCACAAATGGTCACCGTAAATTTGATAGGAGAAAGTATAGATGGGACTTCATAAGAGCTGGGATGAAGGGAGCATTGGGAGAAGAATATGGAAGAGAGAGTCTAAAGAGACTAAGTCCTCCTAGTTCCCATAATCTCCCATGGCCAACAGTAGAGTGAGAAGGATATTTGGGACAGGGAAAGCTGCTTTAACTGGGACCCATTTGCCTGTGAGGTACAGGCGATGGCCAAGGCTGTGGGTGAGTTGGAAGTTATCCTCAGTCACTGACACGTAGTCCACTGTCCTCATGCAAACTGGTGGAGAGCAGTGTGTGACAGGCTACGAGCCCCTCAGGACAGGCCCATCCTCGGGCTCTGGGCAGGCTCCGAGCCCAGGACTAGCACATGTCTGTGGATGGAGGCAGGATGGAGAGAGCACGAAGGCTTCGGGCCTGGGGAAAGAGGCACTTTATAGAGGGGCCAGAGGGTGGGCAAGGGGCTCTGCAAATAAACTTTACTTATTTCCCAATTTCGTCTAAAGTAAGGACTCCATAAAACAAAAACTAGGGTTGTGAGGTGTGGGGATGGGAGGTGTGGAGGAAAGTTAGTTGACAGTGTCTAGAGCAGGTGAGAGAGGTTTGAATAGAAACTATGCTTCCGTGGAAACCACAATATTCTGCTGCCTAGAAGTTAAGGTGTCAACGCTCTCTTCCATCTAGCAAGTAAGGACTTGTAGCTTGTGCCCCCCACAGCTTCTGAATGAGGCAAGGACACCACACAGCAGGGTACTCCTATGAGGCCATGACCTGCCAACACCTAACAGACGTTCCCTTTGAGGAGCAGAAATGAGCTTTTATTCGTGAAGATGGATTACATAATGGAAGCAAGCTGTACTTAATGCAATTCCTCTGAGTAACATTACAGACTTTATTAGCAGAAGAAATATTCCTTACAGACCCACCTTCCAACTGAATACAATATCCTGCTGAGTCTCGATATATGGTCTGCAGTTGGTACGTTGTATTTTTAGAAGAGGAGTAATTGTTCAGCAAAACTCTTCTGTCTTTTTCTGAAGTCAGAGTGCTCCTGAGCCACTTGTTTTCTTCCCCCCCGGCCCGCCACCCTCTTTTTGCTGTCTGCAAAAACTGAAACTTGGAGTTCTCTGTGAAATCACCACTAACCAGACACCATTTAATGCATTGTTAAACACCGTACATGTTCCTCTGGGTAACAGCATGCACTGGGTTCTCTTTCACTGGAAACGTGAAGTTGCATATTTCATGCACTTGCTTTTATGAGTCTTTTGGCTCTTTTGGGCTTTTCTTTGCTTTTGCTCAGCACACAAACCAAAGTGAGTATCTGTTAATATTTCCCCAGACCACTATTCAAGAAAAGAACTACTCGATATTAATCATGATGGCAGAACTCCTTGACTGACAATCTTTTGTTAACGTTCCTGAGGCTCTGGTGCCTGTGGCGCACTATCACCATCATTTAAACTTTATTAACCCAAGAAACTCCCTGAGAAGTTTGTTAAAAGTTTGTTAGCAAGTCAAATCCCTCAAGGATTTTGATTGAGTAGGTTAGGGTGGGACCCAGATATTTGCAGTGTTAACAAACCCACCGGCTGATTCTGGAGCAGGTGTTCTGAACAAGAAAGTTCGAAAAACCCTGTAACATAGGAGGGTTTTATTATTATTATTGTTGTTGTTGTTATTATTATTATTATTATTATTATTATTATTATTAAAGTGATTAGTTCATGGAGTAAATGTATTCATTTATTTATTCATTCATCTGTCTATTCATTCAAGAACTTATCAAGCATATACTATGTGCCTCCTTACTTGGTTTTCCATTTCTACAGACTTTTAATTTAAATTCCATTGTCAAGTTTCACTTTTCTTGGGTGAGGCTCATAAGAGACAAAGTGAAATTGGCTGCAAGAGTAGTCAGTCCAGCTGCAGGCCAGGAGGTGGGAGGGATGACATCCATCTGGTAGGAAGCAAATCCGATGATGACCCTCACCTAAGGAACTTGGCTGTTTGTCTAAGTCCCCAGAGGGAGTGATCCCTGGCCCCATAATGCACTGAAGCAACTTCCAGTGTCATGAGAGAATGAAGTTTTCAACATGTGTGATCAGAAAGCTTAGTAAGATCTTTGTCTGGGCAGCTGGCAGGCCTCCTTGTGTTTTCTTTACTATTGAACTATAATGATTGAGTGATTTTTGTTATAACTTGAATGTTGTTGTGATCTATGAGAAATGATGTCTTGTAAATATTTTACATGGATGCAGCCCCCACATCCTCAGGTCTCACTAAGTATTTCTAGAGGATTCCAACCCCTCAGTTTAAGCACAAGTTCCATTTTAGGGCTGACTCCAAATAAAGGAATTAAATGTAGATCCCCTCAAAGAGGCCTCAGCCACCCCATGGGCCAGAGTAAGTGAATTAGGCAGTCCTGCACTTTTGGTGGGTTGGTTTCATTTCTTAGTTTTCTTTTGCGAAGTGGTGATGGAATTTTACTAAGATTTGGTGGGGGAGAGTGGGGAGAGAGATGTTCCAGAGAATAAGAGGATTTTAAACCCTACACCATCTTCTAATCTTACTTTTTAAAATGGGCTTGGGACTTGTCTCCACTGGAGACTTGGGTGAGTTGAATCCATGTGTGTGTGATAGGAGAGGCAGTGATGCAATGCGGGTGCACGTTTGTTCAGGGATATAGACGTGAAGAGTGTGCCTGTGTGTTCTATGTGTTTGCTGGGGGAGGCAGTATATGAGTCAGTGGGTACACAGCATCCCAAACCTGCCATCAGGTACCCAATCACTAATCCATAATAAGCAATGTACTTTTTGTTGGGCCTGCCCTCCATATATATGGAATTTTCAGAGTTCTGCTCCTCGAATTGTATATATGGACAAGAGTGATTTTTAGCTGTGATAAAGGGAGGTGACAGACAGACAAAATCTAGCCAGGAGAGAGGAATCCCACAGATGACACAGTCTCACCCAGCCAGTAAGCAGCAGATCCTGTGTTCTTCCCACCCCACCAAGATAAATGGGGATGCCCATGAGGACAGGCCACCCACAGGGAAAGGTGACATGCACAACGGGCTCAGTCCTGGGCCCTGAAGGCAAATGGACCTGCAGACACCCAGGCTCTGCCTTCTGAAAAGTTTTGCTTTTGAGTATTACCACCCTCCCCTTTCATTCCCACTTCCAGTGGCATTCCAAGCATGGACACAGCTCAGGGGATGTCCCTGAGTCCTGGGAACCTCTCTGACGGTCTCACTTGACAGCTAGTCTACTATGATGGGTTTGCAGGGCAGGGCCAGCTTTCTGGGCATGAGCCTGTGTGGTTGCACAGGGCCTAGTGCTTAGAAGGGCCCATGCTCGGTTCAAAGCTCTGCTGCCACCATCTTAAAATTCTTTTTTAAAAAATAATTATATATAAAAATATATATTATATACTAAAAGCAAAATGAAAACATGAAAGCCTTATGCCAGATGAAATTTTAACCAAAAATCAAGGTTATTAAGTAAAAATTTTTTCTTGTAATAATTTCAGCATTTTCTTGAATTCTCATTTTCTTTTAAAAAATTTTTTATATTAGAATACTTATTACACAATGTAACCATATTTTGTGGCCCTTTAACAATTTCTCGCTAACCCTCCCCTCCCCCTTTCCCACCTCTGTTGGCCTTAGGTCTATTCTCTCCTTTTGAAAGTTCAGTGAATTATTGTGATTGTCATATCTTTCTTTTGTTCTTTTTTTGTTTATTTGCTTTTTTTTTTTTTTTTTTTCCAGCTCGCACTTGCATGTGAGGACATACAGTATTTCTTTTTCTGTGCCTGGCTTATTTCACTTAACATAATTTTCTTTAAGTTCATCCATATTACTGCAAATGGCAGTATTTCATTCCTTTTTATGGTAGAGTAGTATTCCATTACATATATATACCACATTTTCATTTTCCAGTCATCCCAGGTGAACATTTAGGTTGGTTCCAACTTTTAGCTACTGTAAATAGAGCTGCAATAAACATGGAAATATCCCTTTGACATGATGATTTCCATTCCTTTGGGTATATACCCAGCAGTGGGATTGCTGGATTGTATGGAAGTTCTATCTGTAGATGTTTGAGGAACCTCCACACTGTTTTCCATAATGGCTGCACCAATTTACAGTCCCAGCAACTGTGCAGGAGAGTTCCCCTTTCTCTGCATCCTTGCCAGAATTTGTTATTCTCTCTTTTTTTTTTTTGTACAGTAATGTTTACTTAATTTTTGCTTTTTAAATTAATTTGGTAACTGACATGATAGTATATATGAAGTTCAATAAATTCTTTTTTCATTGTCTGTGGGTTTTTTTCTGACCATTATTATCATTCTTTTCCTTGCAGGATTATCACTAAAAATAATTTTGTCTGAAGAAGAGGGGGTGTGAAAAATTACTTATCCAAGGTATCAAATATACTAAAAATGCCACTGTTGCTCATTATTATTTAGGCTTTTGCTCAAATATCAGCATCCCAGAGAAATGTTAGTGGCCATTACTGAAAAGACAGAGAATAAAAATGTGTTCATCTCATTGTAAAAAATGTTTTTTTTTTTTTTTTTTAGAAAAACTCACTTTACTCATTTTTACTTATCAAATAGTTCTTTTAAAATGATACTTTTTGGTTGAAGTAAATGAATTAGATTTCATCCAGTATGTATGCATGCTGTTTTTCCTATCTGAAAATGACCTCAATGTCTCCGCATCAATTGCTCTGTTTTTTATTTTTATTTTTATTGAATCATAATTGATTATACATATTTTGGGGGTTCAACACTGACATATGTTGATCAAATCAATATTACTGGCATATATATTGTTATAAATTGTACTTATTCTTTCTGTCCCTTGTTCAGTCTCTCCCTATCCCCCCTCCCTCCCCCTCCCACCTCTAATTACCCTAGATTTCTTCTCTCCTTCTGAAAGAGTAATGGTTACTCTGTTGGTTTGTTGCCTAGATGACCTGTCCAGTGCTGAGAGGTGTGATCAGGTCCCCCATATTATCATAGAGCAGATGCTTCTTCTGCCACTCTGTAATGAGCTTTGTGGAGAGAGACATCCTCTTCTTTTCTTTGGTCTCTGCTGGTGACTCTCCTTGTGTCGACGCACTCCAGTGGCTGGCGGACCATCTGCTGTGTGGTTTTTGTTTTTGTGGCAGCCTTGGTTATTATGGTGGCTGTGGTGGGCCACGCACAGGGAGGTGATGTTTTTGGCATGCTCCTTACCTTGTTGGTGGTGGCATTGGCAGTGTGCCTGGTTGTGGGAGTGGGTCTGGTCCCCAGCTCTAACCTCAGGACCCCAGGTGGGCCCTGTATCAATGAGGTTTTGATTTGCATTTCCCTGATGCTTAGTGAGCATTTTTTTCATGTGTCTGTTGGCCATTTGTATATCTTCCTTTGAGAAATGCCTATTCAGCTCCTTTGCCCATTTTTAATTGGGTTACTTGCTTTTTTTAAGTTAAGTTTGAGTTCTTTGTATATTCTTGATATTAATTCCTTGCCAGATGCATAGTTTGTGAATATTTTCTCCCATTCTGCAGGTTGTCTTTTCACTCTGTTAACTATTTCTTTTGCTGTGCAGGAGCTTTTTAGTTTCATATAATCCCATTTGTTTATTTTTCTTTTGTTGCCTGTGCTTTTGGGGTCTTATTCATAAAGACTTTGCCCAGTCCTACTTCCTGAAGTGTTTCCCCTATGTTTTCTTTCTTGTAGTGGTTTTATAGATTCTGGTCTTATATATAAGTCTTTAATCCATTTGGAGTTGATTTTGGTATATGGCGAGAGGAACAGGTCTAGTTTCTTTTTTTTTTTTTTTTTTGTCGTTTTTTTCGTGACCGGCACTCAGCCAGTGAGTGCACCAGTCATTCTTATATGGGATCCGAACCCGTGGCAGGAGCGTTGCCGCGCTCCCAGCGCAGCACTCTACCATAGTTTCTATCTTCTACATACAGATGTTCAGTATTCCCAGCACCATTTATTGAAATTATTAATAATGTTTTAACACGTGGACTACAAATTATGTCACCAGAGCAGCTTGCAGAGTCAGATGGATGCTTCTGGCTTTATGGTTGTCTTTAGTGGTGTTGGGAGCTGCCTGGTCTTGTTCCCTGCAGCAGGTTGGGTCTATGAATCTCTTTTAGATTTGTTGCTTATCATCTTTCTCCCTTCTCCCTACAGAAAAGAGACTTAGAAAGACAGAGGGGAGAGCTTTGCTGCAATTTATCACTGGTTCTGATAGGATTGGGAAAGGTTGGGGAAGGAAACGAAGGAAGGTAATGAGTACTGGGACCGAATGAATCTTGATTAGGGCAGGTGACAGGAAATAGCCTGAAGAACTGTCCCTAAGCACAGTGACAAGTGTTGCTGTGACTACCTTTGACAGCAGACTTTCTTCACCCTGGCTCAGCAGAGACCCTGGCCTGAATCCCAGGGACACCAGGGCTCAGAGACCTCATGTGGTTTGTCCTCACCTGGCTTGCCTTAGGTTCGAGGTGTGGCTAAGGACAGTGCCTCTGTCTGCTGCTCCTGCACACTGTCTGCCAGCACCGCAGCATGCCAACCTGGCCTCATCACCCCAGAAAGGAGCAAGTTCATCAAATAAGAGAGTGTATCGTGTCTCTGCTAGTAACTAGCACTGGCTGCTATCTATTGAGCATTTGTTACATATAAGGCAATGGGATAGTCTTGCATTTTATCCTCACCATAGTGCTGTCAGACAAGTTCTATTATTCTCCCCATTTCGTGGATAGGAAACAGGCATGGTATGTAACTTTCCAAGGCTAACAGAGCTCATATTTATGTCCAGGTTTTTATGACAACAGAAACTTGGACTTTCCCCATCACAGTCTATTGTCTCTCTAATATCTACCCATCTCACTGGGCTTCTGTGTCTCACACGAATCCCACATCAGTTACAGGTACATAAACATGTGTGTCAGTCAAGCCCTTTCTCTGACTCCCATGTGGCACATGCAGGTGGGCAACAGAAGGGGGTCCGTGGGTTACTATCTCCTGTGAGCTTCAGAGATCAGGATGAGAAGGTCTTCTCCTTGTCTATTCAAATGATGTGTTGAGGGCCGGCCCGTGGCTCACTCGGGAGAGTGTGGTGCTGAGAACACCAAGGCCTCGGGTTCGGATCCCATATACGGATGGCCGGTTCGCTCACTGGCTGAGCGTGGTGCTGACAACACCAAGTCAAGGGTTAAGATCCCCTTACCGGTTATCTTTAAAAAAAAAAAAAAAAAAAACAAATGATGTGTTGACTCCTTGTTCAACCATCTCACTCATACTTAGTTAATGGAAGCATTGTGTTAGTGAGAATCATTATGACAGCGAGAGAGACCTCACATTTATTAAGCACACTTCACCAGCATTTCCTCTCTTAATGCTCACAATAACCCTGTGAGAGACAGTTATTACTTTCATTTTCAAATGACGAAACTGAGGCTTGGAGAGGCTAATTGCCAAGTTTATGCAACTAAATGTGGGGAGAGTGTTGTCATTTATTGATTTATTTAACAGACTTTCTTTGAGCACCTGCCATGTTCCAGACCCTGTGCTGGATACAATAGTGAGCAGAATTCAGCCCAGAGTCTGCCTAGTGGGGAGACAGACATGAATCAGGATGGTCAGGGAAGGTTTCCCTTAGAAGATCCAAGGTGTGGCCAAGAGTTGATCAGGTTGAGAGGGTATGGGGTATAGAAGAGAATTCATTTGAAGGACCAGTATGTACAAAGCTTGCAGTGGGACACAGCATGACCTATTCCAGGAACAGAAAGAAGGTCAGTGAGGCCAAAGTGGACAGAAGGATAGGGTCATGGGGCTAGACAAGCCTGACGAAGGAAGGGGTCAGGCCTCACAAAGCCTTTGGGAACTTTGGCTCTTATCCTTAGTTCAATGGAAAGCCACTGGTGAATTTTAAGCAAAGTGACAAGATCCAGATTATAGTTTAAGAAGATCACACTGAGTGCTGTGTGGAGAACAGATTGAGGAGACGCAAGATTGGAGACTGGTGACTACACACAGTTGGCTGTATTAGAAGTCCAGAAGAAACACAATGGTAGTTTGGGTGATGGTAGAGATGGAAAAAATGGAAAAACTTGACAGCCAGTAAGGAGGTACATCCATAGGACTTGACTGTGATCGGATGGGAGAAGTGAGGAAGAGAAAGCTTCCAAGAATTTGAATTAGGTCTGTTAGTCTCCAAAGGCTGCCCTTTTAACCACTACTCCCTAAGCATTTTGTCATTTAGGATTATAAGTTCTGCTGGATGTAACCGAAAACTCCAAATAACAATAGTTTAAATGAGACACAAATTTATTTTTCACTCACACAAAGAAGTCTGGAGGTGGTCAATCCATGGTTAGTTTAGGGTTCTGTCATGTTAAGAACTCAGGTATCTTCTATTTTCTTTCTCTGCCTTCCTTAGTACATAGCTTCTACCATCTAATCCAAAAAGGCAGCTTGAGCTCAGCAATTACGTCTGTATTCCAGCCGGCCAAAAGAGGAAAAGGAGAAAGGGCAGATTTCCTCTCTTTGAGAGCATTTCTTGGAAGTCACATACCAAACTTCTATTTGCATCTCATTTGCCAGAATATAATCAATGGCCATACTAGCTGCATGGGAGGCTGAGAAATGTCACCTTTGTTTTGGGCAGTGAAGTGCCCAGCTTAAAATCAAAGGATCGGTTACTAAGAAGAAGGGAAGAACAAACATCAGGATAAACCACCAGGCTCAACCACAACCACCAGACCTGAGTCTGGAGTACCAAGCCGCAGACTCAATGATGAAGAGCCAAAAGCAGAGACTCAAATATAAAGTTTTTCTAGGTCTCAATTTTACGCATATTATGATGTTACATTTTTGTCCAGTTGTTAGACTGCTTACTGGATTAAAAATACCCATCTTGAATGCAAAATGGTATAGCCACTGTGGAAAATAGTTTGGTAGTTCCTCAAACAGTTAAACCTAGAACTACCATATGACCCAGAAATTCCACTTCTAGGCATACTTCCTGAGAGAACTGAAAACATACATTCACACAACAATGTGTACACAAACATTCATAGCAGCAGAAACATCCCAAATGTCTATTAACTGATGAATGGATAAACAAAGTGTGGTATATCTATACACCAAAACATTATTCAGCAATAAATACAAATGAAGTATTGATATTTGCTAGGATATGAATGGACCTTGTCTTAGTCCATTTTGCATTGCTATAGCAGAATACCACAGACTGAGTAAAAACCTTATTTCCTGTAGTTCTGGAGGCTGGGAGCACCAATAGCACAGTGCCGGCACCTGGTGAGGGCCTTCTTGTTTGCCATAAAAACACAGAGGGCACCACACGACAGGAGGGCAAGAATGTGCCAACGCAGGTCTGTCTTTCTCTTCATGTAAAGTCACCTGTCCCATCATGGGAGCCCTAATTGATGACCTTATCTAATCCTAATTACCCCCCAAAGTCCCCATCTCCAAATACCATCAACGTATGAGTTCGAGGATTAAGTTTCCAACACATAAAATTTGGGGGACACAGTCAAACTGTAGCAGACCTTGAAAATATTATGCTAAGTGGAAGAAGCTAGACACGAAAGGCCACATATCATATGATTCCATTCATATGACATGCCCAGAACAGGCAAATCCATAGGCACAGAAAGTAGATTAGTGGTTGCCAGGGAATGGAGGGAGGAGGAAGCAAGTATGGAGCTTCTTTTTGGGGTGAAAAAAATGTTCTAGAATTAGATAGTGGTAATGATTGTACAACATAGTGAATATATTAAAAATCACTGAATTGTACACTCTTAAATGGTCATTTTTCTGTTATGTAAGTAATATCTCAATAAAGAAAATTCGTCTCTAGTTCCATGTGTAGTTCTTCTAAAAAGTCCAAGAAAAATTGTAAATATATAAATGGTTTGGTTAAATCTGATGTCTATAAATAGCATAAATTAATTCTATCTTCAGATTCATGTCCTCAGAATCACATTTTAGCTATAGGAAGCCAAACATTTATGTCTTTGCTTGAGTTTTGAATTTTTCCTAAGGATGCCTGTTATGGGAATGCTTGTATCCCCCCAAATCCATATGTTGAAGCCCTACCCCCTAATGTGATGGTATTAGGAGGTGGAGTCTTTGGGAGGTAATTAGGGTTAGACAAGGTCGTGAAGGTAGAGCTCCCATGAATGGAATTAGTGTCTTCCCAGGAAAGCTTGCTTCCTCTCTCTGCCATGTGAGGTCATAAAGAAAGATTGTCATCTATGAACCAGGAAGCAGGCCCTCATCAGACACCCAATCTGCTGGTGCCTTGATCTTGGACTTCTCAGCCTCCAGAACGGTGAGAAATAAATTTTTGCTATTTAAGCCACCCAGTTTATGATGTTCTGTTACAGCAGCCTGAGCTAAGACAATACCTATCCTCCCACACCACTGCTCTGTGCTGGTAAATTGGTACTCAGTGCTGTGAGAGTACATTAGTTATCTATTGCTGTGTGGCAAATTACACCCAAACTTAGCAGGTTTAAATGACAAACTACCTCAAGTTTCTGAGGGTCAGGAATCCAAGAACAGCTTAGATGGGTGGTTCTGGCTCAGGGTCTCTTATAGGGTCACAGTCAAGCTGACGGCTACTTCCAAGTGCCTCATGTGGTTATTGGCAGTAGGCTTCAGTGTCTCATGTGTGAGCCTCTTCATAGGGCTGCTCACAACATGGCTCCTCCCTCCCCCAGAGTGAGTGGCCGGAGACAGACAAGAAACCAAAATGAAGCTGCTTTGTCCTTTTTAAAAATTTATTAATTAATAATATTCATGAGATACAAATTTAATTGTCACCTCTTGTGTCCATGATGTGAGGGCCAGATTCATACTGGGGGCATACCCATTACCAGAAATTACTTTTGTACCCTATGTCCCCATCCAATTATCCCCCAACATCCCTTCCCCGTCCCCTCTCCCACCCCCACTCTGTTTTGTAGCCCTAGGAATGTCCCCTCCCTCTGTAAGACCACCACACTACTGTTGTCTTTCTTTCCTTCCTTCCTTTTTGCTAACTATGCATCTGACAAGGGATTAGTATCCAGAATAAACATAGAACTCAAGCAATTATACAGTAAAAAAGAAAATGACCCAATTAAAAAATGGGCAAAGGAGCTGAATGGATGTTTTTCAAAGGAAGACATACAAATGGCCAACAGATACATGAAAAAATGCTCAACATCACTAGTCATCAGGGAAATGCAAATTAAAACCATATTTAGATACTACCTCGCTGTGTCTTTTTAACCTAAGACTCAGAAGTAGCATCCCATCACTTCTGCTGTAGCCTATTGGTCACACAGACCAATCCTACTGCAGTGTTGGAGGGGACCACACAAGGGTATAAACACCAGCAGGCAGGACCACTGGAGGCTGTCTTGGAGGCTGGCTGCTCCAGAGAGACTGCAGCACTTGGGCTTAACAGACCTAAAAACTGGAAACTCAGAGAGATGGTCCCCAAAGTGCCATCAGTCAGCCAAATAGGGGCCAAGCTTGAATCCTGCAAAGTGAAGGTTGCATCTGCCCAGCTGGAGCCACACACCAGAGGTCTAGCAGTTAGTGCTGCTGTGGGGGCTGTTGCTGAGGACAGCACGCAGAGGGCAAAGGGACCAGACCTGAGACAAGGCCTCCGAGTCCACTGCCCCTTACTCCCTCCACGAGCCCAGACAAGTCTCTTTCCCTCTCCAGCCTCTGCCTCCTCATTTGTGAAAGAAACAATGTCACTGGACCAGCGTGTGTCAATCTGGGCTCTCTGAGCCTCCAGGGTCCAAGGATGTACAGCCAGGGGAAGCACTGGGTTTTTTCAGAGATAAAGAATTTATTTGGGAAAATAAATAAATAAATAAGTGTCACTATTAAGGATAATAAAGAGAACCAAATGAGCTTGAAAGCCACTGTACTGTGTGACACTTAAGCTGGCTCTGTCTTCACACTGAATGGCCCGATCTCAGAATCAGTACAGCTCTGGCTATAAGATCGCTCCCAGTCACTCTGAAAGTATGCAAAGAATCTGCAGTTCTGTTCCATCCTGCGTTTAGCTAACCATGGGGAACTTACCCTTGTATCAGATGCCACATTAATTGTCATTCAATCATTTTCTTGTTGCCTGGAAGGGGAGTAATCACAAAGGAAGGGTGGTGGCGGTGATAACAGGACAATATATCTGGGTGGAAAGTGAAGCATCAGTATGCAGGCTTGAGGCCCACGCAGAGAGGCACCGGGAGCACAGGGTTGGGGGTGAGCGTGGGTTTGAGAAAGGGCTGTGCCAGGACTCCTCTCGGCCCCACTGTCCTCCCTGACTTCCCTCATAGGTTGGCTGAGACAATCTAACTTCATGGTTCACTTGGGATGCGTATGAGAAAGGCAGTGCCCCAGCCGTAGAGGCTGTGAGCATTAGGGGTGGTGGTGCCTGAGGGCATGAGGGATGTCCACGGAGCAGCGGCAGCCTCTACCCAACTCCCTGTGACTGTTACCACGAGAGAATGCAGGCCCAGGGTTGTCAGATCTCCTCATTTTTCAGGACATCCAGAAACACAGGTTTTTATGCCAAATTTTCCAATTTCTTAACATACTGTGCAGGCCAAACAAAACACATTGCTGGTCCAGAACTGATCCACTAGCCACCAGTTTGCAACTCCTGAATTCTAAATGAGTGACTCCATTTTAATCAGAACACCAGGAAAATTATATAAAAATTTCCTTCCTTCTGAGAATTTGGTCCCTGGAAGCACATTATTTATTCAATTATCAAGTGCCTACTGTGTATGAAGCACAGAGAGAACGTTCTTGAATGTTTACACTTTTTCATCTCCTCTCTGACTGTATATCTCTTTTCTCTAATGGTTCATGCAGAAGGTTTTCTGCATATGGAAAGTGGGAAAAAGGAAAACATAAAGGAAGAAACATGTAAGACTGGAATAAAATTTGGCAAGTGTCTCATTCCCCAAGTGGAGGGTAAAATTTAAACCCCCAAATGCACTGTCTTTGTACCCTCAGCAACTAGCACAGAGCTCATTACGTACTTACTGAAAGGCTCAGCAGTGATAATACTCATGGCACATGTTGACAGATCCCCCATTTTGTGCCAGTCCCAGTGGTGTTATTATTATATTATTGGGCTATGCATTTCACTTCTCATTACATTTCTATGATTCAAGGACTTCCTTTCATCACGTGAGAAAACCAAGACCAAAAGAGACTAAGTAACTTGTCCATGTTCATAAAGCTCTCCAGTGGTGGCCCTAGGACTTTAATCTAATGTGTCTCACTCCAGAGCACACATTTTAAACATTATCCTGAATGAATGCATGAATGAATGAATGAATGAATTTCTGGATGGATGAATGAGGAAGGGGCAGAGGCCCTGCTCCCCACTCCCTAATCTCTCACCTTCCAGCACCACTCTGCCCTCCCAACTCACGCCCTGGTCCGGAGACTTAAAGACCCTAGTTGCACTTTTGCAGATGTCCCAGAGGAACCTCAGGGCCATCACTCACTTTAGTGGCTCAAAGTGCTGCCGTCCATCATGGGCCTCCCGGAGCTGTCAATGTTTTGATACCGGCTTAGCTCCCTTCCTGTCACACTGATACACTTGGCACCATTTGCCTTTGAAACACGTTGCATGGAGGGAAAAGATTCGAGAAAGCAACGTATTTTATGGATCAAGGAGGGTTATTATTTACCAAGTGAACTAGCCTCTGTTATTTTTTTCTGTACCCTAGTGTATAATCAGAGCTCATAAAAGTGCTACTGTGTGGGAGGTCTACATTTCCTCCCAATTAAGCATCCCCAGATGTTCACAGATCCCGACACTTCATGCCTCCCAGCCTGCTTTAGTTCACCTTCCAGCCTCACTGTTCCTCTTTGCCTCAGCAGAGGAGCTCAGCATGTCCCCGCTGTGGCTGGCTAATCAGTCATCATTCCCCAATGCTGTAACTCGACCTCTGCCTCAAAGTCTGTTTCCTCCTTGATGTGGTTAGGTGTGTGCTGTCTGCCCTGATTCAGAAATCCCTCTTTCATGAGAACCTGACTCCCAACTGCAGATGGATTTCCTTGCTGCTTTTGGAAATCATCGATAGCACTCCCTTGGTGCAATCCGAGAAGTCTCTGTGTGGTGCATGCTGACCCGATAGCTAGAGAAGGGTTCATCTAACATTTTTATATATTGTAGTCAGCAAACTTGCAATTTCAGGAGGTGCAATGATAAAACTAGGAAACACTGTTGTCCTCCAGATAAGTCCAACAGTCTATTTTTGCAAAGTATCATACCCAAAGGATACATGGAATGGCTCAAAGAGGGGCCTCTTTGCTCCCCACCCCACCCCCAACCTACCCAGGGCCAGCTCCATGGGCTTATGGCTCTGGCCTGAGGGCTTTGGCCTTTATTACCCAGGAAAGGATGCAGCAGGGCCTTAGAATGACCTAAAACTTGGAGTCTGCAGAATTGGGAGCTGATTCTCACTCTGCCATGTGCCAGTTCTGTGCTCTAAAGAAAGTCACTGAATTTGGGGGCTTCATTTTCCTCACTTACCAAATGGGACTAAGAAGAACAAAAAATGCCTTACAAAATTACTGTGAGAGCTAAATAAATTGGCAGGTGTCAATGTGCTTGGTACAGAGTAGGCTTTCATCAGATGTTAAATTAATTTCTGAAATGAAAGAATGAAGGTGTCCCCTTTCATGTTCCCTTTTCACCACTGAAGTGAGAGAAAATGATATTGCCTCAGGTGAGGAGCGTGGTGATGGATTCATTCCATCCTAGCCCTGGTTTCCAGACTCCACCTGGCCAAGAAGCCTGGGGTCACTTCTTACCTCTATTCTTTCATTTAAAATTTTTATTAAGAAAAATTTTAAACATACACAAGAGTAAAAGGAACAGCATAATGAACAACCTATCAGTTAGTTACAACTGTTAGCTCTTTGCCATATTATATATGACCGAGTAAACGTATACATATATGCATACATGTTTATGTATATGAACCCATGCACACACACACACACATACTAAACTGTTACAGACATAATGATTCTTCATCCCAAGTACTTCGTCACGTATCTCCAAAAGATGTCATTCTTTTATATAACTGCAACATTATGCATTAGCCAAATTAACAATTCCCTAATACCATTTATTATCCAATTCATGTTAATATTTCTCCAATTATTTCCAAAATATATCTTGTAACTTTTTTCAAATAGGGATGCAATCAAAGATGCATTTGGTTATTATGTCTCTTAAATCTTTCAAAATCTAGAACAGGTCACTTCCTCCCCCACCCCCAGCCCCATTGCACTCTCAGTCTACCTGCCCCATATACACACCTTTTGTTCCCTTTCATGCTAATTTTGATCCCAGAACTAAGATGGTGACCAATCAACTGGCATCTGAGCTGGCTCTTGAAGGCTGGCTGGGGTTGACAGATGTGGTGCCGTGTGTGAAGGATGCCTGCATAGGGAACAGCATTAGCAGAGGCCTAGACACAGAAGAGCTGGAGATGTGCACAAGGAACAGTGAGCCATTCAGTTGAACCAGAGGCTGGGAGAGTCTTGCTGATACAACTCACAGTGATGGAAAATATACACAAAGTACTTCATTTCCAGGAAGGACCCAACTTGTTGTCAGCATGAATACACTCCAGCTCCAGAAGTCAGAACAAACATTTCTTTGCTGTTCTCCTTGGGTTAGAGCTGACATTACCTCACTAGGATGCCTGGGAGGCGTTCCTTTCCCCTTTAGTCTTCCTCCTTCCTATTCTACTCCTCAGCCCCTAGGGTCTTGGCTTGACCTCACTGACACATTCTTTACCTCTACTGCCAAGCCCCATGTCTCCTGGATCTATGCTTTTTTAGAGAGCAGCCCCTGTGTCTCTCCTGCTAAATTGATTGCCTCTTATTATTCTGATTCATTATTAAGCTCAAATGCACTAAGGTTGAGGATGGGGAGAAGCAAAGGGGTGATGGGAGCAAAGAATCCTGTACTGGTAAGTGAAGTGGGCAGTATCTCCAAGTGTTTAGAAGTAGGTTTGGAAGGATTGGATTTGGTCATCAAGTGTTGAGCAAAGGAAAGACCTAATAAGAACACTTGGAATGCAGCAATATTGAACAATGCATGAAATGGTTTGGAAAGAAGTAACCCAAAGAGGGAGATCCAGGTGGAGACACCAGCTGGTTAATGGTAGGTGACTCTGAAAGCACAGATGCCACTGTCCAAAGATGGAACGCTGAGACAGAGAAGAATAGCACCAAGGATGAATCCTCAGGAGACACCCAAGGACTGGGAGGTTAAAAAAAAAATCCCTTGGGGAGGGAGGGAGAGAATGGATCCATTCTGAGTCGGTGGAGGAGAACCAGCCTGTCCAGGTACAGCAGAAGCAAGTGAAGAAATTTCCCATAAAGAAAGAGTGTTAACAGTGTCCCGTGCTGAACTGCTGTCGCAGAGATGAGAACTGAGCAAGAGACTTTGAATCGGGTGTCTGCAAACAACCTTCCTCCTCCAGCCCACCACTGCCCGTCTGCATCCATCCTCTTTCCCTATGGTCCTCCTCTACGCCAACTCTGGGTGCCAGGCCCTTCTGCCCCCTTGCTCCATCAGTCTCCACTGTCTTCTCTTACTCCTCAGCTAGTAAAGAGGCTCGTGACTCTCCCATCATAAAAACACAAACCAACCAACTTCCCTCCATCTTACAACTGCATCCAAATGCTGTCCTCATTCTCCTTTACGCCACATTCAAGCTCGTTCAGGAAGGTATCCTGTCTGCGTCCATTTAGTCTCCTTTTATTTGTTCCTTACTGCTGCCCTCCCCTGCTCCAAAGCTGTCCTCATTAAGTCACCAATGATCTTCACACTGTTCAATCCAACAGGCAATTTTCTTCTATATTTTATCTGGCCTCTGTGAGTCATTTGATGACATGAGTTACTTTCTCTTTCTTACCATCTCCTCCTGCCTTGCTTCTGAAACACCACTGACTCCTGCTCTTCCTTATTCCTCTCTGTCTGCTCCCTCTCCATCTCCTCTGCCTCGTGGTTGGTCCTCAGCTCTTCCCTCTTTTCGTGCGGTACAGCATCTGCGGGCACCCTCATCTAGGCACGTGGTGGCCCCCACCATTTAACACTGATGAGACCCAGCTCTGTGTCTCCAGCCCCAGACCTCTCGTCTGAATGGTATCTAATTGTCCGCCAGACCATTCAACTTGTATTCAGCAAACACATATACTATGTGGCAGGTACCACTCTAAGCACGTCACAAAATATTAGTTTATTCACTGTCCCATCTGCTATGGTTTGAACGTTTGTCTCCTCCCAAACCCATGTTGAAGTGCTCGCTTCGGCAGCACATATACCAAACTCATGTTGAAATTTAATCACCGTTGTAACAGTATTAAGAGGTGGGACCTTTGAGAAGCAATTAGGCCATGAGGGCTCTGTCCTCATGAATGGATTAATGCCATTATCGAGGGAGTGGGTTCATTTTCATGGGGTAGGTTACTTATAAAAGGGTGACTTTAGCCCCCTCTTGCTCTTTCTCACCCTCTCTTTGCCCTTCCACCATGACACACAGCAAGAAGGCCCCTGCTGGATGCTGGCAATTTGATGTTAGACTTCCATCCTCCAAAACAGAAAGCTAATAAATTTCTGTTCATTTAAAATTACCCAGTCTCAGGTATTCTGTTACAGTAGCACATAACACATTAAGACTCCATCCAAAATTAAAAATTGCCATGACTATAATTGAACTCATCCTTTTTCCACCAAACCTCCTCCTTCTCATTCTCCTGTGAGGCTGGTGTTTTAGAAAGGCACCTACCATTCACACAACTGCTCCAGCAAGAAACAAGCAGCTCCTCTAGACACACCTTTCCTGCATCACCCCACCCCTTGCCCTTCCCCTCCATACACAGCAAGTCCCAAGACCTGCTGATCCTCCTCTCTATCACCCACTGCCAATGCTTTGATTTTGTTCTTCATCACATGAGACCTGGGTTCTCCCAACAGCCTTCTGGAGTCTCCTACCTCTGATGTTTTCCAGATTCTTTCCCTAACAGACAGTCTGAATCTGTCTCCACCTGTACCCTCTGCCCTCCGGCTTAAAGTCCTCCCATTCCTCCCCAAGATTTTAGCATGAATAAAACTGTAAGTCATAGGAAATAAGGTTGGAATGTCTAGGTGGGTTACAAGATGGCTAGCTGTTTCATGCTTCCAAACATTCCTACCAAGCCCTTCCCTCTTCTCTTTATGACCACCACTTACTCCTCCCTAGGTGAATTGTTCTCTCAGAAGCCTTCTTTATTCTGATTTAACCCACTCTCCTTGCTGCTCTCATAACACACATTACATGTATCTACTTTTTCATATGTCATTATGTCCTTTAGTTGTTGGTTTATCTGCTGGTCTCATCACTGGCTGTAAACTTCTTAAGAGGAGAGATAAATGTTATTGAACTGTGACTCTCCAGTACTCAATAAGCTTCTGTTGAATGAATGAATGGCAATAATTGAGTAGTATTACAATTGAGTAATTGAGTGTTTAAGAATATGGGATCAAGAATCATTCTATTTCAGTTCAAATCCCCCTTCAGCTGTCAATTACAAGATCTGTGACTTTGGGCAAATGTCTTAACGCCCTATGGCTCAGTTTCCTTGTCTATACAATTTGGATTAATAAGACCCCATAGTTCAATGTGATAATTAAATTAGATATGCTACATAAATCATTAGCAAAAATACCTAACACATAGTAAGTGCTTAATAAATGTTTGCTATTATTACCATTTTTAAATTGGGAAATTAATTGCTTTTGAGGTGGTATTGATTTTAATACTTTTTATGAATTGTCTGCACTGTTGTTAATTTGCAGAGTTTAAACTTGATTTATCCCCTTTGCCTGGAAGCAGGCAAGAGAGCAAACCTGGGGCCCTAGGCAAGGAGTCAAGGGCAGTACTCTCCACCCAAAGACAGACAAGAGAGCATGCTGAAAACATCACTTCCGTGTGGGTGCTCCACCTCTGCCACCATCACAGCCACAGCTGCTGAAAAAGAGGCTCAATGCCACAGCAGCAGCCACAGCCACTGTGCAGGTGGCCTGCTGGACACTTGACTGCATTAAAACAAGGAGAGTCACCAGTCCAGACTGGTAAAAGCAGATATTCCTCTCCTCAAAACCCACTTCAGAGTAATAGAAGAAGAAACTGTTCTACCAGATGGCCAGATATCAACATAGAGATACTAGAAATATGAAAATTCAAGAAAATAGGACACCATCAAAAGAATACAGTAATTCTCAAATGCCAGACTCTATAAAGCAGGAAACCCTTGAAACAACTGAAAGGAATTCCAAGCAACAATCTTGAGTAAACTCACTGAGATAGGAGAAGACTCATTTAGACAACATAATGAAATGAGAAAAAAATATCCAGAATATGAAGGAGGAAATTTACAAAGAGATCAATACCTTTAAAAAGAACATAGCAGAACTCATGGAACTGAAAGATGCACTTGACAAAATAAAAAACACAACAATAGCTTAAGTAGCAGGCTAGAACAAGGAGAAGGAAGAATTTCTGATCTTGAAGATAGTCTTTTTGAAATTACCCAGGTGGACAAAAAGAAGGAAAAAAGAATTTAAAAAGTAAAGAAAATCTAAGAGAACTAGCAGACAACCTTAAGCACACAAATATTTGAATCATGGGTGTTACAGAAGGGGAGGAGAAAGGAAAGGCATGGAAAACCTATTGAATGAGATAATAACAGAAAACTTCCCAGGTATAGGGAGAGACATGGACCTTCAATTCCAGGAGGCTCAAAGATCCCCAAACAGATTCAACCCAAAAAGATCCTCTCCAAGACACATTATTGTCAGACTGACAAAGCTCAAAGGCAAAGAGAGAGAATCTTAAAAGAATCAAGAGAAAAGCATCAAGTCACCTATAAGGGAGTCCCTATCAGACTAACAGCAGACTTCTCAACAGAAACCCTACAGGCCAGAAGAAGATGGGATGATATATTCAAAATATTAAAAGAAAACGCCACCCAAGAATACCATACCCAGCAAGGCTATCCTTCAGAAATGAGGGAAAAGTAGTGTATTTTCCAGACAAAAAAAAACTGTGGGAGCTCACCACCACACAACCAGCCTTGTAAGAAATCCTCAAAGAAGTCCTGCATCTGGAATCCAAAAAATGATAAACTCTACTATAAATACACAAGAAAGAACAAAACCCACTGGTAGAACAAAAATGCAAACAAGAAGGAGAAAGAAACTAAATCTCTCCACCACAAAAAGTCATAGTGACAATGTAATAATGACTCTACTCTGTTTCTGATTTTAGTAATTTCGGTCTCTCTTTTTTTGGTCAGTTTAGATAAACATTTGCAAATTTTGTTGATCTTTTTAAAGAATCAACTTTTGATTTTGTTGATTTTCTCTATTGTTTTTTAATTCCCTATTTCATATATTTCTGTTGTAATCTTTGTTATTTCCTATTTACATTTGATTTTGGTTTAGTTTACTCTACTTTTTCTATTTCGTTAAGGTAGAGGTTTACATTACTGATTTGAGATTTTTCTTATTTTTAATATAGATGTTTACTAGAATAAATTTTCCTCCAAGCACTGCATGAGGCTTGCATCCCATAAATTTTGATATGTTGCACTTGGATCCTTATCTCAAAGCACTCTCTAATTTCCCTGTTATTTCTCTTTTTACCCATTGTTTATTTGGGAGTGTTGTTAATTTCCACACATCTGTGAGGTTTCTAATTTCCTTCTGTTATTGTGGTCAAATAATATGTTTTCTATGATCTTAGTCTTGTTTTTTTAAAAAAAAGGAAAAATTTAAACAACAAAAAGTTCATGGAAAGATTTCCATTATCTTTCAATTCTATTTTTCCACAAAATTTTTGAAGTGCCCTTGTATCTACATTCTGTTTTATCGATTTTTTATGCAATTTATGTTGCTAAACTTAGATATTTAATTTCTATTCTTGATTTCTTTTTATTAAGTGGACTGTTGATTTGCTTAGAAATTAATTTGCCTTTGATAAATTTATTCATCTACCTCTGCTGAAATTAATTTGATATTTGCATGCTTTTCAAAGACTTTAGAGAGCTATTTCAAATAATTGTAGAGATAATAAAATGAAATATGTACATATTTAATAAGTTTTACTTCTCCAGTTTTTGTGAAAGTTGAAGCCCTACTTTCTACAGAGTATTTTGTTATTCATCTGTTATTTAGTTTTCGTATTTGTTATTTGAACAAATAAGTGTGCATATCTTTTTTAAAAATAAAACTTGATTTAGAGCTAGGGAAAGTTCAGTCCAGCTGCTGGCATAATTATCACAACTTCCAATAAAAGAGGAGCTGAATTAATGAGGTGCTCTTACCCTGTTGGAGGTACCACATTCAGATTGCAGGGGGATGTCATCTTTCATTCCAAGAATGAGGGTAGGAGGTGGGAAAGTTGCCACTCGCTTGTATTTAATGATGTTTTCTGAGTAGAAGAAGCTGGATGGTCAAAATATATACATTTACCTGTACCCCAGAGACCCACTAAATATTTCCATCTCAGCTCCCCAGCACAATTCAGGGACAGCCCTTTCTTCCACTGGTTGGCAAGGGCCTGGAGATGCGAAGGTATTTAAATATTTTTGAAAGCAACATCATGAATACTTCAGACCACTTAAATATAGTAGAGTATCCTTTAAAACTAATAACAAATCATTTCTGACCTAGCTACAGATTTGTAATATCCAGATGAGGAACAGCCTTCTGGAGCACACAGGAAAACTGACTATAGAATTTTGAAAGCTTGTCTTGGTTCCCAAGGGCTCATTTCAACAGCTGATTAAACAGTATCATAAACTTAGTTGACAAACCACTGATCAGTTCAATTCCTTCTATTAATACCCCTTTACCTGCATGAACATTTATGTTTGGACCCAATCCAGCTGTTGCTGCTACCAGATGGTTTATAGATGCATGCTGAGACACATATGAGAAGAAACATCTGGAAATCTTTGAATCACATTCTCCTTGCTAAAATATCCCTGGGGGGACTGGGGCCTCAAAAACAGAAAAATTCAAACCTTTAATGGTTATTATGAAGGATGTGAAATATTAATTAAAATTAAAACTTTCAGAGGGCAAAACAGAAATTGATCTAAAATTCTAATTGAAAAAGCATTAATGCCACGTATAAAGGAATATCACCTTTTGAATTGTATTACGAAGATGTCATTCTTCATCATTATGAGATTGAAGATTATGATGGTATCATCTTCAATACAAGTTTATGAAAATGTTACCATTTGCAAGATCTGCACTCAAAATATTTTGTCCAGCAATGGTAACAGATTTGCTCTGACCCTCCGCAGGCATGTTTGCACCGAGGGACCTGAAGCTAACACCCTCCTTGGACTGTTGCAAGGTTTAATGACGTAAGATGCATGAAAGAACTTTGCAAAATGAAGAGTACTTTGTGAACTGTAAAGGTCTACATTCACACATGATTAGTCTCTGTTAAAGACAGACTGCTTGAGCCAGAACTCACAGTACAGAAAATAATCATGGCGTAGAGCAAAGCAAAAATGATTAGTTCAGGCAGGTACAAAACCACAACCAGTCTTTATTTTCAGACCAATGTTCAAAAGTTAAGGGGTTGGCTTGAATTACAGACCTAGGGTGGGTGGTTGGGGATGGTTTTAGTTTTTTTCCCAACTTTGAAATTACTTCATATAGAATATTTTCCTAATCTGGGACTTCTTTCTCTACTTGTGGATTTCAGACTTTCTGGGGCCACAGAATTATCACAAAGGGTCTATATGGATCCTTATGCAGAGCCAGCCCTGAGGATAGATTGGATACTCATTTCCTAAGCCCTGGAAAAAATATTTATATACTGCTATATTTCAAATTATGTAAATGCCATTGTACTCAACAGTTATCTATTTCTGTGCAACAAGCCACCTCAAAACTTAATGTTTTAAAACAACAATGATTTATTACTTCTCATGATCCTGTGAACTGGCTGAATGGTTCTGCTGGTTTTGACTGGGATCATTCTTGTGGCTGCATTCAGCTAGGAGATTACTGGTGACTGGACTGATAGCTCATCTTCAAGGAGGCTAGACCAGCTTCCTCCCATGATGGCAGCCAGGTTCCAAGAAGGCAAACACCTGTGGGCAAGTGCTTACCAAGCTGCCACTTGTGTCAACTTTATTGATGTCCCCTTGGCCACAGCAGGGAACACAGTCAAGGCCAGAGTCAATGTGGCAGGAGACTAAAACAGGAAGTTTGATTCATTGTAGTCCAATAGTGTAGCAATCTACAACATTATAATTAATTAATTGTAAACTCATTTAAAAGGGTTTTTGAATCCAAAATGGCTTTTCATCATAATGTTTTCTCAATCATTAGAATGTTCATTAAAACTTCAGATACTCTTGTGAGGCTCCACGAAACTTTTCACACTGTAAAGGGATCCTCGTAGTCAAAAGAGATGCAAACCTCTACTCTAAATAAATGTACATCTGCCAGGAATTTAAGATATTTGGTCTTATTGATGTTGGGGATGAGATTTGACATATTTGGAAAATGCTGCTTTAATGTTTATTATGTTTTCCACCATACTAGGACCAGGAGTATCAAATGAAAAATGTTTTAAAAGTTAATTTACTACTGCACCTTTGCTAGAGGAATAAGATGGGGAGTTTGTTCCTCCTCACCCAGGGCAGACCATATCACACTGAATGCCTCCAGCCCACCCCTGGCTCCTATGGCTTTAATGGGGCAGAAATCAAGAATAAAGTACCTTTGAAAAAATGCAACATTGTAAAAAGCTAGCAACTGACAAATATAAAGCCTCTACTTTTAAATGCTAGTTTTAATCATGAAACCAAGGATCTAAAATAATGTAACATAAAGCTTATTTATTTTAATTTTTATATATTCTCTAATATGCCATACAAAGACTATAAAGTGAGAAAGGCATCAACCAGTAACGAAATAGGCAAGGAAAATAGTGTGTGAGTAAACTGTAACATTGGCAAAGAGAATCTTGTGGTCAACCTGCTGGGGTGGGGGGAAATCATAAGTAGAAACTTAAGTTTCTGGGTGAGTTGGATATTTTTCCATCTTCGCTGGTGATAATGAGTCAGAACTCTGGGCAATCAATAAACTCGCCATGCAGGAAGACTCAAATGGAGGAGACACAAGTCCTTTCCAAGGGAGCCTTCCAACAAGGGCCTACAGGGCAAAAGTAGTTAGAAGGCAATTCATTTGCTGTGGCCAACTGCAGGCAGCATCACACTGGCAGACTCTGAGAGGCTGCACCTGGGCATGCTGTCAGCACAATAGAGTTAAGTTGTTGTTCATCCCCATCTTTATCTGTGCCTTCCTGGGGTGCCTCCCCCCGCCTCCCCATTCATACAGAGTTTTCTACCTGAACCTGATGTTTTTCTTAAGACCTTTCTAGTTTCTCAAGACTATTTTCTTAGTTTCTCCTCTGTGGCTTAGCAATCCTCTCCAGTCTTCTTTTTGTTTTCTAGTTCTTCTCATTAATTTACTCAACATGTATTGAATAGCCACTGTGTTCAATGTTCTTTGCTAGTTACCGGGGCTACACAGTGAAAATGCAGTTGGTTAGGAGAGAAATATCACCAAATAGTCTCAAAAAAAAAGTAAGAAGTGATCATTGTAGGAGGACAGGCCCCTGAATAGCCTTGGCCAACCAAGCCCTTCTCCCTCCCACTTGTAGTTCTCAGGATAAGCATATACTGTAATGTCCTGAGATAAGGAAGAACTGTCTGGAACACCCAGGCCATGTCCTTGTTCCTTCTCAAATAGGATGTTCTTCAACACGTGTGCTCAGTGATCCAAGGAATTCCCAGGATATAAAATCCAGGGCAGGGTGATTTCTAGGTTCCTTAGCTATGGTGTGATATGGGGCACATGCAGACAAGACTCCATCCACCCTGGGCAACTTTCCTGAGTCTTGGTGGACTGGCTTACCATGAATCCTAGTGATACAGGAGGTGATCAGTTTCCCGGGGCTCAGGTTATGGAACATGCTTCTGGGTTACAAACCATTCCTCAAGGTTTCAGGTCCCTCATGTTAGCTCTCCCCTAGAGGAAAGCTAGTGTTGCCAGTTAGACCTATTTTCAGCACCAACAGGGGAAAATGAGACTGCAGGGAACTGGCTTATGCAAATCCAGAGGCTGGGCATGCTCAGTAGAGAGGGGTTATGTAACCCTAATGGCCAGGCATGCTCAGTAAAGTGGAATTTATCCTCTGAATGACCTTCCACTAGAGGTGCTATAGAGCACAGAATGTTCTTGAATATGCCTGGTGCATGTGACAGGATTTGAGCCATGAATATGTTCCAGGAAGGGACCAACTGGGCATGTGCAAGACTAATGTTACATAACTAGGGACCACCCCCTTAACTAAATATTCATTAGGTAGCAAAACTATAAAAGCTGAATCCCAGAAGAAGGCAGGGCTGTTGCTTACTCTCCTGGAGCCAGCCCACACTCTGCCTGTGCAACATGTATTTCTTTCTTTTTGTGTCAAACTTACTTTCAGCAAGCAGCTGTTCATTCTCTTGAGCCAGCCTACACTGTATGTATTTCTTACTTTTGTGTTAAACTTGGTGTGGGCCCTGCTCAGTCTCTGGAGCTACACTGCACTCTTTCTGTGAAATCTTTATCTCTTATTCATTATATTAAACCTGTTCTCACTTTCTGCTACGACTCTGCACTTCAATTCTTTCCTGTGGCAGAGTCAGCAACCCGGTGAGAGGACGGGGTGGGTTGAGGCCGACTATCGGGCCCCCAGACCCTACCTCTGGCATCACTAGGCTTCTGTTTATCCTTGCTGCATATCTGTGAGTAGTCAATCTGCTTTGCCCAGCTTGTGAAATTGCTCAGTCTCACCGGACTAGACCTAAGAATCTTTGCAATGATAAATGTCACAAGAGGTAGAATAAAGGGTCAGAGGGAGGAGCTGTTTCCCTGTTCTCCTACTTCCATGAGCATTGCTTTCCAGCTGGCTTCACAGCCTCCTTTTCCTCTTTGCCAGGACTCACTTTGCACCCTCTTCTCTTTCACTTGCTAAGCAACACCTCATTCCCAGCTCTGACCATACTCCTTAACTCCCAACCGTATTTTTAACTATCAGACATTATCATTGAAGGCTTCTAAGACTTCTCTCATGTAGCATGTCTAAAACTGAACTCATTTGTCTGGAACCTACTGCCCTTCTTGTGTTCCCAGACTCCAACAATGGCTATAAGCTAGAAACCTTAAATGATCTTTGATACATCCTATGTCTGGATTTCTGAATCTAATATCTTGCAAATATTAATTGGTTTTACCTTGTTTTTTACCTTTTTTACCAATACCTTGGTTTTGCCCCTGAAACTCCTCATCTCACACTCTTACTGTTTGATGACCTGGTTATTCATTCTCAAGATCATTACACAAACCTAACTTGTCTCCCCACCTCCATCTCTTTCTTCTCAACTATCCTCCACTGATATCTGAGTGATTCTTTTAATATACAAAATGATCATATCACTTCCCTGCTTCAGAACCTTATCATTGTCCAAAGTCCAGATTTGTTAGCAAGGCATAGAAGACTTCCATAACCTGGTCTCATTGCTGATATAGTAATATCCCCTCTTCCACCACCCCACCCCCATATTTCAACTCCTCTAAAAACCTCCCAGCTTCTCGGGGGGAAAAAAAACTGTCAAAGACTTGAAAATGATGAGAAGTAATTACTAGGAGTGCCTTCCATGAAATGTTGGCCTTGTCAAGTGGGACCTTCAGGGATAATCTGACTCTATAGGGCTGTGTTCCTGTAATTGCCTTTGATTGACTAGGCTATTTTATGATTCTGTAGAAGTAGAGGTTAAGTGTGGAAAACTGATAGTAGTAAAAATGTTTTCTTCCACAGCAATGCAAATGATTCCTGTCTATAACTATGCAAATAAATTTTGTCCCACAGAGATTATAAATCACTGAAAGTCAAATCTTGATTTTAACTGATTTTATCATCTTACTGGGCCCCTCATTACTTAAGGAGTTATATAAAATCACACATGTTCATTTAAAATTTCTATGAAAGTCATGAATTTGCCTTTTTCTGAATAATATTTTAGCAGTTTAGGAGGTCATCCACCAAAATGCTCTGGCGGACGGTCCTGAGGGAGCCAAGTGACTTGCATTGCATGAGACGTGTACCTCCTGGGCCACTTCTGTCCAGGCGCATCTTTTCTTAGCTCTCAGAGTGGCTCCCAAGTGGCAATAGAAGCTTAACTTGTTTGGTCAAGAAACTTTTTGTATCAACATAAATTATGTTTTGTTGTATGTCAGCTTAAGCATAATTTTCAAGATCTTAAGTAACTTAAAACCTGGAACTAATATTAAAGGGAACTAATACTTGAAAAAGAAGACATTTGGATACAAGCATTAATTACTAAGCATATTTTTAATTCATTTACTTTTGCTTTTTATTTTTATATGCTAAAGAGTGACTATATCTTTTGGTCGTTTTTGCCACTTTAAGAAGGTATATTCAGATCCCCACACTGGCCAGGCACCAAAAAAAAAAAAGGTGTAAAAGGATTGGGCATCTATAGAAAGTTGTGTTTTGTATATTCAAGATCTTTGATGTTCTGCCAAAATGCTTGTACATGACAGAGGTCAATTACCTATCTCCTAGTTTTCTCTGTAAAACAGAAATTAATTACTTTGATTAAAAGTAATAATATAATAATAATAATAATAAAATGTAATTATAATATAGGTGGTTAAAACTGTATAGGAAAAATAATGACAAAGAAAAACAACCCTGTGTTTTTGTTTTTCAAGGGAAAAAGAATACTTTTGTCCTAAAATGTCAGTTTGTTCCTGTCAGAATAAGAAAGAGCTTAATAAAGGACAAAACTTGAGGAGAGTGAATTCTATTGCCTGAAAAAAATTATGAATTCTTAAAATTTTGCCAAATTTTAGTCAATTCTAATGGGCTTGCTCCCTTGGTTTATTGGTTAATGCCTTTGTCTACATTGTGGAATGTTATTTCTTACCATTTCTGTAATCTGCCTAGAGATCAATGATTCCACGTCTTCACAGAATAATTTTCTGTGCTTTATGTTGACTTTATCATTATTTTTGATTATTAAAAATTTTTCTTCACCTGTGAAAGCATGAAGTGTTCATAGAATTGTATTATTTTCTTCCATGTTTATTTAGCTATTTTATCACAATTAAATTGATGGTAAGTGTTGCTTCTCAGTCACCCAAGATTCTGTCTATGTCAAGTCATCAAATCTCCTCTCACAACCTCTTTGATTTTGCCTTTCCAAGATTAGACCCTAAATTCAGAAAAAACAAAATAATATTTTCAGAATATTATTCACACCTACAGCTTTCTTTGAGAGAACCCAAAAGACACATGCAAAATGGCAAAAATTTGTCATTTTACCTTATAAACGGAGAGAAGTTAGAATTAGGTTTGTTTGGCATGCTCCATATTTATTAACTAGCTCAACATTTATTGTAAGAGTTGCATAGGGGGAATTATCAAATTATAAAAAACACTTGGCCTCCCCTGAATTATGTTTGAAAAGGTTAATATTATTAATATAAAGATTTCAAAAATATTATGCTTTGGGCCAAGCCCGTGGGCTGGCTGGGAGCACGGCAACGCTCCCGCCGCGGGTTCGGATCCTATATAGGAATGGCCGGTGCACTCACTGGCTGAGTGCCGGTCACGAAAAAGACAAAAAAAAAAAATTATGCTTTATGTGAAGGCCCTGGAAATTTTTCAATGTGCTAACCATCCCTAATATGTTTTTACCCTCAGGGGAAAATGCATATAAAATCTGTCCCCCAGCAGAGAATAGTTTTGTACCCCAGTAGAGAATTTTATATATTGTTCTACACTCTAATATTATAAATTACTATAATAAATTAACCTTAGCCTTTCAGTGTTTGTCATCTACAAATAACTTTTTTTACTCAGATGCTCGTCTGAAAATAGAATATTTCAGCCCCAAAATATATTTCTTTGATGTATTTCAAGATGGCTAATTCAGAGAGACTGGAAAAACAAGATTAGCTAGAAGACTGCTTCTTCGTGAAAAGAAAGTTACGTCTGTAAATGCAAATAGTCGAGCTTCCTCTGAGATGCCCCTTCTTTGGCTACTGTCTATTCTTTCGGCTTGGCTGTTAGACTACCTGAAGCATTTTCATTTGCATACTAAATGACTTCCTTCTTTCACCTGTGACAACACCTCACCCCAGAACGTCAGAGAATCCTGGTCTCAGGCCATTGTTCTGGGGCTTCTGTCTCTCCCCGCGTTCTCGTTCTCATGAACACTGGTGTATGAGCTTCGTTACTTCCATTGGAATTTGGGACATGACTCTCTGTGATTCTCCCTGAGCTCTGCCTTTTCCCAGCGCATCAAATAATAAAAATCGTTATGCTTTTTCTTCCTATTGATTTAAATTCGTTAGTGATTTTTATTAATGAACTTTTAGGGGTGAAGTTTTTCTTTGGCCCCTACAGTTGCATCAGGGACTTTCAACTACTGATACTTAAAAAAATGCATTCTTGGATGTAGGCTTCCGAGCTAACACTGCTTAGACAACGTCAGACCATACCAGTGAACTAAGTGGATTTCCAGGACTCATTTTAGTCTGGAAGCGAACAGCTTTATGAAGGCAAACTACTGATGGAAAGCCCAGCAGCAAAATAATTAATTACATTATTACATTAGACTGTATGAGGTAAACTTAATTGGAGCTATTTGTTTGGAATATTGTTCATGTTGTTTTTATGTGTGGTTTTTAAAAATGACTATAACAGGAAACTCGTCCCTTTTTCCTTAAGCTATTGCTGACCCTCAGTGTAGTAGACTCTGCTTTTCTACTTGAAATGAAACAAAAGGTATCCAATTCTCACCAACACTCCTCTCCCCCCGACCCCTAACTCAGAAATTCTTATAGAGTTTCCTAACTTTCCTTGAACAATATAGTTATTTGCATAGGTTAGATAAAAATCTGTCTTCTTTTTTTTACCAGGATATAATTGAAAACACGGACTATACAGTCAAGGCCATGCCTGGAGTGCCATGTATGAGAAAGATTCTTGTTTAATCAGATATGAGAAAAGGAACGTATGTGGAGCCCACAAAGCCCTTTGTCAGGGAAAGACTTTGACAGGGACGGGGAAGATTAGGTGTTGTCCTCTCTAGCACACCCCTCTTTCTGGGTTGTCTCCACCTTTTATTGTCATTGAGCTATTTTACAATTCTGTATGTTGTAGAAATTAATGCAATAAATTTGATTCTTGTCTGTGGAAATGCAAATTGTGTTTGGTGAAGATACAATTTATTATTGCCCTGTGGATATTGACTGGTTTCACACAATTAAGCAAATTTATTTTGACATTTCTAACTTATGTATCTACTCTTCGAATTCTCCTTTGAGCCATTCTTAATGTCTTGCTGTTTCTTTCATTAATAAATGAGTTAAATTAAATAAAATCTTTGGCATGTGTTTATTTTACGTTTGTGTGAATTATGTCCAAAAAATTATCTTTTCTTTTTTTCAAAGTTATCTGAGTTACCCACTGGATTCACCTGACAGTACCAGGTAAACCACATTGTCAGAGGAGTGTACTTTATGAGAAGCTTTAGCCCAGGTCTATCTTTTCTTGTTAAGTCTACTTTTATCCCGTCCTTTTTTTTTTTTCTTTCTACTGGATTTTTTGTTTTTGTTTTTGTTTTGTTTTTCTTATGGCCAACAAGTTATTCCCCAGTAGTGTCAGCAACATTGAAAATTTGGTTTTATGCCCTCACAGTTGGGTGATTTTTCTAGATGGATGATAGACGTCTATTCTCTGTTGGGAGAGACAACAGACAACCCAGTTTGCCACTCTTTTTTGGTTTTTATCTATTTGTCTACTTTTATGTCAAACCAATTAAGCATCTCTTGCACACTGGGAAGAAGAACAGCTCTTTGATATCTGCAGTGGTGAATCTTTTGTTTCTGTATTTATTCTTGACCTGTGGCTAAAGTTGTAGGTCTGAAGCTATAAGCTCTCATGTGTCTATGTGTCTATCTATCTTTAATTCAGAAAGACCTATATCTCTCATTGTGAGAGTGTGAAATGGTTTCCTATCTTTGGAAAACTCAAGGTCTCTGATGAGGTTGCAGTCAAGCTGCTGCCCAGGGCTGCAGTCTCATGTAAAATCTCGAGTGGGGAAGAACCTGCTTCCAAACTCACTCATGTGGTTATCAGAAGGACTCAGTTTATCATGGACTGTGGGGCAGAGGTCTTCAGTTTCTTATTGAGTGTTGGCCAAAAGCCACCCTCAGTTTCTTGTTACATGGGTCACACCATAGGACAGCTCACAACACGGCAGCTGACTTCCCTCAGAATAAGCCAGCCAGAGAAGGAGAGGGCACACAGGAAGGAAGTCAGTGTTTTTGTAACCTAATATTGGAAGTGACAACCCATCATTTTGCCATATTTGATTTCATTAGAAGCAAGTCAATAAGTCCGGCCCACATTCAAGGAGGGTAGATTACATAAACATACGACACCAGGAGGCAGAATCACTGATGATCATCTTAGACGCTGCCTATCCCAGACCTCAGAGCATTTACACACGTGAGTTACAACTGTCAATGTCATCTGTATTGGAAATGGACACCAAGAAATGCTTGATATTATCATTTATTGATTGACTCATTAAAGATAGCAATAATAAATGCGTTACATGCTAACATAAATAACATCTCAGTATTATTATGAAAATAGTTTTGACCTGATGGACATCTGAGAGAGAATTGCTGTCCTTGAAGTGTCAGTTTATTTCTGAATATGAAAGAGCATAACAAAGGACAAAACTTAGAACGTTAAATTTATTTGCCTGATTTAGCATATCTGCATCTGAAAGAAAGCTACAAAATGTGTTGAAATTACAGCAAGGTTCACTCATTGTTGATGGGTTTACTTCTTGGCTTACCAATTAATGCATTTATTTTCCTATAACATGAAAAACTATTCTTTATCTCTTTATAATCTACCCATATGATAAAGATTCTGGGTCTTATCAGAATAATTTTCCAAACTTTATATTGACTTTATCAAGACCTTTATTACTTAAGGAAAAATAAAACAAAACAAAGGTTCTTTACTTACAAAAGAACTAAGATTCTTTTCAACCCATGTCATCTTCTATGTTTACTTTTGAATGTTTTCTTGTCGTTTTAATTAGATAAGTAACGACATACTGTTTCTCAGATAGGATCTCAGGATCCTATCTTAGTCAAATGCCCAAATTTCCTACTACAACTTTTTTTTTTTTTTTTTAATAAAACTTTCAGGATCTCTCTTATACCTAAAACTATCTTTCCAGTTCCCTGGAAAATCAGAAAGATTTGTTCCTTTATCTTACAGAAAGAGAGGCATCAGGAATAATTAGATTTATTTGATGTTCTTCTCCTGAAGCAGTTACACGGAAAGAGTTGTCAGATCAGAAAAGACACCCAACCTGCCTCAGGTTAAATTTGCATGGGTAAATTATATTAATTTATATTTTATATTAGTAAAATATAATTATTTCAGGAATTGCATGCTTTATGGGAAGTTCCCGGATATTTATTAATGTCCTTCTGCTATAACATGTTGTTTTTCCCTAGGGATAAGACTGATCAAAATTCTAATGAAATAGCTCTGCTGAATTTTTCTACATTTATCAGAGTCCTGAAGGTGCTTTGTCTGATACGGGGCAACAACAGTATCACATTATCAGTCATAGTTTTGCATATTATTAAAATGTTTAATTGGCCACAATCTTACTTTTTAAATTTTCATAAATCATCTGCTAGGCCAGTGGCTCTCAAGTTGGTATGCACATCAGACTTATTAGAGTTTTACAAAAACACAAACGTCTAGGCCCTACTCCATACTTACTGAATCTCTTTACTTAATAGTCTTAGAAAAAATGATGTCTCAAGATTATTATATGTCAACCTCAAGATTTTTTTATCTTTATTGTACATACCATTGAAACGACCAAATTTCAACAGTTGCCTTTTTTATTTTATGAAGCTTCATCAGGCCTTTAACATTTGAAATTTATCAGCTATAAAATAACTACAGCCATTAAGCCGCTATTGTGCAAATAGATGAAGATGGCCCAAATGAGAACGAAGAAAGTCTATTTATTCTGAGCTTGCTGTTGCAAGGGAGTCGGCCACCATCACTTGCATTTGCCAGAGACTCAAAGGGGTTTGGCAGAGGAGTGGGAAAGCTTTAGAGTGGAAAAACAGGAACACTTCAGGAATGCCCTCACAGGAGGCTATTGGCATGGGGGAGCTGTAGGTGCACTGACTAGAAGCAGGGCATCCTATGTGATTGGTTTAGTGAGCATATTAGGCTTTTTCTAGTTGGTCCTAAAATTGGTAGCAGGGGCAAAAATTAGGGAAGCTGTCGGTTATTAATCAAGTCCTGGCCATTTTGGGCCAATTGCTGCAGAGTTATTGTCTGGCTTCTCGGACTGGTTGCTATAGATAGTAGGTTGGCTTCCAGGGCTGGTTGATGCAGTGTTGGTCAGTTCTACTTGTACAGTTTGGCCATAGTCTATCTCACTATCATTTACAGATAGCTTTTGTCCCACTCAGATGTTTGCTTGAAGTCTCTGCTGTAAGCTACAGACTAGTGTTTGTGTCTTGAACAAAGGACAGTCACAGTGCCTGGCTTGTGGGAAAAGACTACACCAGATACTACAAACTATTGACTTTTCAGAGAATAATCTCTTAGGTCCGGCTTCTGTGCTGACATTGCTTAGACAGCTTTCAGACCAAAGCAGCCAGGATTTCTAGCGTTCATTTTTAGTGTAGAAATAGGTGGCCTCATGAAAACAGGCTAACACATGATCTAGAAGAACAGGAATTAATTATATAAGACCTAACTGATAAGGGACTTTTTTTGGTGGTTATTTATTTTTGATATTATTGATATTTTTTGATGGTCTATCATCCCTATATGCATATATATATATATATATATATATATATATATATATATATATGAAAGTCCCTTCTTTCTCTTCCTAAGCTTTCTGTAATCCAAAACATTTTAAGAAACTCTTCTTTTGTAAACTCAAATAAAACATTTAAAAATGATATCTGGTTATCCCTGAACCCAACATCAGAAATTCTGAATTCTGAGACTCCTGTCTTTCTGTGGAAATGGAGCTATTTGCAGAGGTTTCCACCAGGATGTCATTGAACAAATTGATTGTGCAACCAGTTTCCTTAGCTGGAGTGTCAAATCTGAGAATGATACTCATTGAATCCAGTATGAGCAGCCACTTTTAAGGAACAAAGGGAGACTTTACTTATGGAGTTGATGCCTACAAAGCTTCACTGAGAATACGGTCCTGGCTTATAAGCTCCCATTTTCAAAGGTGATGAAGGTCACACCTAGAAAGCCAGGGACCTTAGCACATTTGGAGGACCTTAAGAAGAGAGGGATTTACTCAAATGTACAGGTACTGCAGGTGAAGTCTAGTGGAGAGAGTTTCGTAGGTTTGACTTCTAGCATACTGTTCCCTCTGCCTGAAATCACCACCTACACTTCTCCCTCAGATGGATTCCCACACCAAACCCAAACATCCTTCCAGGCCTGGCTCAAATACTTCCTCCTTGGAGAAACTTTCCCTAGCTCCTCCTCTAGGCAGAGGACCTCTTCCTTCCAGGTTCTCAAAGCACTTGCATGTTTTTATTATCCCGACAGGCCCAGGGCAAAGTGCAGCACATGGCCCTACACTGGAGCTAAAAATATGACTGAATGAATGACCAATTGATGAATGAATGAATTGATGAAGAGATGGCTTGCAGCTAAGAGAAGATAGCATTTGAACTGAGATTTCAAAAGATAAAGTTTTAAAATCTGGAGCAAAGTGAGTCGAGGTTGGGCTCTTGACAATGCTACCTCTTAGCCACATTGGCCCACTCTGGGGATCTGCTGCCAGGGGGACTGCCCACTCCATCCCAGGAATGGGGATATGAAACTCTGATGTTAAAAGCTTGGGAGTCACATCTGGTCTGGAATTCTCTGTCATTTACTCCTGCGTGAGCCAGCAAGTTACCTAACCTCTCTCAGCCCTCAATTTTCCTTATCTGTGGAGTGAGAAAAACAATATCCAAATTCTAGTATGGCTCTTAGGGTGTAAACAGATAATGTCTGTAAAACATTTAGGCCAGTTACTGGCACAGAGTAAATGGTAGCTATTGTATTATTATCATCACTTCCTCCCCCAGATTTTCCATTGTCTATTATATCAGCAAGTTAATAAGCTGCCTGATACGTCTCTAATCCTCAGTGGCTGCTTCTGCTTCCTTAGGCTTTTACCTCTGGAGGTCAGGGCCCACAGCTTGTGATTTTTCCCTAGCTGGGGTGTGTGTTTCTGGGACTCTTGAGGCTTTAGGTGCTCCAGGTGACTGCACCCAGCCTAGGAGTTTGTTCCCAGAGGAGTCTCTAGAGCATCCCCTGAGTGTTCCGTGTGTGGGTTTTGGCAGATGCTGCTGAGGCCTGAGAGGCTGGGCTGTAGGCTCAACCCCTCCTGGGTGGAACGCAGCCTCGGCCCTGCCTGTTGGAGAAGAGCTGGCCCACCCACCTGGAGGAAACAGAGGGAAGGCTGGACAGCCGCAGGTCCCAAGCCAGACCAGAACTGAGTTTGACTGACTTTGTAGGCTTCTCCTACCTTCAGAGGAGGGTAGGGAGGGGCTGGGAGCTAGAACTCTTCTATACCAAGGACGCACTTCATGTTAGATACTCTCTGTCCCTCTCAAAGTGTGAAAGGCCCTGTTTTTCGAAGCTTCTGCTACATTTTTAAGAAATGTTATCGTAAAAAGGGCAATTTATAAATTTTTCATTAATGCTTAAAAGGGTACCTGAATAATCACATTTGGAGCTAGTACCAGGCTCAGATCTCAGGCTTTCTGGGCAGGGGAGACTGGGGTGCTCCTGGCCCCGCTCTCTGGTGTGGCCCTCCAGGCTGGCCGATGGAAGTGGAGGAGCAAGGGGTGTGTCGGAGAGCAGGCCGCGGACGTGAACGGAAGTGAACTGGCTATAGAAACACAAGGCTGGTGCTGGGCATGGGGACGCCATTTCCTCCTGATCTGGGCCTGAGGAGGAGGACCAGGGACCCAGTCCTTCCTTCAGCAGTCCTGGCCCTCCTCAGAGCTGCTGCAGTCCAGTCTCCTCTTAATTTGTCCTCGGTCATTTCTTTGACCCTGGGACCACAGCCAAGTCCCCTGACTGCAGGGTAGATTCCCATGCTCCACCCTGGGCCCCAGGAGCACTGCCGTGCCCTGCCTATGCTTGTGGAGGTGCTTACCGGGGCCCTGAAAACGGGCAGAGCAGGACTGAGGAGTGGGGCACTGGGTGCAGGGAGGATGGACAGAATGACTGAAGATCATCTCACGCCATCCAGGCTCCCCGTCCCTGGAAGAGCACAATGGATGGCCCCTGTACTTTGTGTTCAAGGGATGGCCTAGGAGCAGCTGAGAGGACTCAGCCTGGTCTGACCAGGTGCCTAGCTGACCTGTAGCCTGTCAGTCCCTATGGCTGTCCTTGGTCCAAAGAATGCAGCACGAGCCATTGTGCTTGTCCAGGACACAGTGAGCAGGCTGAGGGCTGGTCTGGTTCACCTCCGTGCCACTGGGCCTGGCCATGGGAATAGAAGTCTCTGGCAGACCCTCTGAACTCCTAGGCATAGAGTGAGGGCAGGACAAGGAGAGGGGCCCTTTCCCAAGGTTCAAACATTTCCACATGGCCAAGACCAGGGAAATGCCAGAGGGTCATTCATTAAGTCATTATCAAATTATTAGTAAGCACTTCCTCTGGCAAAGGTTCGTGGTTGGCACTTTGCTCGGAGAGAAGAAGTTGCTCCTGCCTTGAGGGAGACGTGGAAGAAGAGCTCAGACTTCGCTGTCCCCACTCTCCCCCACACACCTGGAAAAGAGAAGCCAGCTGTCCCCTCAGCATCATGTCATCTCCATCCTACCCATCCAGACAGGGAAGATGGGGCCTGACGAGACCCTGCTGCTGCCTCTCTGGAGTGGCTGAGGAGCAAGAGACACCCATTTGTTCCCTTAGAGTAGCAAGACATGAGAAGGACAGGCCAGAGTGTGAGCGACAAGGCCTGGTCTCCCGCCTCCCACACCCCCATACTGCCTCCAAATCATAGAAGCAAGCAGGGCAGCGGGGAGAAGGGAGGGAGGGAGAGGTATCGAGCATGAATTGAGCGCCTCATTTTCACTGTATAAAACTGCTGTATGTGTAGGTCAGAAGCAATTCATATGAGCAGTTCCAACCCAATATGTGCCTGGCGTATTCTCTCTTTGAATCTGCACGAGCCCTGGAAGAGACATGTTGCTATTCCCATCGCTCCATGTTAGCGTGGGGGAACCTGCCCCAAGCGTCTTTGGTGGAGTAAAGTTTAGGGCTGGACACAGGTCCCGGTGGCTCCAGAGCTCCAGCTCTTCTCCCACGACATCATGATGAAATCATGAAAGACTGAACATCAAAGTGCGTTTTTCATATTCTCGTGCTGAATACTCTCTTCTTGCTCCTCCAGAATCCCCGTCCTGCCTTTTCTGTCCTGCTCTCTGCCTGGCTTTCCCACCTGCATCACACCCTGCCTTCTGGCCTTCCACTGGGTTTGGCCAATGGGAGGCCCCTACAGAGAGCCCAGGAAGTGGATATTGGGAGGAAGCAGAAGTCAGAGGAGGGCACGGCTGGGGCATTCACCCCCCCGGCTCTGTGCAGCCCTGGCCCTCCTCCACAGCCACGGTTCTCCCATCAGACCCCAGGAGCTGCCCCTCCACTTGACCTTTGGCTGAGGTTCAATCATGACCCTCTTCTCCCGTGTTGTTGGCACTACTGCAAATCATCATCTCTCATTGGTTTTCCTTAATCCTGCTCTTTCTCTTGTCCCTTGTGCTGTCATGCAACTCTCCTCAGTCACCTGGTTTGGGTGCACCTTGTCTTTCCAGCGGGACTGCCACACTCCCCGTCACCCTGGGATGCTCCTGCCTCCCTTCTTCAGGTACCCTCTCCACTCCCTGTCCCCCTCCACCAATACTTCTCTGACATAAAAAGCTCCAACAGTCTTTTATACTAAAAGGCCAGAAGATGAGTTCTCAATGCCAGGCCAAGGAATGAGGCTTTCGAACAGAAGTGTTTTAAGATCTGACAGCTAGATACCCACAGACTGGAGGGGAGGTCGAGGCCTGGGGGCAGGGGATGAGTCAGTGCTGTGGAAATGGCTTGAGCATGAGGCACTGAGGGCCGGAGGGCAGTCCTGGTTCTGTTAGAGGCTTGGGAGACTCTGTGAGTATGGAGCTGGGGAGCCAGAGGAGCCCAGATGTTAGAGACCATTGTGGTATCCTCAGGTATCTTCTTAGGAAAAGAATAAGGAAGGATTGTTTCTGAGGGAAAGGAGACAGGACGTACCTGGGTCTGAGGAGTGGCCTAAGACCTGTGTCTGACCCTGCCAGGGGCACAGGGACACCCTGACTGGGACAAGGGGGTGGTCTGGGAAAGGGGCGGACTCTGGAGCTCTCCACAGCGGTGCCTCGTGGGAAATTCACACCGCTACTTCCAGAACTGCCTGTTGGATCAAGTGTGGGTCAAGGTAGTCAGAAGAGAATCTTCTTATCTGCTTTCTACCAATAACTTTAGATACTTCCAGGCCAGCCTTTTTTGGGGTGACTGATAGTGCCAGTGTCTACATTTTAGTCAGCCTGCTATCTTGTTCTTTCCTTCCCTGTGAGGAGGGCCTGGCAGAAATCCTCAGAGCCTTTTACAAGTCCACATCGATTAGGCTGGCTGAGGAAGTCACAAAACTGAATTAGCGTGTGTGTGTGTGGCGCCATCTAGTGAGTCAAGGTCCACCTGCACCCCGTCGGACTTGGCTCTCCCCGGATACTGTGCAGACTTTCTCAGATTTTGGTGTGCATGAAGACCACCTGGGATGCTTGTTAAAAATGAGAACTCCTGGGCTCCAGACCCTGATGTTCTCATTTAGTTTGTCTGGGGTGTTTTCCTAACTAGTATCTCAGCTGTGTGTGAGGCAGGTCTCTGGATTACCCTTTGAGAAAAACTCTCATGAAGGACTGTATCTCTTAAATGTCCTGTTCTGCATGGGTAATTATGTACCCTTGCCTGGTTTTGAGGACTGTGGGGAGCACTCCTAACTTTGTAACTCAGGAAAAATCTCCTGAGTTTCAGCTGGTATTTTTTAACTGGTTGTTTATATCTCCAGAAACAGATGCATGGATTCAATACGGCCACATCTGAATCCTTAATCTCTAATCTCTTCCTCAACCCCAAAGACCCTTGTATTAGTCAGGATTCTGTAGAAAAAACAGAACCAACAGGATATACGTATATATAGATAGAGATTTACAAGGAGTCTTCAAAAAGCTCATGAAAAGATTCACATTATCTTTTCATTCAATGTTTCTACGAACTTTTTGGCGTACCATCGTATTATAAGCAATTGGCTCACACAGTTAGAGGCTGAGAAGTCCCAAGATCTTCAGTCATCAGGTTGGAGGCCCAGGAGAATCGATGGTGTAAGTTCCAGTCTGAAAGCCATCAGGCTGGATGGATACACAAGAGCCGACATTACAATTTAAGTGCGAAGGCAGGAAAAGATTAATGCCCTTGCTCAAGTAGTCAGACGGGAGGAGTTCCCTCTTACTCATGGGAAGGTCAGCTTTTTTGTTCTGTTCAGTCCTTCAACTGACTGGATGAAACTCACCCACATTAGGAAGGATAGTCTGCTTTACTCAATCTACCAATTTACATGTTAATTCCATCCAGAAACACCTTCAGAGACACACCCAGAATAACGTTTAACCAAATATCTGGGCAGCCCATGGCCCAGTCAAGTTAGCACATAAAACTGATCATCACAAGCCCACTCCTTGTCAACCTGACACACATACACATCTACCTAAGCTATACTTTAGCTCCAAATGAAGACAGTAACATCGTCATGATTCCACGTACAATGGTTCGACTATCCTAGTACAACTGAAAATGTACTGACCCTTCCCTAGAAGAAGAGGTAAGGTTCTCGAGTGATGTTACTCTTTTCCTTGATATCCCCAAACTTTAACAGTGTGATGTGAAATTAACAATACTTAATACTATGATATAAAGTCAATACATTTTGTTACATGATAAGGGAAAAAGAGAGGAAGGAAAACAAAGACATTTGATACACACGCACATGCATATATCTCATCACCTTCTTCAACTACCCATTCCATATTCCCTTTGCCTTCAGCAAGAGCCTCAGCTAGTTGTGGTTCTTTGCCTGGTGGGGTGACGTAAACCTTCATTCCTGACGGTCTGGGTTATTAATAATCCTATCTGAATTGGCTTGTTTGGGTTTTTTATTTACCTTAATTACAGGGAATGTTAAAACTAAGACACTGTAAGAGATCTCCTGTATCCCAGACATATGCTGCCTTACTTTCATTGTGGAGTAGTAGCTCAAATTCCCCTTGGTAGTCCAGATCAATCACTCCAACTAACACTGTAACTCCCTTCTTGGCCTGTTGACTCAGAGGCATGAGGAGCTCGAAGTGGCCAGGTGGCAGTGTTAACTCCCCGTTCAGTAGAATTGTTGTTGTTTCCTGAGGTAAGCATTCCTCCCTTTGGAGCCTCTAGGCCAGTTGAGCATGAAGTCACAGGAACAGGAAGCAAAAATTTTTGCTAGTGGATCACTCTAAGTAATCATGAGTGGTTAACACTCCCATTTCTACCCCCTGACTGCTGGACCTATGAATCCTGGTTATCGGAGAAATAGTAGCATATATAGGATGCTGATTTAGAGCATATACAGCTTTCTAGAGAACCTTGCCCCAACCCTGCAAGGTATTGCCACTTACCTGGCACTGTAATTGAATCTTCAAAAGTCCATTCCACAGTTCGATCAGGCCAGCTGCTTCAGAATAGTGGGGAACATGGTAAGACTGTTGAATTCCAGGAGCATGGACCCATTGCCACACTTCCTCCTGCCTGACTACCTTTGAGCTGGAACATTGATTTTATTCCTGCCTTCAGACTCTAACTGAAACATTGACTCTTCCTGAGTCTCAAGCCTGTCAGCCTTTGGACTGCAACTATACTATCAGCTTTCCTGAGTCTCCAGCTTGCTGACTGCAGATTTTGGGATTTGTCATTCTTTGTAATCACATGACTCAATTCCTTAAAATAAATAAGTAAATAAATAATCTTTAGTGAATTCTGGCTAATAAAGATTTTGATACTGGGAGTGTGGCGCAATGGCGAATGTCTTTAATCCTGTCAACATTGCCAATTGTAGCACTCTCAATCCTGTTCATGACGCCAATTGTAAAGCTAGGCGACCACACCAGTTGTTGGGCTCTTTTACCTGCTGGTGATCCTGCACCAACTGAGCCTATTGTTGAGCTAGAGCTGGGTCTGGAGCTCTCAGACCCCTCAAGCCCATTGTCCAGACTGGGTCATAAACCCTTCATATGCCAGGCTGGGTCAACAGACCCCACATGTGCCAGGCTGGGTCACCAGACCCCACACATGCCAGGCTGGGTCACCAGACCCCTTCACGCAGGTCTATGAGCTAGGTAACCAGCCAAAAGGTCCTTGGAGCCATAGGTTGGAAGGCATGGCTATGCAGGGCAGACACCCGGGGCAGACGCCCACCTGCCTGCTTCACTAAAACTCCTCTCTCTACTCTCTCTCTCTCTTTCTCCCCCTCTGAAGAACACAAGAAAAGCAACAAAACTTAAAAGATACATTGGCGCACATGTGCACTAACTCCACACACACAAAATTTGCTTACAAAGAATGCTGAACCACACCCAACCGGACCTGAGGCAAGGGCCCTGACCGAACTATTCTATTTTCCCAACAGGGAGTAGTGTTTGACTCTTGGCAACCCATGGCTCAGTCAAGCTGACAAAATTAACCATCACAACTCTTTTTCCTTCTTTCACCTCTTTTATGTACCAACATATTCCCAGTCACCAAGCCAGAAAACTAGGAATATCCTTGAGTCTGTCTTCTTTGCTCTCCCATAGCTATTCAGTGAAGGTTTTATGCTAATTTTGCCTCATAAACTTATGTCCTCTCCTCTCTATCCCTACTACTATTTGAGTTCAGGTCCTTATTCTTTCTTTTGTAACCTCTTAACTGGTTTTACTGGTTCTCTCTTGCCCCTTCTTAAATTCACTCTTTATAACACTGGCCAAAGTGATATGTTTGTTGCTTTACTGTTGCAAATGCTTCAATAGTTCCCATCTTCTAGAACAGGGTTGGCATACTTTTTCTGTAAAGGAGCACATAGTAAATGTTTTGGGCTTTGCGAGCCATATGGTGTCAGTCAGTTCTGCTGTTATTGAAGTAACAAAGGCAATATCCAAAATAGAAAAATTCACTGGATGGGTTTATTAAGAAAATGAAATGTCAGAGGAAAGAATCAGTAAACTTGAAGAAATTATCAAATCTGAAGAACAGAAAGAAAAAGTATTTTATAAAATGAATGAGTCCCAAGTACCCATGAACTAACAACATGAAAGTTCTAACATTCGTGTCACTTGAGTGGCAGAATGAGTGGAGAAGGGGAGTGGTGGGGGAGTAGAGTGTAATATACAAATGTGTGAGTGTGTATGTATACATGTCAAAAACTTCTCAAATCTGATGAAAGACAAAACACAAACTGCATAAACTCAAAGAAGACCATGTCCAGGCACATCATAAAGCTGCTGAAAACCAGAGATTAAAAAAAAAAAAAAAAAAAAACTCAAGGGAAGCCGCAAGTTACTATGCAGACATGGCCAAGTCCAAGAACCACACTACATACAACCAGTCTCTGAAATGGCACAGAAATGGCATTAAGAAACCTCGATCACAAAGACATGAGTCTCTTAATGGGGTAGACCCCAAGTTCCTGAGGCACATACGCTTTGCCAAGAAGCACAATAGGAAGGGCCTGAAGTAAATGCAGGACAACAGTGTCAAGGCCTTGAGTGCATGTGCTGAGGCTGTCAAGGCCCTCACAAAGCCCTAGGAGGTCAAGCCCAAGATCCCAAAGTGCACCAGCTACAAGCTTGATCAACTTGCTTACATCACCCACCCAAGCTTGGGAAGCTTGCTCATGCCTGCATTGCAAAGGGTCTCAGGCTCTGCCAGCCAAAGGCCAAGGCCAAGGCTCAAACCAAGGCCCAGGTTGCAGCTTCAGCTCAGGCTCCCAAAAGGGCCCAGCCCCCCACAAGGCTCCAGAATAGAGGCCTCTGTCTGCCAATATAAGGACAGAAGAACTGGTGTGACCCCTGGGCTGTTGTCTGTATTGGGGCTGGTGTCATCCTGTGCTATTTGTATGAATAAACTTGAGGCAGGATATGTAAAAAAAAAAAAAATCTTGAAAAGAGCCAGGTAAAAATAACTCATTATACAAAGAACAATTATTCAAAGGACTATGAATTTTTCATCAAAAACCATGTAGACAAGAAAGCATATCTTTAAAGCAATGAAAGAAAACAAAAGAAATAAAAGAAAAGAATTCTGTATGTGGGAAAATATCCTTGAGGAATAACAGCAAAACACAGACATTCTCAGGTAAAGGAAAACTACGAGAATGTGTCACAAGCTGAACTGCTCTAAAAGAAATGCTAAAGGAAGTTCTTTGGGCTAAAGAGTAATGAATGATACCAGAGGAAACTTTGGAACTTCAAGAAAGAAGAACAAAGGAAATAGTAAAATCTGGGCAAGTACAATAGACTATTTTCCTTCTCTTAATTTCTTTAACATATGCATAACAGCTGAAAGCAGAAATTATAACATTGTTCGGTGGGGTTTCTGATGTCTACAGAGTATAGATTACAAAAATAGAGAGTAAAGGAACTTGTATGATTATAAGATTTCCACATTTTACTTGAAATAGTAAAATATTAGCTCTATGTGGACTGTAATAGGAGGAAAGGCAGAACAGAATAAAAGCAGAGGTGATAAACAAAAAAGAAATAATAAAATGATAAATCCAATCATATAAAATAATACGTCACATATAAATGATCTAAATACATCAATTTAAAAATGAAAATGTTCAGATTGGATTATAAAAAGCAAGACCCAATTATAGTTGTCTACAAGAAACCCACTTTAAATATAAAAGCATAGATAGATTAAAAGCAAAAGGGTAGAAAAAGGTATACCACACAAAGATCAATGAGGTGGCTATGTAATATCAGACAAAGTAAACTTCAGATCAAGGAATATTACCGGGGATAAAGAGGGTGACACTTAATGATTAAGGGGTTAATTCACCAAAAATGCATAACAATCCTAAATGTGTATATACCTAATGACTAATCTTCAAAATACAGGAAGCAGAAACTGATAGAACTGAAAGGAGAAATCGGCAAACCCACAATTATAGCTGCAAATTTCAATGCTCTTCTCTCAGTAATGATGGAAAAAATAGAAAATCAGCAATGGTATGGAAAACCTAAACAACACAATTGAAACAACTTGGCCTAGTAGTTGTTTATAGAACACCCCACATAATGACAACAGCATAATACACATTCTTTCCAAGTGCACACAAAACTTACACCAAGATAGACCACATTCTGGGTCATAAAACATACCTCAGCAAATTTTAAAAAGTGCAATTATGCAAAGTATGTTCTCTGACAACAATAAAGTTAAACTAGGAATTGATAACAGAAAGACATCAGGAAAACTACCAAATATTTGTAAGTTAAACAAAAAGTATAAATAACCTATGCAGCAAAGAGGACATCACAAGAGAAACTAGAAAATATTTTGAACTCAGAGAAAATAAGATTACAACATATCAAAACTAAAGCTGTGCTCAGAGGAATATTTATTCCATTCAATGTTTATATTAGAAAATAAGAAAGGTTTCAAATCAGTAATCTCAACTTTCACTTCAAAAACTTAGAAAAAGAAATTAACAGATTAAACCCAAAGCAAGCAAAGAAGGTAAATAAAGGTAAGGGCAGAAGATGCCAATTACAAATAACAGGAATGAAAAAGAGAACATCACTATAGACCCCATATACATTTAAAAGGATGTTAAAGAAATTCCTCAAAAGACTTTATGCCAATACATTCCATAAAGCTTAGATAAAATGATCAATTTCTCAACAGACACAAATTACCAAAGCCCACTCAAGAAGCTAAACAATCTGAATATTTCTATATTGATAAATAAAACTCCAGGTCTAGACTGCCTTGGTTAAAATCATAGTTCTTGACCAATGGAATAGAACAGAGAATCCAGAAATCAACCCACACACTTACTGCCATCTGATCTTTGACAAAGGCACCAAGCCTATTCACTGGGGAAGGGACTGCCTCTTCAGCAAGTGGTGCTGGGATAACTGGATATCCATATGCAGGAGAATGAAACTAGATCCATACCTCTCACCGTATACTAAAATCAACTCAAAATGGATTAAGGATTTAAATATACACCCTGAGACAATAAAACTTCTTAAAGAAAACATAGGAGAAACACTTCAGGAAATAGGACTGGGCACAGACTTCATGAATACGACCCCAAAAGCACGGGCAACCAAAGGAAAAATAAACAAATGGGATTATATCAAACTAAAAAGCTTCTGCACAGCAAAAGAAACAATTAAAAGAGTTAAAAGACAACCAACAGAGTGGGAGAAAATATTTGCAAAATATACATCTGACAAAGGATTAATATCCAGAATATATAAGGAACTCAAACAACTTTACAAGAAGAAAACAAGCAACCCAATTAAAAAATGGGCAAAAGAGCTAAGTAGGCATTTCTCTAAGGAAGATATCCAAATGGCCAACAGACATATGAAAAAATGCTCAACATCACTCAGCATCCGGGAAATGCAAATCAAAACCACATTGAGATACCATCTAACCCCAGTTAGGATGGCTAAAATCCAAAAGACTATGAACGATAAATGCTGGCGAGGCTGCGGAGAAAAAGGAACTCTCATACATTGTTGGTGGGACTGCAAAATGGTGCAGCCTCTATGGAAAATGGTATGGAGGTTCCTTAAACAATTGCAAATAGATCTACCATACGACCCAGCCATCCCACTGTTGGGAATATACCCAGAGGAATGGAAATCATCAAGTCGAAGTTATACCTGTTCCCCAATGTTCATCGCAGCACTCTTTACAATAGCCAAGAGTTGGAACCAGCCCAAATGCCCATCATCAGATGAGTGGATACGGAAAATGTGGTACATCTACACAATGGAATACTACTCAGCTATAAAAACGAATGAAATACTGCCATTTGCAACAACATGGATGGACCTTGAGAGAATTATATTAAGTGAAACAAGTCAGGCACAGAAAGAGAAATACCACATGTTCTCACTTATTGGAGGGAGCTAAAAATTAATATATAAATTCACACACACACATACACACACACACACACAAACCGGGGGGGGGGGGGAAGAAGAGATAACAACCACAATTATTTGAAGTTGATACAACAAGCAAACAGAAAGGACATTGTTGGGGGGGAGGGGGAGGGAGAAGGGAGGGAGGTTTTGGTGATGGGGAGCAATAATCAGCTACAATGTATATCGACATAATAAAATTTAAAAAAATAAAAAATAAAAAAAAATAAAATAAAATAAAATCATAGTTCTACCACTTATTAGTTTGTGTAACCTTGGGAAAGTTACCTAATATCTCTGGGCCTCAGTTTCCCCATTTCAAAAGATATTAAATAATACTTACCTCATAAGGTTGTTTGGAGATTTAAACGAGTTAATATTTACGTAGAAATGCTGGACACCTCGTAAAGGGCTCCCTTAAGTGTTTATTAAATAAACTAACTAAATAAAAATAAATCTAGAAAAAGTCTACAGAACAGAAAAACATCTTTAAAGCAGAGAAAAGAGTGATTAGCTATAAAATATTGATAATTAAACAACTGTCTGCTCAAAGACAATAACACAAGACAAAACATAGTGAAATAATGTCTTTAATTTGCTAAGAGAAAAACAACTGGAATTATCTAACAAAATATTTCTCAGATACAAAGATGAAATAAATTTATTTTTAGGCAAACAAAGACTGAAAGAATTGACCACAAAGGACCTTCACTAAAAGGAATTCCAAGGGGTATTCTTAAAAAAAAAAAAAGAAAGAAAGAAAGAAAGAAAAATTATTCCAGAAGAAATATCTGAGATGTGAGAATGAGAAAGCAAAACAGTAAAGATGTCAGTAAATCTAAGTAGTACAAAAGGCCTTATTTTAAAAGAGAATAATAATAGCATGAAAAGAGTAGCACATAAATTGCAAGGAGAATCAGAGTTAGTGTCTAAGCTTCTGTTATTCTTTGGGAGGATAGTAAAAAGATTAATTAACTGATTAGCATGCACGTTAAAATTTTTGAGATTACTATAACATGAGAATAAGAGTAACTTTTAAAGTACTAAAGTGAAAAATGGAATAAGAAAATGTATTTAATTAATCCAAAAGAAGACAAGATAGAAGAAAAAAATAAGAAAATGTGAGACAAATAGAATGCAAAAATAAAATGGTAGAAATAAATCCATGTATCAGTAATCATGGTAAATATAAACGGCTTAAAAGCTCTACTTAAAAGGCAAAGATTATCAGGCTAGATTTTTAAAAATTCATGTATGTGTTGTTTAAGAAACACAGCTGACAACTAAGGATACAGAAGGACTGAATGAAAAAGGTTGGAAAAAGATATACCGGGCAAATGTTAATCAAAAGAAAGTAGTGTAGCTATATGTAAAATCAGCAAAATAGACTTTAAGGCAAATAGCATTAGTAGAGTTAAAGAAATTGCCACATAAATATAAAAGATTTACTTTACAAGAAAAAAAGTAGTGATTCTAAACTTATATTTACCTTGTAGCCCTGACCTATAAAAAGCAAAATTGACAGACCTACAGAAAGAAATATGTTATGCCATCATGATGGATTTTGTCATACTTTTTCAGTAACTAATGGACCAGTCCTGATGGAAAATCAGTAAGAATATTGAATATTTGAACAACACAATTATCTATTAGACATATATGGAATTTTGCATCTAACAATTGGAGAATACATATTTTCCTCAAGAACACATAAAATCAATTTTTAAAAATGACGGCTTTAAAACACATGTATTTGAAAATTTAGAAAGATCTCTTCTTAACAACTCATGGGTCAAAAAATTAATCACCCTGGAAATTAGATATTTCTTATGTTTTCAGAAACTCGCCTCGTGTACGTTCCCAGTCTCTCAGCTATCCCTTTTTTTCTCGTGGTCAGTGGTCCACCCACACCAGGTTGCCTCTGCACTTTGGACTTCACTGAAACACCTCGCTGTGGGGTATGAGATCTTGCTTCCTGAGCACCCAATGAAGGACTTGATGATACACCCTGGAAATGTGAGTTTCTTGTGGTATAAATCTAAACTGATGGGAAATGGAAGATGAAAAGCAGCTGGGAAAATAAATGACTCCTTTTCCTCTCCTGCAAAGGACAGGTGAGGTCCCTCCTTGCAACTTTTCGACATGAGTGAACACAGCTGCTGAGCAACCACTGCCTTTTCGCGGCTCATTGTGAAGTTGTCTGTGGAGCAGTTCGGCATTGTGTCACATTTCACTGCAACTCTCTTGCCTCACTTGTTTGTCCCTCACCTTCACTGGCCTGGACTTGTACCTTCCAAACATGTTAACATTTATTTTTTTTATTTATTTCTTTTTTAAATTTTATTTTGTCGATATACATTGTACCTGATTATTGCTCCAAATCACCAAGACCTCCCTCCCTTCTCCCTCCTCCCTCCCCCACAACAATGTCCTTTCTGTTTGCTTGTTGTATCAACTTCAAATAATTGTGGTTGTTATCTCTTCTCCCCCCCCCCCCCGGTTTTTGTGTGTGTGTGTGTGTGAATTTATATATTAATTTTTAGCTCCCACCAATAAGTGAGAACATGTGGTATTTCTCTTTCTGTGCCTGACTTGTTTCACTTAATATAATTCTCTCAGGGTCCATCCATGTTGTTGCAAATGGCAGTATTTCATTCGTTTTTATAGCTGAGTAGTATTCCATTGTGTAGATGTACCACATTTTCCGTATCCACTCATCTGATGATGGACATTTGGGCTGGTTCCAACTCTTGGCTATTGTAAAGAGTGCTGCGATGAACATTGGGGAACAGGTGTACCTTTGACTTGATGATTTCCATTCCTCTGGGTATATTCCCAACAGTGGGATAGCTGGGTCGTATGGTAGATCTATCTGCAATTGTTTGAGGAACCTCCATACCATTTTCCATAGAGGCTGCACCATTTTGCAGTCCCACCAACAATGTATGAGAGTTCCTTTTTCTCTGCAACCTCGCCAGCATTTATCGTTCAGAGTCTTTTGGATTTTAGCCATCCTAACTGGGGTTAGATGGTATCTCAGTGTGGTTTTGATTTGCATTTCCCGGATGCTGAGTGATGTTGAGCAATTTTTCATATGTCTGTTGGCCATTTGTATATCTTCCTTAGAGAAATGCCTACTTAGCTCTTTTGCCCATTTTTTAATTGGGTTGCTTGTTTTCTTCTTGTAAAGTTGTTTGAGTTCCTTATATATTCTGGATATTAATCCTTTGTCAGATGTGTATTTTGCAAATATTTTCTCGCACTCTGTTGGTTGTCTTTTAACTCTGTTAATTGTTTCTTTTGCTGTGCAGAAGCTTTTTAGTTTGATATAACCCCATTTGTTTATTTTTCCTTTGGTTGCCCGTGCTTTTGGGGTCGTATTCATGAAGTCTGTGCCCAGTCCTATTTCCTGAAGTGTTTCTCCTATGTTTTCTTTAAGAAGTTTTATTGTTTCAGGGTGTATATTTAAATCCTTAATCCATTTTGAGTTGATTTTAGTATACGGTGAGAGGTATGGATCTAGTTTCATTCTCCTGCATATGGATATCCAGTTATCCCAGCACCATTTGCTGAAGAGGCAGTCCCTTCCCCAGTGAATAGGCTTGGTGCCTTTGTCAAAGATCAGATGGCCGTAAGTGTGTGGGTTGATTTCTGGATTCTCTATTCTATTCCATTGGTCAGTGTGTCTGTTTTTATGCCAGTACCATACTGTTTTGGTTATTATAGCTTTGTAATATAGCTTAAAGTCAGGTAGTGTTATGCCTCCAGCTTTATTTTTTTTTGCTCAGCATTGTTTTGGCTATGCGTGGTCTTTTATTGTTCCATATAAATGTCTGGATGGTTTTTTCCATTTCTGAGAAAAATGTCTTTGGAATTTTGATGGGGATTGCATTGAATTTGTATATCACTTTGGGTAGTATGGACATTTTCACTATGTTGATTCTTCCAATCCAAGAGCATGGGATATCTTTCCATCTTCTTGTATCCTCTCTAATTTCTCTCAGCAGTGGTTTGTAGTTCTCATTATAGAGATTTTTCACCTCCTTGGTTAACTCAATTCCTAAGTATTTTATTTTTTTGGTGGCTATTGTAAATGGGCAGGCTTTCTTGATTTCTCGTTCTGCATGTTCACTATTGGAGAAAAGAAATGCTACTGATTTTTGTGTGTTGATTTTGTATCCTGCTACTGTGCTGAAATCATTTATCAATTCCAACAGTTTTTTTGTAGAGGTTTTAGGCTCTTCGATATATAGGATCATGTCATCTGCAAACAGGGACAGTTTGACTTCATCTTTTCCAATCTGGATGCCCTTTATTTCCTTCTCTTCTCTGATTGCTCTGGCTAGTACTTCCAACACTATGTTGAATAGGAGTGGTGAGAGTGGGCATCTTTGTCTAGTTCCTGTTCTTAAAGGAAAAGCTTTCAGCTTTTCCCCATTCAGGATGATATTGGCAGTGGGTTTGGCATATATGGCTTTAATTATGTTGAGATACTTTCCCTCTATACCTAACTTATAGAGGGTCTTTGTCATGAATGAGTGCTGAACTTTATCAAATGCTTTTTCAGCATCTATAGAGATGATCATATGGTCCTTGTGTTTGAGTTTATTAATGTGGTGTTTCACATTTATTGATTTGCGTATGTTGAACCAACCTTGCATCCCTGGGATGAATCCCACTTGATCGTGATGAATAATTTTTCGTATGTGTTGCTGTATTCTGTTTGCTAGTATTTTAGTGAGGATTTTTGCATCTATATTCATCAAGGATATCGGCCTGTAGTTTTCTTTTTGGTTATATCTTTACCTGGTATTGGTATCAGGATGATGTGTGCTTCATAGAATGAGTTTGGGAGATTTGCGTCTGTTTCAATCTTTTGGAATAGTTTGTAAAGAATCGGTGTCAATTCCTCTTTGAATGTTTGGTAAAATTCTGCTGTGAATCCATCTGGTCCTGGGCTTTTCTTTGTTGGGAGCCTTCTGATAACAACTTCAATCTCCTTTATTGTTATTGGTCTGTTCAAATTTTCTACGTCTTCACGGTTCAGTTTTGGGAGCTTGTGTGTGTCCAGAAATTTATCCATTTCCTCCAGATTTTCAAATTTGTTGGCGTATAGTTGTTTATAGTAGTCTCGAATGATTCCTTGTATTTCAGATGAATCAGTTGTAATATCGCCTTTTTCATTTCTAATTTTTGTTATTTGAGTCTTCTCTCTTCTTTTTTTTGTTAGCCATGCTAATGGTTTGTCAATTTTATTTATCTTTTCAAAAAACCAACTTTTTGATTCGTTGATCTTTTGAATTGTTTTTTGGTTTTCAATTTCATTCAGTTCTGCTCTGATCTTAATGATTTCTTTCCGTCTGCTAACTTTAGGTTTGGATTGTTCTTGTTTTTCTAGTTCTTTAAGGCGAAGTGTTAGGTTGTTCACTTGCCATCTTTCCATTCTTCTGAAGTGAGCGTTTAATGCAATAAATTTCCCCCTCAATACTGCTTTTGCAGTATCCCACAGGTTTTGGTATGATGTATCATTGGTTTCATTAGTTTCAATAAATTTTTTGATTTCCTGCTTGATTTCTTCTTGGACCCATATGTCATTAAGTAGAATGCTGTTTAATTTCCATGTGTTTGTATAATTTCCAGAGTTTTGTTTGTTATTAATTTCTAGTTTTAATCCATTGTGGTCTGAGAAGATACATGGGATAATTCCAATTTTTTTGAATTTATTGAGACTTGATTTGTGACCTAATATGTGATCTATCCTGGAGAATGATCCATGTGCTGATGAGAAAAATGAATATTCTGAGGTTGTTGGGTGGAATGTTCTGTAGATATCTGCCAATTCCAATTGGTCTAGAGTCTTGTTTAGATCTTGTGTTTCTCTACTGATTCTTTGCCTAGATGATCTGTCTAATATTGACAGTGGGGTGTTCAGGTCCCCTGCTATTATGGTATTAGTGTCTATTTCCTTCTTTAGGTCTAATAGAGTTTGTTTTATAAATCTGGCTGCTCCAACATTGGGTGCATACATATTTATGATTGTTATGTCTTCTTGATGGATCAGTCCTTTTATCATTAAGTAGTGTCCCTCATTGTCTCTTTTTATGGTGTTTAGTTTAAAGTCTATTTTGTCAGATATAAGAATAGCTACTCCAGCTCATTTTTCTTTTCTGTTTGCATGGTAAATCTTTTTCCATCCTTTCACTCTTAGTCTGTGTGAGTCTTTATGGGTGAGGTGGGTCTCTTGTAGGCAGCATATAGTTGGGTCTTGCTTTTTGATCCAGTCAGCCAGTCTGTGTCTTTTAATTGGGGAATTTAAGCCTTTTACATTAAGAGTTGTTATTGAAAGGTGTTGATTTATTCCTAGCATTTTATTGGTTGTTTGGTTGTCTTAGGTTTCTTTTGTTCCTTGCTTTCTGATTTACTGTTTGGTTTCTTTGTTTGGTGGTTCCTTAGGTTGTAGATAGTGTTTTTGTTAGCTTGTTTTCTCTTCATGAATGCCATTTTTATTATACTAGCGGGTTTAGATTTTTCTTGGGTTTTTATGGCAGTGGTAGTTATTTTTCAGGAACCAAACCCAGTACTCCCTTGAGGATTTCTTGTAAGGGTGGTCGTGTGGTAGTGAACTCCCGCAGTTTTTGTTTGTCTGAGAAATATACTATTTGCCCCTCATTTCGGAAGGATAGCCTTGCAGGGTAGAGTATTCTTGGCTGGCAATCTTTGTCTTTTAGTATTTTGAAAATATCATCCCATTCCTTTCTAGCTTTTAGGGTTTGTGATGAAAAGTCTGATTTTAATCTGATTGGGGCTCCGTTATAGGTGATTTGACGCTTCTCTCTTGCAGCTTTTAAGATTCTCTCTTTGTCTCTGAGTTTTGCCAATTTGACTATGACATGTCTTGGAGAAGGCCTTTTTGGGTTGAATACGTTTGGAGATCGTTGAGCTTCCTGGATCTGAATATCTGTGACTTTTCCTATACCTGGGAAGTTTTCTGCCACTATTTTGTTGAATATGTTTTCAATGGAATCTCCATTTTCCTCCCCTTCTGGAATACCCATGACTCGGATATTTGAGTGCTTGAGGTTGTCTGATATCTCTCTCAGATTTTCTTCCATGTCCTTGATTCTTTTTTCTTTCTTTTTGTCTGCTTGTGTTATTTCAAACAGCCCATCTTCAAGTTCAGAGGTTCTCTCTTCAACTTCGACAAGCCTGGTGGTTAAACTCTCCGTTGTGTTTTTTATTTCGCTGAATAACTTCTTCAGTTCAGCAAGTTCTGCTACATTTTTTTCAGGAAATTGATTTCCTTGTACATTTCCTCTTTCAGATCCTGTATACTTTTCCTCATTTCATCATGATGTCTGGCTGAGTTTTCTTGTATCTCATTCAGTTTCCTTAGAATTATCACTCGAAATTCCTTGTCAGTCATTTCAAGGGCTTCTTGTTCTATAGGATAGTGCTGTGCCAGGTCGGGTGCTCGCTCTCTGTCTCTGGTTTGTCGCCTTCCGTGTTCCCGGCTGCTGCCGCCTCGGGCTGTTCAGTCGCGGCGCGGCTCGGGCGCTCCCAGGAATCTTCTTTAATGCCGGCCTGAAACCTCGAATCCTGAATAGGGCAGCTGGCCGCCTTCAGCACGGCCCCGGCCTCAGGGATCCTGGCTGCATCCACAGCAGCCCTGGGGCCGTGTTCCCTGTTTCGAGACTTGCTTTTGCAGCTAAGAAACAGTTGTTTTCCTGCTCCACACTTCAAAGCTGTTGCCTGTAAATGAGGCAGCCTCTCCTGCCGGGGGCAAAGTGGCGGTCACCCCCCATGACCGGCCAGCAGCAGCAGTCCTCCCTTAAGAGATGGCGAGAGGAAGGACCACAAGTTTCCCGGCTGCCTGAGGCCTAGTGGCCGCCTTTTCCACCTCAGCTACTCCACGCCAGCCACCGCAGCCGGCGCCATCTTGAAACCCCCCAAACATGTTAACATTTAAATTATTGCTTCGGGCTCTGCTTCCTAAAGGACCTGGGCTAAGACAACTTAAAAGTGAATGATTAAAATACTGTGTAGAAAAACTTTTGTAATGCAGCTACAACTATCTAAGGGGAAATTTTATGCGTTAAATACCTGTATTAGAAAAGAAGAAAAATTCAAAATCACAGAGTTAACTATCCAACTAAGAAATTAGAAAAGGAATAAAATAAATCCAAAGAAAATAGAAAAAAGGAAATAATAAAGTTTTTAAAAAGTTAAGAAAATGAATAACAAATACATACATCAATAAACCCCAAACTTGGTTCATTGAAAATATGAATATGTCAGAAAAGCCTGTGATAGAATGATCCTCAGAAAAAGTATCACAAAATCAGAAGCATGCCATTTGTGACACTGTACACACGCACATGCGCGCACACACGGACCATTCGTTAAAGAAATTGAACTTCCTTGTACCAACAGAAGAGGGCAGTGTTGAATTAAGAAATCTAGTAAAGCCAGCTGTCTCAGCCCGGTTCCCACAAAAGCAGAGATTGTGAACAGAGCTTGCAGGCAGAGAATTATTTTGAGAAGTGATCTCGAGGAACAGGAGTGAGGGACTAGAGAAAAGATAAAAGGAAGGAGGAAAAATCAAGCCAAGCAAGTGAACAACCTAACACTTCACCTTAAAGAACTAGAAAAACAAGAACAATCCAAACCTAAAGTTAGCAGACGGAAAGAAATCATTAAGATCAGAGCAGAACTGAATGAAATTGAAAACCAAAAAACAATTCAAAAGATCAACGAATCAAAAAGTGGGTTTTTTGAAAAGATAAATAAAATTGACAAACCATTAGCATGGCTAACAAAAAAAAAGAAGAGAGAAGACTCAAATAACAAAAATTAGAAATGAAAAAGGCGATATTACAACTGATTCATCTGAAATACAAGGAATCATTCGAGACTACTATAAACAACTATACGCCAACAAATTTGAAAATCTGGAGGAAATGGATAAATTTCTGGACACACACAAGCTCCCAAAACTGAACCGTGAAGACGTAGAAAATTTGAACAGACCAATAACAATAAAGGAGATTGAAGCTGTTATCAGAAGGCTCCCAACAAAGAAAAGCCCAGGACCAGATGGATTCACAGCAGAATTTTACCAAACATTCAAAGAGGAATTGACACCGATTCTTTACAAACTATTCCAAAAGATTGAAACGGACGCAAATCTCCCAAACTCATTCTATGAAGCAAACATCATCCTGATACCAAAACCAGGTAAAGATATAACTAAAAAAGAAAACTACAGGCCGATATCCTTGATGAATATAGATGCAAAAATCCTCACTAAAATACTAGCAAACAGAATACAGCAACACATACGAAAAATTATTCATCACGATCAAGTGGGATTCATCCCAGGGATGCAAGGTTGGTTCAACATACGCAAATCAATAAATGTGATACACCATATTAATAAACTCAAACACAAGGACCATATGATCATCTCTATAGATGCTGAAAAAGCATTTGATAAAGTTCAGCACTCATTCATGACAAAGACCCTCTATAAGTTAGGTATAGAGGGAAAGTATCTCAACATAATTGAAGCCATATATGCCAAACCCACTGCCAATATCATCCTGAATAGGCAAAAGCTGAAAGCTTTTCCTTTAAGAATAGGAACTAGACAAGGATGCCCACTCTCACCACTCCTATTCAACATAGTGTTGGAAGTACTAGCCAGAGCAATCAGAGAAGAGAAGGAAATAAAGGGCATCCAGATTGGAAAAGATGAAGTCAAACTGTCCCTGTTTGCAGATGACATGATCCTATATATCGAACAGCCTAAAACCTCTACAAAAAAACTGTTGGAATTGATAAATGATTTCAGCACAGTAGCAGGATACAAAATCAACACACAAAAATCAGTAGCATTTCTTTTCTCCAATAGTGAACATGCAGAACGAGAAATCAAGAAAGCCTGCCCATTTACAATAGCCACCAAAAAAATAAAATACTTAGGAATTGAGTTAACCAAGGAGGTGAAAAATCTCTATAATGAGAACTACAAACCACTGCTGAGAGAAATTAGAGAGGATACAAGAAGATGGAAAGATATCCCATGCTCTTGGATTGGAAGAATCAACATAGTGAAAATGTCCATACTACCCAAAGTGATATACAAATTCAATGCAATCCCCATCAAAATTCCAAAGACATTTTTCTCAGAAATGGAAAAAACCATCCAGACATTTATATGGAACAATAAAAGACCACGCATAGCCAAAACAATGCTGAGCAAAAAAAAATAAAGCTGGAGGCATAACACTACCTGACTTTAAGCTATATTACAAAGCTATAATAACCAAAACAGTATGGTACTGGCATAAAAACAGACACACTGACCAATGGAATAGAATAGAGAATCCAGAAATCAACCCACACACTTACGGCCATCTGATCTTTGACAAAGGCACCAAGCCTATTCACTGGGGAAGGGACTGCCTCTTCAGCAAATGGTGCTGGGATAACTGGATATCCATATGCAGGAGAATGAAACTAGATCCATACCTCTCACCGTATACTAAAATCAACTCAAAATGGATTAAGGATTTAAATATACACCCTGAAACAATAAAACTTCTTAAAGAAAACATAGGAGAAACACTTCAGGAAATAGGACTGGGCACAGACTTCATGAATACGACCCCAAAAGCACGGGCAACCAAAGGAAAAATAAACAAATGGGGTTATATCAAACTAAAAAGCTTCTGCACAGCAAAAGAAACAATTAACAGAGTTAAAAGACAACCAACAGAGTGCGAGAAAATATTTGCAAAATACACATCTGACAAAGGATTAATATCCAGAATATATAAGGAACTCAAACAACTTTACAAGAAGAAAACAAGCAACCCAATTAAAAAATGGGCAAAAGAGCTAAGTAGGCATTTCTCTAAGGAAGATATACAAATGGCCAATAGACATATGAAAAAATGCTCAACATCACTCAGCATCCGGGAAATGCAAATCAAAACCACATTGAGATACCATCTAACCCCAGTTAGGATGGCTAAAATCCAAAAGACTCTGAACGATAAATGCTGGCGAGGTTGCGGAGAAAAAGGAACTCTCATACATTGTTGGTGGGACTGCAAAATGGTGCAGCCTCTATGGAAAATGGTATGGAGGTTCCTCAAACAATTGCAGATAGATCTACCATACGACCCAGCTATCCCACTGCTGGGAATATACCCAGAGGAATGGAAATCATCAAGTCGAAGGTATACCTGTTCCCCAATGTTTATCACAGTACTCTTTACAATAGCCAAGAGTTGGAACCAGCCCGAATGTCCATCATCAGATGAGTGGATACGGAAAATGTGGTACATCTACACAATGGAATACTACTCAGCTATAAAAACGAATGAAATACTGCCATTTGCAACAACATGGATGGACCTTGAGAGAATTATATTAAGTGAAACAAGTCAGGCACAGAAAGAGAAATACCACATGTTCTCACTTATTGGTGGGAGCTAAAAATTAGTATATAAATTCACACACACACACACACACACACACACACACACACACACACAAAAACGGGGCGGGGGGGAAGAAGATATAACAACCACAATTACTTGAAGTTGATACGACAAGCAAACAGAAAGGACATTGTTGGGGCAGAGGGGGGGAGGGAAAAGGGAGGGAGGTTTTGGTGATGGGGAACAATAATCAGCCACAATGTATATCGACAAAATAAAAAAAAAAAAATCAAGCCAAGGGTGCATTATTGAGCTGATTATTGCTGTAGGCAATTAAGTGTCAATCTTGCTGGGAACCCTCTGTGGAGTCATGGAGAATGCAGAATTATCCGCCCTAGAGATAATCCCAGGAGAGTATTTAATCTACTAATTCCCTTCCCCATTAGCTACCGTGCGTCCAGAGAGGTGTGTTGCTTAGATCTCCCTTCAAGAAAGGACTTGCCATTTAGCTGCAAAGAATGCCCTCAGCCAAAAGTGTCCAGCTGCTGTGCCTTCAGGATCTGCCCCTGCTTTTGAGCCAGTCATGCTCTACTGGGGCAGCACCAGTTAATGAGTGAGCATGATGGCTGTCCTAAGGCCTTGTGATTTCTGCTCAATGGGAGTGTTTGTTCCAGCTCACTCTCTTGGGCTAAGACCGCCAGGTCTGCCTCACCATTTGAGGTTCTCCCTTTCTAACCTCGTTTCCTTCCGTATATTCTTTCACAAGTGTCAGATCTGCATTGCGGTCTGAAGGTTTTTCCTACCCAATTCTGCTTCATCTCCTCCCCCCACATCCTCTTTTATTCTTTCATAGGAGTTTTACCCAAATAAACCACTTGCATCCTTACCTTCATCTCAGCATCTGCTTCCTGGAGGACTCAACTGATACAGTCAAAAATTGCCCCATTGGTGTTAACTCCCTCAAACTCCAGGTTTGCACATGGTTCAGAATGGCTGAGGGGCTCACATGGGCATGTCACATGGCAGTGCCAGAGAAACCCCAGGGAAGAAAGCTGGATGTGTGTAAGGCAGCTGAGGCCAGATGCTGCCAGTTTATACCTGTGCCCCCTGGTAACCTCAGTAATGACTACAGTAAGAAAGGTGAACTGGGAAAGTGTGAAGCCAGACATGAGAGGTGTCTGATGCAGCCAACCACCCTCTGCACCACAGATTCATGCCTAACCTTAAGTTCAAGCTGTTACAGAGCCTTCAGCGTGTAGCCAGATTCAACACACTATTTAGCAAATGGACTGGAGTGTGCACTGCTGCAACTAGTGCTGAAGCTATCATTTATATTCGTCATGTCCTTCCTCCACTGCTCCTTCTAGATGTCCCTTCTGCTCAGCCAGTACTTAGTGGGTCTTGGTTGCCTGCCCGGTGTGGTGCTTCAGATCTTCATCTCTGAGGGGTCTCTGAGCCCTTGTTGGGCCATGGGAAGGACATCCCCTGGATTCTAGATGCACTTCTATCATGTAACGGCGTACGTAGCTCTTCATAGTAACGAGGGCCTACCCTCCCTACCGATACTGCAACTCCTTTCTTTGCTGCTCCACTGGCATGAGGATCCCCCAAAGAGGTAGTAGTCACAGCTTCATTTTCAGTAGAGCCCTTATTGTGTCCCCCGGTAGAAGACATATAACCCCTCCAAACTCCCCCTACACAGCCAGGGTAGGAAAATGCCAGTCACCTCTATTGGCAAGTGAAATACTTCCCCCATTTTCTAACAGTGGCAATCTTTGGACTCTTCACGTTTGACTTGAGGGTAAGGGACTCCCCTGTGGGAGAGAGGAGGAGAGACTGTAGTGTTCTTCACTCCTGTTAGGTCCTTTTCAGGGGCTCTTTCCTTTCTCACTGACTCACTACTTTCTCTTTGTGGGCCTGAGTGGGGTGGGAACCTCTGGACCAGCTTGGCCACCCCTTAGCAAATTCTGTGGGGATGGGTCCAGTGCCTTTCTTTAGAAGCTGATGCTATTTATCATCTGTTCTTAGTTTTGAGGCTACAGCAGAAATTCTGAGCTGATCAGAAACGTTGAATTCAAAGTGAAAAGATGTTGAGACTCACTGTGATCGTAGAAATGTAATAAGCATCAGGAAATGTCACTTTTGACTCACAAGATTGGCAGAAATCATTAAGAGCAATAGCAGGCAATGTGAGCAGGACTTACAGCAATTCCGGAAGGAGCTAATGGGAATGCAATGAAAAAATTTTTTTTCTTTTGTTCATGTGGGGAATACTAATTACAGTTCATTTTTAAAAATCTAATATACAATATACTAATGTTTTAATTTTTAAAACCTAGTTTATCTTAAAAATTTAAGTTCCACCTACAAATCATCTTGTTTTATTTACAAATCTGGCAATTAAAAAGAATTTTAAAGATCATTTCTACTGGCTCTTTGATCCGTGTTCATCTAACTTGTTTAACAGATTAAATCCTTCTTAAATGTTTACTCCTTTTATTTTTTAATTAATTGTACTTCCTTAGACATTTGAAACTACAATCACAAATTTAATATATCAGATTTATCCAAGCAGTTGAAATTCCTGTTGTGGCAGACTTAAGCAAAATTATTTTCAGCAGTTATACTACTTTTGTAAATTAATAAATTATCTTATAAATGTGGCAAAGCATATTCTCTTACCTATTTCAAACATTATGATAACAGAAAAGCAAACAAAGCATATACAAAGCAGCACAATGATTTAATGGTGTCAAGACTTGTAACAAATCTCATTTAATACAACCCACTTGAAAGAATTCTGTATCCGTTTTTTTCTTTATCTCTGTACTTATTTGTTTACCTGTCCAGGGTTATAAATTGCTCCCCCAAACGAGGGAAAAAATTATGAGCTCAGCAGAATGATCCTATCCAAGATACATGTTGAAAAGATACCTAAATTTACTGCCTGATTTGAGATGTGTCTGCACCCTTCTCTCTATAACTTGTGAACCTTTCTCATTGCCCACTTTTTCTACAATACAGTGTTGACACTTAGAAGTGATGAGCCTATATGGGGTCGTCATATAGCCTGACAAGGTCACACTCATAACCACAGGCTGGCAGGTTTACACATCCTCAATTCATAGTTAGAGTATAACCTCTCCTCTATACCAAAGACTTAGGGGGAAATGCCATGCTAAGTCCACTCCTCCAGAGTACATGTTCCCATTTAGATGAATAAGCTTCCATCACTGGCTTTCTTCTTTATAAAATTTGACTCTTGGTTTGAAAACAAGTCCTTTTATACTCAAATTAGTGGTAACACTTCAATTAATGAATCTTCTGGAAAAAACACCCTTTTGTTTAAAACACACACCTCATAAGTTATGTTGGCACATGTATAGTTTAGCAGCAAATTCTCCACTTCTCCCTTCTCTGTTCATCCCAGGTGAAGTCTCCAATACCCTCTTTCTACCTCCACCTCTTCCTAGTTCCTCCACTCCCCTTCTTGCCATTGGGAGGCAGCGGGTTGGTGATGGCTGAGAATATGTCTTGTTTACATGAACCAAATACTTGGCCACCATGGTTGATCCTGCACAGACCCAGTCAGCAACCTGACTCCACTGCTATCTTGCTGGTCTGTCCACAGGTCTAAGCTTCAGTCTCCATTGTTATCAAAACACTCTCCTAAAACTGAAGGCCTTCGCTAGCCCCCAGCCTCCTTGACTGGGACCCTCCCCTCCTGTATCAGTGTTTCTCCAAGTACGGCCTATGATCACTTGAAGTAGAATTACCTGAGGTGCTTGTTAAAATGCATAATCTCAGGCCGCATTGCAAATATACTGAATCTCTGGGGATGAATGTATTAATCTGTAAGTTTAAAAGGTGATTCTTGGCTGGCAAATTTTTTCTTCTAGTATTTTGAATATATTATTCCATTCTCTTCTTGCCTGTAGAATTTCTATTGAGAAGTCTGCTGTTAGTCTTATGGAAACTCTCTTATAGGTGACATTACATTTTTCTCTTGTTGTGTTTAGGTTCTCTCTTTGTCTTTGAGTTTTGCCAGTTTGACTATAATGTGTTTCAGAGAGGACCTTTCAGAATTGATCTGTTTAGGGATTTTTGAACCTCCTGGAAGTGAAGGTCCTTGTCTCTCTCCCTGTTTCTAGGAAGTTTTCTGATATTTATTTCTATGAATATGTTTCAATGCCTTTTTCTTCTTACTCTCCTTCTGAAACACTCATGATTTGGATGTTTGTGTGCTTAAGGTTGTCTGCTAGATCTCTCACATTTTCTTCTTCTTCTTTTTTTTTTTTAAAAGATGACCAGTAAGGGGATCTTAACCCTTGACTTGGTGTTGTCAGCACCACGCTCACCCAGTGAGCAAACCGGCCATCTCCGAACCCATGGCCTTGGTGTTATCAGCACCACACTCTCCAGAGTGAGTACGGGCCGGCCCCATTTTCTTCATTTTTTAAAATTCTTTTTTCTTTTTTCTTTTTTTTTTTTGGTCCACCTGGGTTATTTTGAAAAGACTACCTTCAATATCAGAAGTTCTTTCTTCTGCTTACTCTAAACTGCTGCTTATGCTTTTGGTTGTTTTTTATTTCATCGAATGAATCCTTCAGTTCCAGGAGTTCTGCTACATTCTTTTTTAAGGTATTAATCTCTATGTAAATTTCCTCCTTCATATTCTGGATAGTTTTTCTCATTTCATTGTGTCTTCTCAGTCTTCTTGTATCTCATTGAGTTTCCTTAAGATTGTTACTCAAAATTCCTATTTAGTCATTTCAAGGGTTTCATGTTCTATGGGGCCTGGTACTTGAGAATTATTGTATTCCTTTGGTAGACTCATATTTTCTTGGTTTTTTTCATATTTCCAGTACTCTACATTGTTGTCTGTCATCTGGTGGAGCATTTGCTTCTTCTCTTACACTGGAGTGGGCTTTGAGGAGAGAGACTTCCTTCTGCAGACGTGTTTTATATTAAATGTTGAGTAGGGTGTTTTAGTGTTGGTTCCAGGTGGCATAGGAATGTAGTCTCCATGTGTGTACTTTGGCTGTATTCAATGTCAGAATGCATGTGAGTGGTACTGGGGGCACTTACTGATTCCTTGCTGAGGTTAATGACACTGTGTTGGGTCAACCAACTCACATGGGTGAGCTCTTGAGTTCTTTGGAGAAGTGCCCGGGTGCTCTGTAGCTCTTTGTCTGGGGTGGGTGACTCTGGGTGGGCTTCTTGGCACCCTGGCTAGTGTCCCATGACACTGATGGATGCACTAGGGGGTAATGGAGATCCTCAGTTTGAATGTGTGACCCTGAGTGGGGTTTCTTTTCCTTTCTTCCTATAAGCAGAGGCTCCTCCTGGGTCTATGCTTTCACCAGTGGGGGGGATGGGTTGATGGTAGATGGAAATTTTCTCTCTTACTTTATTTGGCTGTCCCAGGTTTCTGCACTCTGCAGGGGTTCTGCATGTGTCTATCCCTGGACCAAGGAAGTATTGAGGGCTGAAAATGTACCTGCCACCCCCAGGTGCACTACCATAGTGGGTAGCATAATTCTACCTTGGGTTGGAAAAGGGGGAGAAATAGTGTATTTCCCAGAAAAACAAACAAACAAACAAACAAAAAACTATGACAGTATACCATCACATGACCAACCTTAGAAGAAATCCTTAAGGGAGTCCTGAATCTGGAATCCAAAAAACAGTGTCACTGCCATGAATACACAAGAAGGAACTAAGCCCACTGGTAGAACAAAGATGCAAATGAGAAAGAGAAAGAAACAACATCTTACCACCTGAAAACAACAACAACAACAACAAACACTGAAGAAAAAAAATAAAAAGGGAAGAAAGGAAAAAAAGATGTTTAAAACATCCAAATGAAAATTGATAAAATGCCCGGAGTAAGACAAAATCTTTCAATAACAACCATAAATGTAAAGGCATTAAATTCTTCACTTAAAAGACACAGAGTGAACGATTTGATTAAAAAGCTAGACCCAACTATATGCTTCTACAAGCCTCACCTGTAAAGACACACACAGACTAAGAGTAAAGGAATGGAAAAAGATATACCATGCAAATGGATACCAGAAATGAACAGGAGTAGCTATTCTTATAACAGATAAAATAGACTTTAAACCAAAACCAATAAAAAGAGACAAAGAAGGCCATTATATAATGATAAAGGGATCTATCCAGCAAAAAGACATAACAATCATTAATATATATGCATTCAACATCAGAGCACCTGGATATATAAAGCAAAAGCTATTAGACCTAAATAAAGAGATAAACTCCAATATGGTAACAGTTGGGGACCTGAAAACCTCTATCTCAGCATTGGACAGATCATCCAGGCAACAAAACAACAGAGAAACACAGGATTTCAACTACACTTCAGACCAGTTGGACTTGGCAGATATCTACAGAACATTTCCTCCAACAGCTACAGAATATAAATTATTCTTATCAGCACAGCAAACACTCTGCAGGGTAGACCACATGTTAGGTTACAAATCAAGTCTCTACAATTTTTTAAAAATTGAAATCATTTCAAGTTTCTTTTCAGATCACAACGGATTAAAACTAGAAGTCAAAAACAAGAAAAACTCCAGAAACTATACAAACACATAGAAATTAAATATCTTCCTGAATAAGCTATGGGTCCAAGATGAAATTAAACAGGAAATCAAAAAATTCATGAAACTAATGAAAATAAAGACACATCATACCAAAACCTGTAAGGTACTACAAAAGCAGCACAAAGACTGAATTTTATTGCAGTAAACCCTTAGCATCAAAAGAGTAGAAAGATTTCAAATAAACAACTTAATGCCACACCTCAAAGAACTAGAAAAACAAGGACAATCCAACCCCAAAATTAGTAGATGGAAAGAAATAATTAAGATCAGAGCAGAACTAATTGAAATAGAGACCTCCAAAAATGATACAGGAGATCAATGAAACAAAAAGTTGGTTTTTTGAGAAGATAAACAAAATAGGCAAACCATTAGCTAGGCTAACTAAGAAAAAAAAAGAGAAAAGACCCACATAAAAAAAATTAGAAATGGAGAAGGAGATATTATGACTGACACCACAGAAATACAAAGAACCATTAGAGATTATTATAAAAAAATCTATATACCAACAAATTTGAAAACCTGGAGGAAACGGATAAATTTCTGGACATATCAAACCATGAAAACTGAACCAAGAAGAAGTAAAAAACCTGAACAGACCAAAATCAAGCAGTGAGATTGAAGCAGTAATCAGCAGTCTTCCAACAAAGAAAAGCCCTGGATAGATTTACTGCTGAATTCAACCAATGCTTTAAAGAGGAATTAATACCAATTCTCTTCAAACTACTTCAAAAAATTGAAACAGAGGCCAAATAGAGATAGAAGAAAAAAAAAAAAAAGAAAAAAAACTATAGGCCAATATCTCTAATGAACATGGAAACAAAAATCCTCAAGAAAATATAAGCAACACATCAAAAAAAAATTACACACCATAATCAAGTGGGATTCATCCCAGGGATGCAAGGATGGTTCAACATATGCAAGTCAATAAATGAGATACACCACATCAACAAAACCAAGGACAAAAACCATATGATTATTTCAATAGATGCAGAAAAGCATTTGACAAAATTCAACATCACTTCATAATAATGACACTCAGCAAATTAAGTATAGAAGGAAAGTATCTCGACACAATAAGAGCCTTATATGACAAACCCACCACCAATATCATCCTGAATTGGGAAAAGCTGAAAGCTTTTTCTGTAAGAACAGGAATGAGACAAGGATGGCCACTCTCACCACTCCTATTTAACATAGTATTGGAAGTATTAGCCAGAGCAATCAGGCAAGAGAAAGAAATTAAAGGCATCCAGATTGGAAAAGATAAAATCAAACTGTCCCTGTTTGCAGATGACATGATCATATATATAGAAAAACCTAAAGACTCTACAAAAAAAACCTCTTAGTGTTGATAATGATTTCAATAAAGTTGCAGGATACAAAATCAACATGCAAAAATCAGTAGCATGTTTATACTCCTATAACAAGCTAGCAAAAAAAGAAATCAAGAAAACAAGCCCATTTTCAATAGTCACTCAAAAAATAAAATACCTAGGTATCAATTCAACCAAAGAGGTGAAAGATCTCTACAACAAGAATTATAAATTACTGCTAAAAGAAATTAAAGAGGACACAAAAAAGGTGGAAAGATAGTCCATGCTCTTGGATTGGAAAAAGTAACATTGTGAAAATATCTATACTACCCAAAGCCATCTACAAATTCAGCACAATCCCCATCAAAATACCAATGACATTCTTTGCAGAAATAGAAAAAACAATTCTAACACTCATGTGGAACAACAAAAGATCTCAAATAGTCAAAGCAATCCAGAGCCAAAAAACAAAAACAAAAACAAAAACAAAAAAACAGAGGCATAACACTACCTGGCTTCAAATTATACTACAAAGCTGTAGTAGCCAAAACAGCATGGTACTGAATTAAAAAAATACACACTCAGACCAAGGGAACAGAATAGAGAATCCAGAAATCAACCCACAAATTGATCTTTGATAAAGGCACCAAGAACATACATTGAGGAAAAGAATGCCTCTTCAATAAATGGTGCTGGGAAAACTGGACTTCTATGTAGAAGAATGAAACTAGACTCATACCTCTCGCCATATACCAAAATCAACTCAAAATGGATCAAAGACTTAACTATAACACCTGAAACTATAAAATTCCTAAAAGAAAACAGAGGGGAAGCTTTTCAGGAAGTAGGGCTGGCCAAGGACTTTCCGAATAAGACCCCAAAAGCACAGGCTACAAAAGAAAAAATAAATAAATGGGATCATATCACATAAAAAATCTTCTGCACAGCAAAAGAAACAATTAATAGAGTGAAAAGACAACCTGTAGAATGGGAGAAAATATTTGCAAACTATGCATCCGACAAGGGATTAACATCCAGAATATACAAAGAACCTAACAGTAAAAAAGGAAGGAACTCAAAGAACCTAACAGTAAAAAAACAAGTAACCTGATTTAAAAATGGGCAAAGGACATAAATAGGCATTTCTCAAGGGAAGATATACAAATGGCCAACAGACACATGAAAAAATGCTCAACATCACTAAGTATCAGGGAAATGCAAATCAAAACCACATTGAGAGACCATCTCATCCGAGTTAGACTGGCTGTTATCAAAAAGCCCGAGAATAACAAATGCCGGTGAGGATGTGGAGAAAGGGGAACCCTCCTACACTGTTGGGACTGTAAATGAGCACAGCCATTATGGAACACAGCATGGAAGTTCCTCAAACAACTACAGATAGAACTGCCACACAATCCAGCAATCATACTGCTGGGTATATACCCAAAGGAATGGAAATCATCAGCCAAAGAGATACCTGCACTCCTGTATTTACTCAGCTCTATTTACAATAGCTAAGAGTTGGAACCAACCTAAATGTTCATCGGTGGATGACTGGATAAGGAAAATGTGGTATATATCCTCAATGGAATACTACTCTGCTATAAAAAAGTATGACATTCTACCATTCACAGCAACATAGATGAATTTAGAGAAAACTACATTAAGTGAAATAAGCCACGCACAGAAAGAAAAATACCACATGTCCTGACTCATAAGTGGCAGCTAAAAAAAGAGTGAAAGATACAACAATCACAATAATGCATTGAATTTTTAAAGGGAAAGAACAGAACTGAGGCTGCCAGAGGTGGGAAAGGGTGGGGGGTTAGCAAGAAATTGGTAATGAGCCACAGAAAATGAATACATTGTATAATGATGAATATACTAATTATCCTGATTTGAGCATCATGTACTGCTCACAGGTATTGATATTCAATGCTGTACATCACAGATATGTACAACCAATTATGTTTTAATAATTTTTTTTAAAGGTGATTCTCATGCAAACCAGAGTTTGAGGACCATACCCTGATCTTTCTGACCTATGCCTTCCCTTGGACCAACAGAGATGGCATCCTAATCCTTGCTATGAATAGACTGATGCCAGGACTCCATTGCCCCTCTGATTGCAAACATCACCTCTTACCTGCATAACTCACAGTGAGCCACTTATTGGGTGTAATTTTCAACCATTTTTACGTAAATCCCAGCATGCCCTGTTTCCATGGCTTGATTTATATTCCTGCTTAATGGTACTTAACTGCTTTTGTTTTTCATTTAATGATTATTTGTTTTATAAGTACCCCCTACTGACAATTTGAAATGCTAATGACACTCTAATTACTTTCTTGGCTAAGTGAAATTTGCACGTCGTTAGAGCACTATATTGTTCAGGGTTCTTCAGAGAAACAGACCAATAGGATATATGTAGGTATATAAGGAGAGATTTGTTATGGGAGTTGGCTCCCACAATTATGGAGGACAAGAAGTCCTGTGATATGTTGTCTACAAGCTGGAGATCCAGGAAAGCCAGTGGTGTGGTTCTGTCTGAGTCAGAAGCCCTGAGAACCAGGGCAGCCAATGGTGTAACTTCTAGTCCCAGGCCAAAGGCCTGAGAATTGAAGGTGTGCAGGGGGAGTGTAAGTCCTAGAGGCTGAGGGCCCCCAAACCAGGATCTGTGATGTCAGAGGAAGAAGAAGGTGAACATCTCAGCTCAAGAAGAGAGAATTCACCCTTCCTCTACTTTTTTGTTCTATTTGGGACTTCAAAGGTTTGGATGATGCCCACTTACATTGGTGAGGGCAGAGCTTCTGTACTCAGTCTACTGACTCAAATGCTAATCTCTTCCTGAAACACCCTGACAGATACAACCAGAAATAATGTCTCACTAGCTATCTGGGCAGCCCTTAACCCAGTCAAGGTGATACATAAAAGTAATCATCATGAATACTCTCTGAAGGGCCACTAATCGTAGACTGGTAGGTTTCAGGTCAAAGAACTACTTCCTTCAGTTAGTCATAGAAGCAGAAGCCTGTGCTTAATTGTGCAGCTGAGGGTGTGATGGACTTCCATGTAGAGAAATAGCCCCCTTCAGGAGATCCAGTGAATTCCTTTAGGAGCTTTTGGGTTTGAGCTGCAAAATGAACAGGCTCTACAGCTGCCGGGATGGCCAGGCTCCTGCAGGGCAGCCTTGGGCAGCACTGTGAGGCCCACTTTTTGCCCTCTTGCATGCTGAAGACCACATCACACATCCTTCCAGAAGGGCCCCAGCCCACCCCACTTTAACAACTGCTTTTGTGAGTTCTAACTCTCAGGTGGACAACTGAGAGAGAAACCCACACAAGCTTTTACTAGTTTGATGTGTTAGCTCTTCTTCTAAGTGTGTCTGCCTCTTCATAAGTTACATACAGAGTCATAGTATGTCAGACCTTAGATTGTCTTGTCCAAATCCTTTTTTACAGACAAGGAAATGAGCTCAAGGTAGCAGAGTCACCTACAAAAATGCACACTAGGAAGGAGTAGAGCCTAATGTGAGCAGGAGAAGCCTGCCCAGAGCCCTGCCCCTCATTTCCAGAGCCTTCTCTACAGCCTCCTAAAACCACACTAAATGGGAAAAAGAATGAACGTTCCCCCCAGTACTGCCCTGTGTCACTCTGTCATTCTCATTTCCAGCCTTAACCTCTCTCCCACATCCCAGACTCACATATCCATCCAACTATTTCACTGTTCCTCTTGGGCATCAAACATAACATGTCCAAAACCAACTCGAATCTCATCCCCTCTCCAAACTTGCTCCACCCGTAGTCTTCCTTACTTCAGTAAGTGGCAAGTCTGTCCTTCCAGTTGCTCAAGACAAACAACTCTGAGTCATCCTCATTGCTTCTTTCGCACACCATATTCTGTCCACCAGCACATCCCGTCAGCTCCACTTCCTACCCAGAACCTGACCAGTTACGACCAAGGTCACAGCCATCATTTCCTTATATTGCAATTGCTTCCTAAACACTTTCCCTGCTTCTACACCTACCCCCTTCCTGCAACACTCAGGGTGAAGATGGGACCATGACACTTCTCTCTTATAATGCTCCTGTGGCTCCCAGCTCAGGTTAAAAGCTGTGGTTCTTTTCGTGGCCCACGTGACATATGACATATGCCAGAGCTCCCTCCCTACCCTCAGCCCCCACCTCATCTCCTGTCCCTCCCCACCTCCTCCCTCTTCTCCAGCTACCCTGGCCTCCTTGCTGTTCCTCAAACTTGCCAAGGATGCTACAGACTGAAGACCTTTGTGTTTCCTCTTTCCCCTTCCACCAGCTCTCCCTTCCCAGATGCCTAATGCTCACTCCCTTGCTTGCTCGAGGCCCCTGCTCCAACATCACCACATGGAGGAGGTCCTCTTGACCACCCTACATAAAGTGGTAATAGTGGCCCTGCCCCCATACCACCTTTCCCCTTGCTTTATTGTTCTCTGAAGCACTTACCATCGGATGTATTTTATATTTACTTGTTTATTTATTTTCTACCACTGTGCTCTAGAATATGAACTCCATGATGATAGGAAATTTATTGCTGAATCTCTAGCATGTAGAACAGCACCTGGCCCTTACTAGTTGCTCAATAAATATTTCATGAATGAACGGACAAATGAGTGATTCTGTGGCAGACACTGTGGGAGGCACTTCATGCTCATTATCTTATTTCATCCTCACAACAAACCTGTAAGATGGGCTTCATTAGCCTCATTTTTCTGATGAGGAAATGCATGCTCAGAAAGGTTAAAAACTAAAAACAAAAGGTTTAGTTCACAATGCTCATTGCTGATAATTGGTGGACTCGGGATTTGAACTCAGTACTAAACGAGGCTCAAAAGAGGACACCTGGGGAAATGCTTTGCAAAGTATTGTCCCAGCGTGTGCTGTCATTATCACTCTGCTATGCTAATTCTGTCTCACGCGTAGTTAGACACTTGCATCTTACCTGAAACGCTAATGAGACAAATCTCTCCAGGGCTGCTCTAAATTGTGATAGGATCAGCTTGTCTGCCTCTCCTCCCCTTGAGCACCCTCTGACTTGTCCCACACTTTTGCTGGGGCTCTCTCCTGCCATTCACACCCACAGCCTTTCATTCATTTCATATACATGATACACACAGTTGCTAATTCTCTTGGACACGCACACACACGTGCACGCGCGCGCGCGCACACACACAGAGCATTTCCCCCCATCCTCACATTTGGACAAGGCAGAGCAACTTCACTGAAAGAACACTTCAAAGAAGGCCATGAAGGGAGGACAGGGAGGTGTGTTTGACAAGTGGCCAGTAGGTGAGGGTATCTGCATTGTGAATGGCGGGGCTGCAGCGGTTGGGGGCAGTGCTGGGGAAAACACAGCTGTGAAGGTAGGTGGGGCCAGGCGGTGGAGGGTGAGGGGTCCATCCTCGGTCCTGAGTGCAGTGGAGAACTGGGGCACATGCTCTCTTCACAGTCATCCTACAGTCCCCCTCCTCACCCTTTGTGGGGGGCAATTTCTGGCCAGTGATATTTCAGAAAGCCACCCAGTCAGGCTTTTTGTTCTTGGCAGATGGGTGTATTCTTGCCTCTGAAAGAGGTGTAACTGTTTGTGATCCTCACCCTGGGTGGTCTCTGTTTCCCACACTCTCATTTCAGACTTTCTGCCTGTCTCCCCCCGTTCCCATCCCAATGGAGCCCTCACTCAGGTCCTGTAGCTTGGGAGTCCCAGCTTCATCATCTGCCAATTAGAGAACAAAACCTCTGCAAGAGCTTAGTTTCCTGTGTGTAAAACAAAAAACTCTTCTGGTCATTGAGAAAAAAGAGAGAATCCAATGACAAAAAAATGAAGCTTCCCCCAAGAATGAAGAAAGCTGGAAAGAATGTTGTTCCCACCCTAACAATGAGGAAAAGCTGGATAAGCTACAGAATTATAAAATGTATGGAGCCCATGAAAAACTGTGATCAAAAGGCAACCAAGTAAACTAAATTCCAAAGAGGAACGAGGTCCTCAAGGGTGAGGTCAGGCACACACGGGGTCTCTCCTTCGGCAGAGCGTGGGAGAAAGACATGACCACCAAACGTAAGTCAGAAGTAAACTAAAATGTCAATGAATTCTTAGAGGCCAAGGGTGGGCCAGCATGTCAGTTTGGAATAGCTGGGGGCCCTAGACACAAGGGGAGTCTGCTCTCACTGGCAAGCTCTTCTTCATGAGCCTCAAAGACTGGGGGCAGAACAGGAGACTGAAGAGAGCCTCCTTGCTGGCACAGGAGAAAATAGGTGATGATGGTTGAGGGGACAGGCACAGAAGCCTGATTACCTCTCCAGACCTTCTCTCCTCTGAAGCAAAAGCCTTAAGCCATTAGGGGAGAGGTAGTGAACCCTCTCCATCCATAGCTTCTTGGAGAACAGTAGAAGTAAAACCCATCTTTCTCTGGAGAAGTTTGGAAACCCTCTCCCAGGACATAAGCAAAGAGTATTGCTACCCGAAGAAAGTTAGAAGCAAAGATCCTCCTCCCCTAGAAAGGGCAAGAAGTCTCTTGGATCCAGAATTCTACTCTGATACCAAGAAGAGTACTGTACGGCTGGAAAATAGAAGTCAATTGCCACCCAAGAGTAACAACAGATACGAAGCAGAGTTTGGCAGGCATGGTGAGCAGGGCAGGAACATCGACAATGACGCAACTCCTGAGGCCCAGGGGCACAGCGTTCACCTAAGAGTGAGGCCAGTCCAGAAAAGAGAGAACACCTCCTGCAATACCGTGAGCCTAGCGCTGAGTAACAAGAACTCTACTGCTTAGGAAGGGGGAACCGTTTATAAATCTGGCAGGGACAAGGGAGTCACTTGAAAACAAGCGTACATCAGAGAACCCCAGACATGTTAACCATTCACAGCTCTTCCAAAACATATACCCAGCTGTGGTGTTAGCACTCAGGGACAGCTGAACGTTGAGGGGGAAGCAGAAACACAGAAAAACTCACTAGCACCCCAGACCCACCCGAAGCAGATGGTAATGGCAGCCCACTGTTAAAAGAATTTTGAAACCCAAGCCAGCTCAACTCCTGACTAGAGCGGCTTAACTCCCACCTCCACATCCCCACCTCCCACTCCTACATACACACTAATGGTCTGACAGGAGAAGCAGCATTTCTATTTCCAGGTGTGTGAGAGGACACGTCCCCAGAGGACCTTGGCTGACCTAGCTCTCCCCACTTTTGTGTGCAATTCTCAGGTAGAGTTTATCAAGAATGCAACATCCTGAGATACGGAACTGTCCAGAATAGCTCAGGCTTTGTCCTCATTCCTCTTGTAACAGGATGTTCTGCAACACAAGGCTCAGCAATCCTAATTCTCCTGGGGTGTAAAATCCAGAGCTGAGTGCTTTTGCCTTCCCTCAGCTGTGGTGCAAAGTGGAACACATGCAGTTGAGACTCCTTCTGCTGTGGGCAGCTTGCCTGAGCCTTGAAGGACTGGCTGGCCAGGGACTCTAGGCTTCTGTTGACTCTTGCTGCCAACCTGTGAGTAATAACATGGCTTTGCTTGACTTGTTGTATGTGTGTTCTGTCTCACCAGACTCATACGCTGGTACCAGGGCTTGTGCAAAACCTCCTGCCAGATCTAGGAATCTTAACAAAGTGTAAATACTATTTACCTCAGTCTCTATTACTCTTCAACACATGATGTCTGGCATTCAATAAAAAATTATGCAGTCATAACTGGGTGCTAAGAAAGAAGGAAAGAAAGAAAGACCACAATAATACGTTGAACTTTCAGAAGGAGAGAACAAACCTAAGGATACCAGAGATGAGGAATAGGGAAGGAGGTTGGGGTGTGATGGGGAGTGATTGGTTGGGTAAGGGGCATAAAGAATAATTACAATTTGTAATAATGAATATAAAAGAAAAAATATGAGACAGACAAAATTGCAAAAGAAAATGAACTTTTGTCAAGAGATAAATCATTCAACAAAACCAGAGTCAGAGATTATCCAGATGCTGGAAATAACAGACAGAAATTTGAACATAACTAAATAATACATTAAAAGTTCTAAGGGAAAGTATGAATTCATGAAGAACTGGGGAATTTCAGCAGAAAGATGAAAATGATGAGAAAGTGTCTCTGCTAGAAATTAAAATCATGATATCAGAGATAAAGAATTCCTCACGTGGGCCCATAAGTAGAGTGGACACATCTGAGAAAAGAAATCAGTGAATTCACAGGTAAGTCAGTAGAGACTATTCAAACTAAAATGCAAAGAGAAAAGTGAGTAAAAAGAAAAATCAAAGTAAAGCTGTGGGACAATATTTAATGGTCAAATATACATGTAATTGGACTCCTAGAAAAAGAAGAGAAAGAGGACAAAGTGGAAGAAATATTTGAAGACATAATTGTCAAGACATTTAAAAAATAAAATACATGAAGCCACATGTGTAAGAGTTACAGAGAGCCCCAAACAGGATATATATTTTTAAAACACTTAGACACATCATTGCTAAACTGAGAAATATCAAAGATAAAGAGAAAATCTTGAAGGCAGCCAGTGAAAATAAAAAACATGAATAGCAAAATGAAGACTAGAAAGATAATAATTTCTCTAATCTCTCTCTCTCTCTCTCTCTCTCTCTCTTCCCTGGCATCTGGCTGGTATAGGGATCAAAACCTGGACCTTAGTGTTATTAAGCTGTGCTCTAACCAACTGAGCAACTGGCCTGAAGTACAATAATCTTCTTGTCAGAGATATACTACTCAGAAGAAATGAAGTGATATCTTCAAACAATTGAAAAACAAAATAAAAAAACCATGTCAACCTAGAATTCTATACTCAGAAAAAATATGTCTCAAAAATAAAGGCAAGATAACGACTTTTTATGACAGTCTAAATCTAGAATAATTAATAGACCTGCTCTACAAGAAATATTAAAATTTAAGTTCTTCACATAAAAGGATTAAGACATCAAATGGAAGCTTGAATATAATCAGGGAATGGAAAAAAACATAAAAGGTAAGCATTAAGGTAAAAGACATTATTCTACTTATTCTTAATTTCATTATAAGATAATTGGCTGACTAAAGAAAACAGTATAATAATGCATTGTACAGTGTAAGTCTGAACATTTCTTTATTTTACCTTCACTTTTGAAAAATATGTTTACTGTATATAGAAGTATATTGTTGTACAAAATTCTAAGTGAACAATTTTTTTTTCTTTTAGTACTTTGAAGATATTACTCTGGTGTTTTTATGTTTGCATTGGTTCTGATGATAGATTTGCTTTTATTCTTTTCTTAGATTTTCTGCCTGTAATGTATGTGTCTTCCCCTGTTACATTTCTTGCTATGTAACGGAGATGCAAAAAAGATTACTCAAAGCAACGTGAATGCAATAAGAAGCCCAAAGGGACTGCACCTCAGCAACTCCTCTGTTAGAAGGAGAAACTGGGTACAGCCCCGATTCAAAGTTAGCTTCTGTTTTTATTGTAAAGACAAAGAAGTTTCACAAGAAAAATCAGTTGATTCAATCATTTCAAAAGGACACAAAGACATAGACAACATGACAAAATTTATCTATGGCTAAGTATAGCTTAGACAATAGAAACTAGTAACATCATTTAAATTAACAATGTGACATTCCAAAGTACAATTTGTGAAAAGCTGAGTTGATCAAACTGTGATCATTATCTAATCTAAAATATAACCTCTCCTTAAATGATTTAAGCAAAAGTTACATTCTTACAATTAAATCTAAGTATAATTGTCTCTAAAGTTTCCACCAACAAACAGCTTGCCCTTAGCAAACATTTTTTTACATTTTTCCTTACAGCAATTCTTTCAACATCCTTCAACAACAATCAGTATGTTAAATAATCAAAGCACATAATCTCATCCCTAAACAGTGATTAGAATTGATTAGATGGGCTTCTGCCCACTAGCTGCAGGCCACTGCCCCCTAGCTAAGGACTTTTCTCCCATAAGTTTATTAGCTAAAAGCCCTATACTAAGAATTAACTGATAATCAACATTTACTTGATTGGATAGGCTTTTTGCCTCCTAGCTGTAGACCATTGCCTCCTAGCCAAGGACTTTTGTCCCATACATGCATTACCTAAAACCCCTATCTAATAATCAAATAAGAATCAAGATTTCTAACTCTTTACATTCCCCTTACCCCACTACCACCCTGTGGATGCTTTTCCCTTTGTTACTATTTTTTAAAAAATTTTAATTTTTATTGAATCAAAATTGATTATACATATTTTTGGGTTTCAACATTGAGATATGTGGATCAAATTAATATTATTAGCATATATATTGTTGCAAATTGTAATTATTCTTTATGCCCCTTGTCCAATCCCTCCTCATCCCCCTCTCTCTCCCCCCTACCCCCTCTTATCACCCTAGATTTCTTCTCTCCCTCTGAAAGAATAATGGTCACTCTGTTGATTTGCTGCCCAAATGATCTGTTGTCCAGTGCTGAGAGAGGCATGATTAGGTCCCCCAATACTATCATAGAGCAGATGTCTCTTCCGTCACTACGAAATGGGCTCTGTGGAGAGAGACATCCTCCTCCTTTCTTTATCTCTGCTTGAGTGAGTGTGTCAACTCACTCCAGTGGCTGATGGACCATCTGCATGGTGGTTGTGGCATCTAGCTGCCTTCGCGGCAGCCATGGTTATCATGGTGGCCGTGGTGGGCCACCCACATGGAAGAGATGTTTTTAGCATGCCCTGTGGTGCTGGCAGTGTGCCTGGTTGTGGAGAGTATCTGATCCCCAGTTCCATGCCTTGGGTCACCGAGTGGGTCCCTAGGCACCGGCACAGTGTGCTTGGTGGTGGGAGGGAGATCCAGTCCCCTTCTCCATGCCCTGGGTCCCAAGGCGGGTCCCAAGGTGCTGGCACGGGGTGCCTGGTTGTGGGAGGGGATTCCGGTCCCCTTCTCCATGCCCCAGGTCCCAGGGTGGGCCCCAAGGCACTGGTGTAATGTGCCTGGTTGTGGGAGGGCGTCCAGTCCCCTTCTCCATGCCCCAGGTCTCAGGGAAGGCCCCAAGGCACTGGCATGGGGTGCCTGTTGTGGGACAGGTGTCTTGTCCCTGTCTCCATGCCCCAGGTCCCCAGGAAGGCCCCAAGGCACTGTCATGGTGTGCCTGGTTGTGGGAGGGGGGTCTGGTCCCCTTCTCCATGCCTCAGGCCCCTGGGCAGGGCTCTGATGCACTGTCCCAGAGTGCCTGGTTGTGTGTGGGGGGTCCAGTCCCCAGCTCCTTACTCTGGGTCCATAGGTGGGCCCTGAGGCACTGGTGCAGTGTGCCTGGTTGTGGGAGAGGGTCTGGTCCCCAGCTCCATACCCCGGGTCCCCTTGTGGGCCCCAGGGCACTGGTGTGGGGTGCCTGGTTGTGGGAGGGGTGTCCGGTCCCCTTCTCTGTACCCCAGGTCCCTGGGCAGGCCCCAAGGTGCTGGCGTGGTGTGCCTGGTTGTGGGAGGGGGATCTGGTCGCCTTCTCTAGGTCCCAGGTCCCAGGGCAGGCCCTGAGGAGCTGGCACAAGGTGCCTGGTTGTGGGACGGGGGTCCAGTCCCCAGATCCATACCCCAGGTCCTCTTGTGAGCCCTGGGGCACTGGCATAGGGTGCCTGGTTGTAGGAGGGGGGCCTGGTCCCTGGCTCCATACCCTGGGTCCCCAGGCTGCCCCCGAGGTGCTGGCAGGGGGTGCCTGGTTGTGGGAGGTGGGTCTGGTACCCTTCTCCATGCCCTGGGTCCCAGCACGGGCCCCAAGGCACTGGTGTGGTGTGCCTGGTTGTAGGAGGGCAGTCCAGTCCCCTTCTCCTTCCCCCGGGTCCCTGAGCGGGTCCTGAAGCACTGGCACAGGGTGCTCAGTTGTGGGAAGGGGGTCCAGTCCCCTTCTCCAAGTTCTGGGTCCCTGGGTGGGCCCCAAGACACTGGCACGGTGTGCCTGGCTGTGGGAGGGAGGTTCGGTCCCCTTCTCCATGCCTCGGGCCCCTGGGTAGGCTCTGATGCACTGACCTGGCATGCCTGGTTATGGGAAGGTGGGTCTGGTCCTAGCTCCTTACCCCATGTCCCTGGGTGGGTCCTGAGGTACTGGTGTAGTGAGCCTGGTTGTGGGAGGGGGCTCCAGTCCCATTCTCCATGCCCTGGGTCCCAGCGCAGGCCCCAAGGCACTGGTGCGGGGTTCCTAGTTGTGGGAGGGGTTCCAGTCCCTTTCTCCATGCCTCGGGTCCTCAGGTGGGCTCCAAGGTGCTGGCTCTGTGTGCCTGGTTGTGGGAGGTAGGTCCGGTCCCCTTCTCCATGCCTTGGGCCCCCAGGTGGGGCCCTGAGGCACTGTCACAGCATGCCTGGTTGTGGGAAGAGGGTCTGATCCCTGGCTGCTAGCCCCGGGTCCCCGGGCAGGCCCCTAGGCATTGGTGGTGTGCCTGTATGTGGGAGTGGGGTCCAGTCCTTGACTCCAATTGTCAGGTTCTGGGTGGGGCCCCAAGGTGCTGGCAGTGTGAGTGGTTGTGGGTGGGGGTCCTGCCCCTGGATCCATGCCTCATGTCCCCTGGTGGGCCTCAAGGCATTCATGGTGTGCCTGAGCTGGAACTAAGTTTTTGTCCTTTGCTTACTTCTAAAATGGGAACTTCCTGTGAGAACCAGTACTTGAGCTATGTGGTTGAGCTAAATTGCTGCTTTGCTGCTATTTCCCTAGGGAAGGCTTTTTGTACAGCTCAGGGTTAATGGTTGAGCTTATAGGTACTTCCGGCTCTGGGACTCTGTGCACCTGGGTTGTGTAGAAACTCTGATGTGGGCCCGAGTTTTTTCATCAAACTGCACCCCATGCAATTCTGCATTCCTGACCAGTCTCCTCTGAGTGGTCCTGTGCTGATTGGGGGGCAGATTGGCTGTCCTTGCTGTGTCCCAGTGTTCTCCTGGTGGGTCTGTCTCCCCCACAGCTCATGCACCAAACACTTCCCATGGGACAGGCCCTGCACTGGTCCCTTGTGATGACTCACCGGCCTCTGAGTGGCTCCCCTTTTTCAGCTGTTCTGGCTCCTCACTCCTGCGTGGGTCCACAGGAACCCTGTTAGTGGTCTTGCTGTCCTGGGGGCCAGCAAAGTCCTCTTCTCCCCTGCCACCTCCAAGTACCTCCATCTAAAGGGCACAGCTGTGGCTTCTGCCTGCTCCTGCTCCATGTGCTCCAGCATTAAAGTGGCCACAGTCCGAAATGCTGAGAGCAGTTGTTTCTTTCTCTCTTCGTGGTTTCTCCTGCCTTCATGAGTTCCATAGGTCTCTCCTCCTCTTCACCTGAGCTCCAGTGGCCCAAGCTTGGCTATTGTTACATTTTATAGTTGTAAATTCATTGTTTTGTGGGAGAGAGTGATGCTGGGGACTGTCTATTCCACCGTCTTGATCAGAAGTCCCCTTTGTTACTATTTTTAAACAGTTTGATTTTGATGAGTCTTGATGTCCTTTTCTTCATGATTCTTGTGCTTGAAGTTCATTGAACTTCCCGGATCTGAGTGTTTATAGTTCTCATCATATTTGGAAAACAGGAAGCTGCAGTGAGTTGAATTTTGTTCCCCCAAAGTTTAATGTGTTGGGACCTTGGTTCCCACTGTGACAGTGTTAAGAGGGTGGGAAATCCTATTATAGTAATTGAAAGGTGGGGCTTTGAAGAGGTGATTGGATTGTGAGGACTGTGCCTAGTGAATGGATTGATCCATTCATTGAGTAATAAATTGGTAGATTAATGGTGGTCATGGGTGTGGTTCTGATGGCTTTAAAAGGAGCTAACTGAGAAGGTTAGCTCTCTCTGTGTTCTTCCATTCTCACCATGTGACACCCTGCATTGCTGTAGGGTCACCTTACCAGATGTATTCCCTGGACTTTGGACTTCCCAGCCTCAGAAACTGTGAGAAATAAATTTTGTCTTCTTATAAATCACCCAGTTCCAGGTATTTTATTACAAGCAGCAGAAATGAAATAATACGGAAAATTGGTACCAGACAAGTGGAGTGTTACTTAAAACAAATACTTGAAAATGTGGAAATGGCTTTGGTACTGGGTGTTGAGAAGGGGCTCGAAGAATTTGGAGGAGAGAGCTAGAAAATACCTAGCTGCTGATAGGAGTTTAGAAGACAAGAAAACCAGGGAAAGTTTGGAACTTCTTAGAGACTGGTTAAATGGTGGTGAGCAGAATGCTGTTAGAAATATGGACAGTAAAGGCCATTCTGAGATCTCAGATGTAAATGAGAAGAGACTTACTGGAAACTGGGGCAAACATCACCCTTGCTATGAACTGGCAAGGAACTTGGCTTGCATTCTGTTCATGACCAAAAGTTTTTTTTCACAATGGATCTGAACCCTTGACCTTTGTATTATATATCACCATGCTCTAACCAACTGAGTTATAGATTTGCTTTATATCTTCAATTTCTCTACTTATCATGCTTAATCTTTCTTCTAGCTTTTTGAATATATGAAATACTATTAAAATGACCATTTAATTTTTTTTAACTACTTCTATCATCTGTGTCAATTCTGGTGAGTTTAAACTGATGCATTTTCCTCCTCATTGTGAGTCATATTTCCCTGCTTCTCTACATGTTCGGTAATTATTTTATAGGCTCCTAGTCATTGTACATTTACTTTGTTGAATGCTGGATATTTGTGTATTCCATAAATATTCTTTTTTTTTTTTTTTGACTTTGACTTTTTTTTGACACTCTCATCACTCCTATTTAACATAGTGTTGGAAGTACTAGCCAGAGCAATCAGAGAAGAGAAGGAAATAAAGGGCATCCAGATTGGAAAAGATGAAGTCAAACTGTCCCTGTTTGCAGATGACATGATCCTATATATCGAACAGCCTAAAACCTCTACAAAAAAACTGCTGGAATTGATAAATGATTTCAGCACAGTAGCAGGATACAAAATCAACACACAAAAATCAGTAGTATTTCTTTTCTCCAATAGTGAACATGCAGAACGAGAAATCAAGAAAGCCTGCCCATTTACAATAGCCACCAAAAAAATAAAATACTTAGGAATTGAGTTAACCAAAGAGGTGAAAAATCTCTATAATGAGAACTACAAGCCACTGCTGAGAGAAATTAGAGAGGATACAAGAAGATGGAAAGATATTCCATGCTCTTGGATTGGAAGAATCAACATAGTGAAAATGTCCATACTACCCAAAGTGATATACAAATTCAATGCAATCCCCATCAAAATTCCAAAGACATTTTTCTCAGAAATGGAAAAAACTATCCAGTCATTTATATGGAACAATAAAAGACCACGCATAGCCAAAGCAATGCTGAGCAAAAAAAATAAAGCTGGAGGCATAACACTACCGGACTTTAAGCTATACTACAAAGCTATAATAACCAAAACAGTATGGTACTGGCATAAAAACAGACACACTGACCAATGGAATAGAATAGAGAATCCAGAAATCAACCCACACACTTACTGCCATCTGATATTTGACAAAGGCACCAAGCCTATTCACTGGGGAAGGGACTGCCTCTTCAGCAAATGGTGCTGGGAGAACTGGATATCCATATGCAGGAGAATGAAACTAGATCCATACCTCTCACCGTATACTAAAATCAACTCAAAATGGATTAAGGATTTAAATATACACCCTGAAACAATAAAACTTCTTAAAGAAAACATAGGAGAAACACTTCAGGAAATAGGACTGGACACAGACTTCATGAACACGACCCCAAAAGCACGGGCAACCAAAGGAAAAATAAACAAATGGGATTATATCAAACTAAAAAGCTTCTGCACAGCAAAAGAAACAATTAAAAGAGTTAAAAGACAACCAACAGAGTGGGAGAAAATATTTGCAAAATGTACATCTGACAAAGGATTAATATCCAGAATATACAAGGAACTCAAACAACTTTACAAGAAGAAAACAAGCAACCCAATTAAAAAATGGGCAAAAGAGCTAAGTAGCCATTTCTCTAAGGAAGATATACAAATGGCCAACAGACATATGAAAAAATGCTCAACATCACTCAGCATCCGGGAAATGCAAATCAAAACCACACTGAGATACCACCTAACCCCAGTTAGGATGGCTAAAATCCAAAAGACTATGAATGATAAATACTGGCGAGGTTGTGGAGAAAAAGGAACTCTCATACATTGTTGGTGGGACTGCAAAATGGTGCAGCCTCTATGGAAAATGGTATGGAGATTCCTCAAACAACTGCAGATAGATCTACCATACGACCCAGCTATCCCACTGTTGGGAATATACCCAGAGGAATGGAAATCATCAAGTCGAAGGTATACCTGTTTCCCAATGTTCATCGCAGCACTCTTTACAATAGCCAAGAGTTGGAACCAGCCCAAATGCCCATCATCAGATGAGTGGATATGGAAAATGTGGTACATCTACACAATGGAATACTACTCAGCTATAAAAACGAATGAAATACTGCCATTTGCAACAACATGGATGGACCTCGAGAGAATTATATTAAGTGAAACAAGTCAGGCACAGAAAGAGAAATACCACATGTTCTCACTTATTGGTGGGAGCTAAAAATTAATATAGAAATTCACACACACACACACACACAAAACCGGGGGGGGGGAGAAGATATAACAACCACAATTACTTGAAGTTGATATGACAAGCAAACAGAAAGGACATTGTTGGGAGGGTTGGGGGGAGGGAGAAGGGAGGGAGGTTTTGGTGATGGGGAGCAATAATCAGCCACAATGTATATCGAGAAAATAAAATTAAAAAAAAAAAATTTAAAAAAAAATTAAAAAATTAAAAAATTAAAAAATAAAATAAAATAAAAATAAAATAAAATTTAGTTGTATGTATTTGTCGGGTACAGTGTGTTATTTCAATACATACATATACTGTACAATGATTCACTTAAAGGAGATAGCATATCTATCACCTAAACATTTATCTTTTCTTTGAGGCAGTTATGGTCAAGATCCCCTTTTCTAGCTATTTATTTATTTATTTATTTATTTGTGGAGGCTGGCTGGTACAGGGATCTGAACACTTGACCTTGGTGTTATAACACCATGTTCTAACCACCTGAACGGACCAGATCTTTTAGCTATTTAAAAATATGTAATATAATATTATTAGCTCTAGTCAACCTAGTCCACCAGAACTTATTATTTCTATCTACCTGTAACTTTGTACCCGTTAACCCACCTCTTCCCCTCTCCCTGACCCCCTTCCCTTCCCAGGCCTCTGGTAACCATTATGCTATTCTCTACTTCTACAAAAACCACTTTTCTTTCTTTCTTCTTTTTAAGATTCTACATATGAGTGAGTTCATGTGGTATTTGTCTTTCTGTGTCTGTTTTACTTCACTCAATATGATAGTTTCCAGTTCCACATGTTGCTGCAAATGACAGTTTCATTTATTTTTACAGATGAATAATATTCCATTGTGTATATATATCACAATTTTTTAAATCCATTCATCTGTTGATGGGTATTAAGGTTGATTCTATCTCTTGGCTATTGTGAGTAGTGCTATGATGAACATGGGAATGCATGTGTCTCTTCAATATATTGATTTCATTTCCTTTGGGTATATACCCAGTAGTGGGAGTGCTAGGTCATAAGGTAGTTCTGTTTTTAGTTTTTTGAGGAACCTCTATACTATTATCCATACTGGCTTTATTAATTTACATTTTCACCAACAATGTATCAAAGTTCCTTTTTCTCCACATCCTTACCAGCATTTATTATTCTCTGGCTTTTTGATGATAGCCATTCTAACTGGAGTGAGATGATATCTCAGTATGGTTTTAATTTGCATTTCCCTCATGACTACTGATTCATATGCCTGTTCACCATTTGCATGTATTTTTTTGAGAAATGTCTGTTCAAGTCCTTTGCCCAATTTTTTTTTGTTTAAAGATGACTGGTAAGGGGATCTTAACCCTTGACTTGGTGTTGTTAGCACCACACTCTCCCAAGTGAGCCATGGGAAGGCCCTCTTTGCCCGTTTTTTAATTGGAGTATTTGTGGTGGTTTTTGCTGTTGACTTGTTTGAGTTCTTTATGTAATCTGAATATTAGCCCCTTGCCTGAAGTATAGTTCACAAACTTTCTCCCATTCTGCAGGTTTTCTCTTCACTTTGTTGATTGTGCCCTTTGCTGTGCAGAAGCTTTTTAATTTGATGTAGTCCCATTTGTCTATTTTGCCTTAATTGCTTGTGCCTTCTAGTCTTCAAAAAAGTGCTGCCCAGTCCAATTTCACGTAGCGTTTTTCCTGTTTTTGTCTCTAGTAGTTTCAATTTGGGGTCTTAAATTTAGGTCTTTAATCCATTTTGAGTTGACTTTTTGTGTATGGTAAGAGATAGGGGTCTAGTTTCAATCTCCTGTATGTGGATATCCAGTTTTTCCAGTACCATTTATTGAAGAGGCTGTCCTTTCTCCACTGTATATTCTTGGCATCTTTATCAAAAATTGGTTGGCTGTAAATGCATGGATTTATTTCTAGGCTATCTATTCTGTTTCATTGGTCTGTTTGTATTTTTTATGCCAGTACCATGTTGTTTTGCTTACTATAGCTTTGAAGTATATTTTGAAGTCAGGTAGTGTGATGCCTCCAACTTTGTTCTTTTTGTTCAAGATTGCTTTGGCTGTACTTTTTGGTTCTTTTGTGATTCCATACATATTTTAAGATTGTCTTTCTATTTCTGTGGAGAATGTCATTGGTATTTTGATAGGGTTTGGGTTGAATCTATAGATTGCTTTGGATAATATGGACATCCATAAGTATTCCTGAACTTTATTCTGGAATGCAAAGTATGGAAACAGTTTGACACTTTGAGGAATTACCTCTAAGTTTTGTTTGGCACCACCAGAGCATCATTTAATCTAGGGTTCCCCCTGCCCTCCACTACCGAGGTAAGACTTTTCTGATTACACTTCCCAGTGCTGCATGGATTATGAGGTTTTCCAGCCTGGCTGGTCATAACAGGCACTATTTATATTCCTGTTTGAGTTCTAGGTATTGTTCCCTTTTACCCATTCATGGGATCTTTCTTCACACACCTGCACTAAACAGTATTCATTTCAATACTTGAGGGGAACCTCTGTAGATTTCTAGAGTTCTCTGTCCCTGCAGCTCTCTTGTCTCTGTTACTCTGCCTTGCAAACTCAAGTCTCCTTGGCCTTCTTGGAATCTGATAGAGTTTGGATATATTGTCCCCAGAGAAAAACTCATGTGGAAATCTGATCCCCATTGTGGCAGCATTGGGAGCTGTTTGGGTCATGGGGTGGATCCCTCATGAAAGGAATCATGCTCTCCCTGGGGGCTGGGGGTACTGATTAGTTCCCTGCAAGAGCTGGTTGTTTAAAAGACCCTGGCACCTCCCCTCTCTCTTGCTTCCTCTAGCCATGTGATCTGCTTATACCTGCTGGCTGTCTGCCACTTTGTGCCATAAGTAGAAGCAGCCTGAGGCTCATGCCAGATGTAGCTGTCCCAGAATCGTAAGCCAAATAAACCTCTGTTCTTTGTAAATTACCCAGTCTCAGGTATTCTGTTATAGCAACACAAAAATGGACTAACATGGAATCCTAGCCCCACTTCTTTAATGCAGGAGGACCAACAGGCTCTGCTGGGCTCCTCTTCCCTGCACCACAACCCCAAAACTCTCTCTAGGCAGCAAGCTGGGGAAATTATAGAGATTAACCTAATTTGTTTCCTGTTTCTCAGGGATCGTTGTCTTCTGTTGCCTGTTGTTTTTTATATTTTGTATTAATTTGTAGTTATTTCAGGTGAGAGAGTACATCTAGCTCTGTTAGTCTATCTTGACTCTGATGTTTTTAAAAAGCATGGGAAACAAAGTGCATATTTCAAAACTATATTACTTAAAATGTAAAAATAATTATAAGTTAGAACCTAAACTCTCATGTAATCAAAAGAAGGAATTTTGTTATATCCTGGAATTTATAATTTATTTGTCTTTCAGATTTTCATCTGGTAGGGAGGAACCACAGATAACATTGCAAGGAAATATTTAGAAAGGGAAAAGTAGAAAAGTGGTGGGGAGTGGGGTGGGCAGTGATCATTAATAAGGGAAAGAAGAGGGAATAAAGAAACAACAAAAAGAAATCTGTCTTAGTTATCTATAACCAGTGGGGTAAGAAAGTCCTGAGATGGGGACCAGAGGACCTAAGTTAAGCCTCAATCCTGTGACTTTGGGAAAGTCATTTAACCTATTTGAGTTTCTGTAAAATATCTACTTTAGATTGTTACCAGGAAAATAGATAAGAGAATAGATAAAAGATGACTATTACAATGCCTGACACACTGTAAGAACCCAATAAATATTAATTGCTTCTCTCCATTTGGTCACTTATACAGTTCACAAATTAGCAAAGATTCAATAGAAACACTGTTTTAAAATGTAGGTTTTATTATATTCAGGTATGGTAAGGCCAACAGATCGGGGAAACAATTGCCATTGAAAAGACAGTTTGTTACTCATAGTTCCCAAGAAGAGAGGGGTGCCATGCAGGGCCACACAGGGAAGGGCCAGAATCAGCCAGGAAGCAGCAGGAGCAGAAGGAAAATGTGGGCAAGAGCCTTTATTGTGGTTCCTCTGGGAAGGATCAGGCAAGGCAGGATAAGCAGGCTTAGGACTGGCTAGTTTAAATAATTTCAGTAGGCTCTGGGGTGTAGGAGCTGTCTCTACTTGTCTGGTACCTGGCCCTGGAGTGATCAGGGCAGGAGGATAGTGGCCCAGAGTGTATGAGACCCACAATAGCCCAGTGAAGGAGATAATTGGGGTATGGGTTCTGGATTGGTTAATTTGCACACAAAAAGTATGCTCACAGGTGAGACTTTACCAGGCTAAGCAAGGCTCCAGATGTCAAAGCATTACAAATATGAAAATAAAAAGGCATAATTAATACAAACCCCGATTGTTAAAATGGGTGCTCAGTGTTGTTATACACAGACCTAGCCCTCCTCTTCTGCAGGTCCCACAGAGACCATTTGTGACTCAGGAGGGAGAGTGGATCTGCTTGTGGGCCAGAAGCCGAAGTCTTCCTTCTGTGCCTGTGTCTCCACAGCCAGGAGGAGTCTGAGCCTGGGCCAGCAGCTCCAGAGGCTGGCTCACCCTTGGGAAATAATGCCACCTGGTGTTAGTCCAAATAATTAGTTCAACACTCTATGTGGTGTGTTATTCAAGTGTTCCTCATAAATAGTTAATGAATTACTAATGATGATACTACAGATTAAAAAACAACATTAAAGAGGAAACTTCCAGGTCCCAGAAGGTATTATTAGCCTAGTCCAGCTCTGCCCATGATTGGCCCCGACTGTGATCCTTTGTACTTCCCAGGCAAGTGAAATCATTTTGAGAACACCTAGCAGCCCAAGGCCATGTGTACTGACTAATGTCTTTATCAGGCTCTCTGCCCCTCGGCTTGGCTCATATCCCTGTCACTGATAACAAGGTTGCCAAATTGAAGGGGTTGACTTGTAGGCTCGGCAAGATCCTGCTTCTGAGATCTGAGATCTTTACCTGACACAGCACTCCCTCCCAGCCCCCAAGGTAATGATAGCCGCCGGGCTGGGAGTGAGCTGCCTGCCCAGGCCTGCAGAGCTAGAGCAAGCAGCATGGCGAGACACCAGCAACTGGCCTGACTGGGGAGCTAGTGCAGTTGATCCACAGATCACGACTGCTTGTTCAGGCCCCCATGGGCCAGGTGACTTTACACAGAGCACACTTGTTTCCTGTCCACAGAATACACTCTCAAGCGCAGGCAAAGCTATCTAAAAGAAAATTCTACCATTTCAACTGTGTTTTTAAGTTTCCACTTGGACATCCCACCCTCACCTCAAACTCAGCTCATCAAAGATGAAAATTCTTAGACATCGAAGAGATTTTAGAGAGTACTAAGTCTGGGGTCTCTGGAAGGGCCTTGGGGTCTGAGAGCCCATTGAAGTTGTTTGCAAAATATTGGGGAATGTACGTTTTTCTGTGTTTTCCATGTGTGGCAATCAGATTCTCAAAGGGCCCCTGAGAAGTCACCAGATACATCTCTTCCTGGCCTGACTCCATCTCCTGACCTCCCAGGTTCTATCAGAGCTTCTTGCCTTGTACTTCACGAAGAACACTGAAATGGCTTTGACCTCCGATACCCACCAGGTCATCTCACCTCTGTCTGCAACAGTAGAAGGATTGTTCTTCCACCTGTGCTCTCAATCACAAGTCCTCCTTGTCCCCCCAAATACCCCTTCTTCCTTATATTTTGAACCTCTCTCTGGTTATTTCTCCATGGTCTATAAAGAGACTTAAGAGTTTCCCGTGTCCAAACTGAGCGACACCTGTCTTACCTTTGCACATCCCTGTCTTAACTCTGCTTCACAGTCTATATTCATCTACCCACTCTTGCTCTTTTCTCTACTGCATTGCTAACTACATGGAATCTCTGAAAACTGTATTCACCCACCACTAGCCTACCTTCTCCTGAGTTCTAAAACCACACTGCCAAAAACCAGGATAGCTTATAGATTAAAAATGAGGAATCTGTGGTCAGCCAACCTGGATTTGAAGCCTGGCCCTACCAATTAGCAGCTGTGTGACCTCAGGCAAGTTGTTTAACCTCTCTGTGGCTGAGTTTTGTCTCTGTAAAATGTAGATGATATAAACCTACATCATGGGTTGTAGTGAGGAATAAATAAGACATGTAAAATACTTAGCATAGTACCTGAAACATAATAAATGCTCAGTAAAAGTGAACTATTATCTTTGGACTGGCACATCCCTAGGTACCTTACACTTAACATGCCTAGAACTGAACTACTTTTCTCCTTGAATGCCTTCCTCCACCTGGTTCCCCATTTGTGATTGAGGTTTGTCTGTGACAGCTGCATTAACTTGTGCCCATTCACCACTTCAGGGTCCCTAGGTCTCACCGGCCTCCCATTTGGTCTCCCTGCCTTCACTTTTCACTCCCACCCAGCCACTCTCTACACTGCAGTCAAGACTGCTCATCCTATTCCTCTCCATAAAAACCCTTCAATGACTCCCCATTGCCTACCAGAAAACATCCAAACTTCTAAGCCTGCCATGTAGGGCCCTCTGAGCTCTGGCCTCTGCCCCTCTCTCCCGGGGCTGTGCCCACCCTTTCCCACAGGTCTCAGTCCTGTGTCTTCCCTTATGCCCTCCCATGCCAAACTGCCAACAGGCACCCTAAGGAGCCACTTGCTTCAATACCCTGTGCCTCCCTTTCCTTCCCCCATAACACCATCAGCACTGCGGTTTCTTATCCTTACAAACTTGCAGTTCTGCAGCAGCCTTCAGGGTAATCTCCCAGCCCCACTCTGCCAGCTCATCAGCACTGCACACTGCCCTCAGTTGGACATCCTCCGCCACACTCCTATGCCTTTTCCCAGGATGCTTCTTCCCTCTTTATTTGCCGAATTGGCCTTCTTCGAGTTCTGGTCCCAGGGTCATAGCCAACTGAAGTCATGCCTCTTCTGCAGGCAGAGCTGGGCCTTCTCTCTCCATGCTCCCACGGCATTCCCATCCTGCCTCTTGTCTCTGTCTCAGCATAACCACGTTTGATTGCAAGGCTTTGTGCACATAGCAGTGTCGCCCAGGAGTGCCTGAGCTCCTCCAAGAGAGAGTTGTACACACCCTTGCTCACATCTATCTCCTTTCCTGCTTTATTTTCTCCTTAGAACCCGTTACCATTTGACACTCTACTCATGTTGCTTGTTTGTCCATCTCTCCCCATTAGAATATAAACTCTATGAACACAGAAGCTTTTGTCTGTTTTGATGTATCCCCATAGCCTAGAATACTGACTAGTATATATAGTGCTCAATAAACACTTGTTGAATGAATTGTTGAGTCGATGTTACATTACCTAGCTTTATATTCCTGGTAGCTAACAATTGCCCAGCACATAATAGATACTAAGTATTTGTTTTTGGAAGAATGAATACTTTATCATGTGGCTAGCCTGTTTAAATTCAAACACTAGTGTTGGGTTCAACACTGTCTACCTTCTAATCCTAGCCACTCAACTTTGAATCCGTTATGTCTCAACATAAGCCCTTGTCTTGACCCTCACAGACCTGCGCCCTGGCCTTGAGTACGTACATCCCAGGCACTGCTCTCACCACTCCCTCGCCCACACTCCAAACAGAAACGTTCTGAACCATTTACTCAGCACGTATATATTGAGCTCTTGGGACAGGCCAGTCACTCTTCCAGCCACTGTCCTCCATCTATGCCTGTTCCATTTTTCTTTCCTCAAGGTGAGGGCAAACTGACCTTCCATTAGGAAGCTTTCCCTGACTATTCAGGCCTGTGTGACTCTCTCCTTGGCACTAATAGGACCTCATCACTAGCATTATTAACCAATAGACATATATTAAATATTTTACAGAAATATAGATTTTACAGAAAATGGTCCTTTAGAGAACAAGCACTTTTTAATATTTTGGATGAAATCTAATATTTTTTTTCACATCTTCCCTGTCTTCTCAAATAGAGTATGGTATACAGAATATCCATCTCGCCTTTTCACAATGCAGACTCATCACTTGCATTACCATCTATTATGCTGTGATGTGGCAGTGTGCCAGGAGGACTAGCTGTTTAAAGGAAAGGGCATGAGCTTTGAGATTAAACAGTCCTCACAATGAGCCCCTATGCAGTCCCTGGGGTCTCCCTGAGTCCCTCCTGACTGTCTTTTAATGTGTTTCTAATCTATAGCGGGATTAGGAATCAGATCATTAAACTTATTAGAATTGTTTGTAAACTAAGTGTAAACTGTATGAAAATTAGGGTAGGAGTGATTCTCCTATTTCTTGTCTATTTGCTTTAAAGCAAAGACTTTGCACAATCTATTTTGTTGATCATGGGCCTTTTCCACTTAACTCCTGTTTTTCAGATATATTCAGAATTCTTGATGTTAAATAAGTGATTTCTTAAAAAGTGTGCCTTTGGTGCCTTTAGCATTTTATGTATTATCTTTTGTTTTCCATTATCTTTCTGTGCATATATCATAACTTTTCAATAAAATTCTTCTCTGGTTAGATTACTAACTTCCCAGGGGTGAAAAGTACTTTATAGTCATTTATTCATTTGCTAAGTATTTTTTAAAGTAACTACTATGTGAAAAGATCTGTGATAGAAAAAAGATAAATAAGATATTACATATTACCGAGGAGATAAGATGCAAATAACCAATACATTGTAAAAAGGTGAGCATAAAAATTCAGAGTGCTATGGAAATTCGAATGGGAGAAGAGCCTGTTTTCTGCTTGGGAAAACTGGGGAAGGCTGATATTTCAGTGGGGTCTTGGTAGACAGGAAGAATTTTAATGGGTAGCTGAGGGGAAAAGACAAACAAACTTACTTTCTTCCTACTATAATCTTACAACACACAATGCTTCTGTGACCAAATGTGTAAAAACCAAATGTTTTTCCCCACATACCAAACAAGCAACCAATTCTGTGGTGGACACCAGCTGGGTGTCCTCTAATTCAAATCCATTCTAATGCTACCTACTTAAAGGGCTCAGTCCCTAAGACTGCCCCCACTTCAGATTCCAGTCTCAAGTCAGACCTCTGGAACTTCTGGCCAAATGCCTATTAATCAGAGTTCCCACAACCCCCTCCTTGCTAGATTAATTTGCTAGAGTGGCTCACAGAGCTCAGGGAAACACAGGTTTATCCGTTTATTGAAAAGGATATTTTAAAGGATACAAACAGCCAGATGAATAATAGATATATAGGGCCAGGTCTGGAACCATCCTGAGTGCAGGAGCTTCCATCCCTGTGGAGTTAGGGGCACCACTTTCCTGGCACATAGATGTGTTCTTGTTCACCTGCCTGCAAGCCTGTTTGGCTATCTGGAAGCTCCCCGAACCCAGTCCTTTTGGGTATTTATGAAAGCTTCATTACATAGACATGACTGATTAAATCACTGGCCATTGGCAGCTACTTAACCTTCAGCTCCTTTTCCCTCCCTGGAGGTTGGGGGTGGGAGCTCAAAGTTCCTCTGAGCACTTGGATGGTTCCCCTAGCAACCAGTGGTTATCTAGAGACTTTCCAAATATCACGGCATCAACATAAGCTTAGGTGTGGTCGAAAAGGGTTTGTTATAAATAACAAAAGGCTGTCTTTCACTAAAAGATATTTTTATTGTTCTAGTCACTTAGGAAATAACAAGGCCTACAGCAGCTGTGAGTCTGGAACCAGGAAAGAAACCAAAGTATATACATCATAGTGTAATAGTAGCACTCCAGGATTTGGGAAAGGGTGTGAGAATGAGGAGATAGAGAAATGTAAGCATGCATTCGTGGGCTGAACAGTCATGCTGGAGTCTTGAAAGCATCCAATACCTGATATACCATTTCCTGAATTGCGTGTGGAACAAATGGATTAGTGAGACAAAAGAGTGACAGATGGTGCCCACAATATTATCTTCATTAACTGCGTAAGGCTAAGCTGGAGGACTCGACTTGAGGGCAAAGCCAAATGAGGATGAACCACTTTGTGACTGGTAACTCAAGCCAGGGCAGGCCTCCAGCTTACACAGACCATCACTCAAGTCCTGAGAAGTTTTACAGCGCTTACCTTTTCGACTTGAATACTCAAGACTGTTGGATAAAAATGACCCGTAAATGGCATTTAAAGGTGAATTTATTATTTCAAAATAGAATTTATTTTGGACTACCTCTCTTTCCCACAAAAGTGAGCTAGAATTACTCGCTATGAAAATTCATCAAGGATCTGCGTATCACATTTGGGCTATTCAGGAGCATCAGAACTAGAAGTGGAAATCCCTGGCCTGTTTGAATTTTCAAGGTTCTACATTTTAAAGATGCAAGAGACATTTTTATAAAGCTCTACATTTCTGCACCTGGGCAGTGATTCGGGTGGATAGACAACTGTCTTGACTGGTGCGATCTGGCCACCTGAGTAAGCACCCTCTAGAGCCTGCTGAGAGGTTGGGGGTGGGCGGTAGGGGCAGTAGAGCCTGGTGGCTAGGAGTGGTGGAAATCGGCTGCACTGAACATATGTATCCTTTCAAGGAAGTGTGATATTTGGGGGAGAAAATGGGGGATAGAAAGGGTGAGGAAGAGGTGGTCGGGGATAGTTAAGGCTTCCTGGGGCTAAAGTTCCCGACCAAGGCTAGTTCAGGGTGGGCCTGCATTTCCCCAGCCCAACTGCCCACACCACTCCAGGAGACACCCCTACAAATTCAGCGCTTCACTACACGCTGCCTCCATTCTGTTCCACAAGCAGCTTTGGGTTTGAGCTAGAAATGCTCCCCATGGATCCCTAACCACACCGACGCAAGACAGCGAAGCAAGAAGAGTGCAACTGTTCTTGAAAATAGTTGCCAACTGTTCAGTACCTACTGGGCATTGGGCATAATCCTCAGCACAATCCTGTAAGGTGGACATTAGCATCCTGGCCACTTTCCCACAGGGGAACAAAGGCTCAGAGAGGGAAGCAGACCTGACTGAACCAGCACGGAACCTTCCGCGATCTGCCTGAAGCCATGTGTGCTCTTCCAACAGTTTCTAGGAGACTGGGGCTGTGGGCAGTGCTCGCTCTGTTGGGGCTGGGGCTGGGGCTGGGGAAGGGGGTGCTGGCTGTGGTGGCCTGTAGAGGGTGTGGGAGTGTGTGGTTATTTTGTGGGGTCATTTCCTGAGCTACGTGTGAGTTTAAGGGTGTGTATGGACATTTGTGGGTCAGTTCTTAGATTGTGCGTATATGAGCCTGGGGAGATTAGTCCCTGAGCCAGTGAATATGTGAGCTGAGGCTCTGGTGAGGGCATACAGGCTCGGATTTTGTGCATGATCGTAAGTGTGTGTGTGCATGTGTGTGAGCTTCGAAGTGCAAGTAATGTTTAGGCGCTGGGTGGGTGGAGAGGGGTCAATCCCTGGGCCATGTGTTTATGATGCGTGTGTATCTGCAAGAGGCTGGCTTACTGGACCGTGTGTGTCTGTGTAGGGTGCGTGTGTTGTCAGTCCCGGGGCCCTGTGTGTGCAGGAGTGTGACTGCGTGCGTCTCGGTGTGTATCTGTGTATGTCCGGTGTCTGCGTGTGGCGGGGGGTAGTGACGGGGACAGGGGGACGTGGGCCGGGCCCCCGCCCTTCGCTGCAGGTGGGCCGGGCCCACGGTGGGACTGGCTGCGCTCGCTGCTCTTGGCTCGCGGCCGCGCCGGGCTCGCAGGGCTGGGCTCGGTCCGCGGGGCGGCGCCGGGACAGGAAGCGGAAAGCAGCAGCGCAGCGGCGGCGGCGGGGCTCTGCCTCTCCAGGAGCCCAGCGCAGGCCGCAGAGCCGGGGCCGCTGTGAGCCGAGACCGCGGGCCGCGGAGCCCGCACGGCCGGCGCGGAGGTGAGTTCAGCGAGAGGCCGAGCGCGGCGCGGCGGCGGCCCCCGGGGGCAGACCTCGGGCGGGGAGACGCCCTCACCGGACCCCGCTGCCCCTGCGCTCCGCTGCAGCACTCCCAGCGCCGGGCTCAGATCCCGGCGCACTGGCCGGCAGCCTCCTCCGCTCCTCCGCACCGCACCCGGGTCGTGCTTCCCGGGACCCCACTCCTCTGCCATCCCTGCGCGGTGCGCCCCTCTTTCCCCTGCCCCACGCTCTCCGCCGCACCCCACTCCCGGGCTTCCCTGCCCTCCCCTCGGACGCCCCCTTCTCCTTTGGCTGGTCTCAGGGGTGCGCCCCTTGGGTGCTCGAGCCGGGGTCCGGGGCGCGGCGGGGCGACCGGCTGGGAGTGGCCGAGCGTGGGTACAGGACCGGGCGGCCGTATCGGCCGAGTGCGGCGAGGGCCGGGCCGTCCTGCGCTCCCGGGAGTCGGGCGCGCACCGTGGTTCCCACCCCGCCGCGGGCTCGACCCGGGTAACCGCCAGCGCCCGGGGCCGCCTGGCCCTTCGCCAGACACCGGGACAGAGCGGGCCTGTGTTCGCACCTCGCTTACAAAATTGAGTCGGCCCCGGAGGCCCGGGGCGCGAGTCCGGTTGCGCCTGGGAGAGCGCAACAGGCAGGTAGGAGTTTACTTTCAAAAAGGCCGGGGTGGAGCAGAGGCGCCCGGCGAGTCTGCCGGAGGTGTCCGTGCTTGGGGACACCTCACCGCACCGGGGCAGCCTTCGCCACCGGCAGGAACTCGCTTCCTCCTGCAGTCTTTGAGCTGCCCCAAGCAGCGCGCCCAGAGAAGTTGTGAAGCTTTATAAAAATTTAAACGCGTCGGCAGTGGAGGCAGGAGTGGGGCGGAGCCGCGGCCTGGCGGCTCGGTGAGGAGCAGGCGAGACTTGGAGCGGAGAAATCTTGCTCAGTTGTAACATCCGCGAACCAGGTATCGTGTCCACGCCGCGAAGATGTTGTAAGCTCATTAGATGCTCGTTGGGTGGGGTTAGAACGGTTTACGATGATGATTGTGTGGCTGGCATGTGCATTTTGTTAAAACCCTGTGATGGGGCTGTGGTTGGAAATGTATTTATTTTTAGACACTTATCCCGAAAGCTAGCAAGCTGTAAAGAATCTGGCATTTTCACTGACATGTTTATAAATTTTGCAGGGTTGCTGAAAAATATTATAAGTTATGTTACCAGTCAGCAGTGCTAATTAGCATTCTCCTTCTAGTGGGTGGGTTGTTTGATTCCACAGCTCCTAGGCTCTTTAAGTGAGGTAGCAGAAACTGTCTGAATCCAGGGACACATAATTAGCTATTTAACGTAACCACTAATTAAGAGTTTTTAGAGTTGAATTAAATCAATGTGATATAGTTGGGACTTTGATTTGTGAGAGGAAACTGTGTTATTCTGCAGTTCAGAGAAATAACACACTTACCTATCCATGGGCATTTAGCATTCCCACACGTTGGTGTCTCTCAGTATAATTAGTGAAAACACCTAGTGTGAAATTTCACTGTTACAGTGTTGGCAGTGTGACTTCGTTGCAACTTAATTTGCAAGTAAAATGGGAAAAGAATTTTGAGAGTGGTATATTTGTAAGGACTGCTTGCCAAGCAGTGTATTTTTGTTGTCTTATGTATTGAACAACAGGACAAGACCATAAATGAAATTTAAAGTTTTCTTACCAGGCAACAATTTCATATCAACCTTTTCTATTGAAGAATAAGTATGTGGAGTGAATAAGGTACCCTCCTCTTTATCTCCCTAACGCACATATAAACACACATCCTGTTTGCTACTCTAGACTTCAGCAGTTATTTGGGTTGAATGAGCCCTTATCACGTTGTGTTTAATTGGAGATCTCCACCTTTGGGCTGTGAACTCTTTAGGAGCTAGAACTATTTCAGAGTCTTTTCTTTTCCCTGAACTCTCTACAATGCTTGGGACACAACGTGTGAGTAGGAGTTGAAATTACAAAATTCTTTGTGGAGTTTTGGGTGGTTTGGGACAATTTATGATTGTTGCCTACCCTCCCCTATATAAATAAACAATTTTGGTAATTACTGCATTGCTATAAATTTTCCATAGCAAAGGGCACAGATTCTGGAGTTATACTCTTGAAGTTCAAGCCCTGGCTCCATCACTTACCGGGTGTGTGAGAGCTTGGTTTCCATAAATGAAATTAATGTTTTATCTTCCTTAAAGCTTTGCTCTAAGGATTGAGATATTACATGCAAGTTACTTAAAACAGTACCTAACACATAGCACTTGATAACTTTAAGCTGTTGGAGTATTATTGCCATCATCTCTCTGTAAAGTCAGCTAGCTCTGGTCAGGAGGCTAGCTGTGTGTGGTGTATGTGATCTGGACATTGCACTATTCTATTTTCCTTAAGATGGACAAGATTAAGTGGGTTTCCACTGGACCGTGTTTCTACTGGCAGTCCGTTCTTGCTGAAGTATCATGAAAGGCTGCATGCGTGTTCTGCTACTGTCTCCATCAGTGTGCTTCTGAATTCCACTTATTGAACAGCAGTCACTGGACCCAGCACCATTGGATTTACAGAGGAGGTAGTACTCATGAAATCTGTCTTTCTGAAGTTTAAAAATCTGGCAGGAACAAGGGAGTCACTCAAAACCAAGTGTACATCAGAGAACCCCAGATGTGTTAACCATTCACAGCTCTTCAGAAATCTATACTCAGCTGCTGGAGGTGTTTCAGAGGTAATTAATGACTCGAGCCAAGAGCAGTTACTCTGGCAAGGCAAGTTGAAATCAGTGGCAAGATCGGTAAAATGAAGTTGACATTTTTTTCCCTTGTGAACAATGACCCAGAATCATTCATTTATAAGAGTTCTGTTGTAATAAAAGAATCATTGGGTGTGTCCAAATGCCACAAGTCCTGTATATCCTCACATCAGTGACCCAGGTAATGCTTTTTGGTTTATAGACCAAAGTTCAACAAAATGTTTTGCAGACTTTGCCATGTTTCTTCGCACTCTCTTCCAACTCTATGGCCCTCCAAATAAAACCACTAAAAACTCACAATTTTCTCTGATCTTTCCGACATTCCCTTCCAATCTGGGGATGGTAAATGGAGGCCTGCAAGGCACAGAAAGGAAATCATGAAATCACTTAGCTACAGTTACAGTAGTTGTTAAAGGTAGACTAGCATAGACCCCCAAAATGTATATACATTCAATAAAAACAATGCATAAGTCCTGTGCTATACAAAGGTATTCTTCCTAACTGAAGGAATTTTGCTTTTCTGAATAATAATAATGGCTGACAGTTGTGCTTACCTTGTGCTAGGTACTGTTCTAATGATTTTTATGAATTATCTCATTTAATACCCACCACAAGCCTATAAAGTAAGTAAATATAATTCTGTTGTTACTGTTAGGGAAACAGAGGCACAAAGAAGTTAAGTAACTTGCTCTGAGGTCACACAGCTGATAAGTACCAAGCCAGGATTTGAGTGCTGATAGTCTAACCTCAGCCAGAACCTGAGCTCATTGCCACTCCTCTCTAAAAGAAAAATTGACTCTAAACAGAATTATTTAAATTGTCATTTTCCCTTCGAGTGACATATAATTAACAATGGGTACTTTGAGAAAAATGTTAGCTTCAGGACACAAATGGTAATTAATGGAATAAACCCTTTAGAATTATATGTATGGTAAAAATCAAATATTCAAACTAAAGTACATAGTATATATGGGCACAGTTTTACCAGAAACTTCTTTCCCTTGGAAATACATGCACTGCAGAGGGAGCAAAATAGCTCTTTAAATTCAGTGTGTGTCTCTGTACCTCTTGCAAGGTAACTACTTTCTGCCTTCCAAACCAGAGCTCCCTTAATTACTTAATAGCTCTAGGCAGAGCTGTTGATGTTTTTATAATTTCCTTTTTGTGAAGGTTAGCTGTGTTTACCACTGTCCTTACCATATTTCCTTCACATGATTTTCTGAATGCTGTTTTTCTTTTAAGTGGTACTCAGGTATATTTTATGTGAGTGAATGTGACTTAGGGGAGGATTCTATACGAGGCTGCTGATCTTCACTTTGCTTTTATTAAAGGATGGTAAAGGAGGTTCTTTCTGACATTTTTGCCTGGGAATTCCAGAATTTAAGACACCGCCTCTCAGACAGATGTACCCTGTGCACCTGTCTCCACAGTGTTCTCCTTGCCTTCATGTGATTTGGTTTGATGAGTGCAGCCCCATGCTAATGTGTGCCTCCATTCCCCACCAAGCAGTGCCTGTAGCTCTTAAGGGGGTATAACAGGAGGGACAGGATGTCCTGGGAAGCAGCCGAAAGAGACTGTGCAGATTTTTACTTAGCACACTGCAATATAAGTCCTGCTGCTAAGTGAGACTGCCCTACGAGCCAGCGGTGAAAACTAAAGATTTAAAATAGATAATCTTTTAAGGTTTCTTCCACCGTGGATCTATGGCCTCCTTGTCCTGAGATTTGCCACAAAACCTTTCATTCATTCAGCAAACATTGATGGGGTGCCCATTATGCTCTAGGAGCTTGAGAGACAGCGTGAAAATGTTCGCTACCCTCATAGAGCTTACAGTCTATACAGGAGCCAGACCATAATTAATCACACAAATAAACATGTAATTGGAAATTGTGATAGAAAGGAAGAGTAAAGAGTGCTGGGAAAGGACCTGATTTAAATCAAAGGATCGGGAAAGGCCTCTTGAAAGAAGCAGTTTTTAAATTGAAAGGGATGAGTAGGAATTTGGCAAAACGGGCATGTAAAGAGTGAGTACCAACAGATATACTGGAGTCCGCCAAGGCCCTAAGGCTCTGCCATAGAGAACTTGGAACTAGAGGAGCAGGCAGCTGGAGCAGTAAGCAGGACATTCCAGATCAAATGAAAAATTTTGTATTTTATTTAAAGTGCAGTGGGATACTATGGAACAGTTTTAAGCAGGGAAGTGACAGCTGCATTGAAATTCAGAAGGTCACTGTGCCTCCTGTCCAGCCTGGGCCTAACACAGTGTGGGTCATGTCAGGGGTCAGTATGACAGAGGGACAGCTCTAGATTCTAGGGTCCATATTCACACCATTGTATGACTGTCCCAGTCAGGCCAGTGCAGCAGCCTATCAGTTTATTACCCAGGGCATCTGATTCCTTATCATTACTTTATTATCTTTCCTGATAAGGGATTTCTGTGAATTGTGTGTGTATACAAGGGAACTATCTGGTAAATGTGTCATTGCAGTGATAAGCTGCAGGATATACTTTTATATTAACTCTATCAAAGCTCTTACCTTGGCTCAAGTTCTCTTTTAAAATGAGTTCACTCTGGGATTTTGTTCGTTTGCCTCCTGTTGCTTCTCCTTAATCCTCACTCAGATCTTGGTTAGGACAAGAGCTAATAGCTCTGATAGAAATGGTATTGACTTAGAAGAAGGGGCCTGAGCTCTGTGTAGACTAGATGAGAAGAGGAAGCCTGGGGGCTTTGTGATAGTTTAGCTCTCTGTTGATGGAGCCTGGAGGAAGTGGGCAGCTGTGGACCCAGAGAGTGAAGAGAGGGTCCTTGAGGACAGGCAGAACTCGGTGACAGGCAGATGTGTGGGAGGAGGAGGGGAGAGCGTGTCACAAATGGCACAGGGTTTGATCTGTAGGATTGATAGAGGGTGATGGAACCATCTTGTCAGAGGAAATTGGAAAGCGTTGGTTGGGATATCGAAGAGCAACTCTAGGGGTGATGATACTCCTACATAGAGCAGGAGGTATCTAGTAGGAAATGTGCATTTGGGATTTGTTCTTTCAGTGAGTATTTGGTGGGTACCTATTGTGTTCAAGGTATCTTGGTCAGCGATAGTTCCTTATACTGTACTAGACTTATACCATAGTAAGTCCGTGGGTGGGGAAGAATAACAGGGTGAGTTTTGCATATTGGGGATGGGGAAGGGAATTGTTGGAGGAGAATTAGCAGTGTAAGTGCCATCTCATTGGAGGACAGCCTGCAGCAGAGAAGCTCTGTGAGGGTAGTGGACCCTTGTCGTTACTGGGCTTGCACTGCTTAGCATGGCCTCTGCAGCTACTTACTAAACATGGAGGTGGATGAATGAGTAATGGGATAAGAAGGGCCAGGGGAAGGAGGACAAGGAAGTGGCCTTTGGATTGGGCTCACAGCAGTCTTTGTAGAGTTTTGAGGGTGGAGGATTTGGGGTACCAATTGAGAGGGAGGGAGGACAGCATGTACAGACCACCCCTTTGGGGAGTCTGGGCAGGAATTGTGGGAGAGAAGCTGGGTAAGGGTGGTTGATGGAGTTGGGGAAAGCCTTGCCCCACAGGGCACTTGGGAGCCCATGGTTTCCTTTGAGGAACATGCCTGGAATTGCTTTAATGGATGGCCGGAGGTTTTAATGAGGACAAAGAATGACGTTCTCTGGCAGAGGGGGAAGGGAATGAAACATGGGTTACCATGTGACAGAGACTTTACCTCTGGAGTTCTCCTTTAATCCTCAGCAATGTCTCTCTTCTGCCAGTAACATCAAATCCCAATACAGCTCTTACATCTTGTCTCTGCTAATCATCCTGTCTCTCTGAACCTAAGAAGAGATAATACTAAATGACTTCATTTTACAGGGAGGGTGGAGAACAGAAGCTCAGAGAGGCAAGCATCTGCCCCACAGTGTCACAGCTAGGAAGCGTGAAGGTAGGATCAGCGCAGGTCTATGGGGCCTGGGCTACCTGCCTCTGAGACATCCAGCCACATTTAGCAAGAAATAGCTAGAAGTTGGGATGGAACAGGGAATCAAGAGTATGGGTTAGAAGGCAGAAAAAAGTGTAGGGGTTGTGAAGAGTTAATTATGAATCTAGAAGAGAGGAATCAGCTTTCTGGGTAGAGGAGCCAGATGTTAGAATCTGCAGGTCAACAGAGAGCTGGGTCAGGGGCTTTCAGGGAAGTCTCAGTTCACACAGGGTGGAAGTCTCAGCTGCACTTCCTAATGTTGGTGCCTGCCAGGTATGAAGCAGATGAGAAAGCAGCAAAGCCCAGAGCAGAAAGGAAGTGAGAATTGAAGGTGCTGAAAGCTCATTGAAATTGCTAGTGAAAATGGTGGGACAAAGAGTGGGGAGAAAAAAGATGAGCCAGCTCTGGAAGTCTTCTAGGAAAGTCCAGAAGTAAAACTAACAGTTTTTAAAATGCTTGTTTTCACATTTAATCTTTACAGTCACCCCCAGAATAGGCTGCCTCATTTCCTTAGGAAACCTGAGGCTCCAAGGAGAAGCTGCCTTGCCCAGGTACACAGCTGGTTAGAAAGGGGTGGACTGAGACACGAGCCCCGTTCTGTCTCGCTGCAGGGGAGTCTCGTGGAGGGAAGGCCTGCTGTCTGCCTCATGCCTTTCTGGGCTTTTCTCCTACTGAGAAAGACAAGGAGAACATGGGGTTTCAGAACCAGCCAAGAGAGTGCTGATCGCCACCCACTCTCATTTACCCAGTGCCTCTGGATCCCATGCTGGGCACTTTCACAGTTGTTAGCTCATTTGGTCTTCATAGCAACCCTGATATTCACATTTTTCAGGAGATTGAATACTTTGACTGAGGTCCCATAGCTGGTTAGTGAGTAAAGTCTGGGATTGGAACCCAGCTCTGGATACTGTATCTGCTTGTATCTGCAGATCAACTCTGTGAGGCCCCTGGCTGGTTGATTTATGCCTGTTTAACAATGAGGAAACTGAGGCTTAGGAAGGCAAGTGGCTTATCCCAGGTTGTACTGGACCGTGGCTGAGCTTGGGCTGGAACCCAAGCTTCCCCACGGCTAGCCTTGGGCTCTTGATGGCAGAGAAGTGAAGGATGTCAGGATATCCAGGACCAGGGAGGCTAGCCCTGGGGGGCAGACCTTGGAAGTGAATGCACCGGGCAGAATGAATGGTCAGGGCAAATGCACCCTAATTCCAACCAGTATTTGAAGCTCTGGGGCTGTGTTGGTGTGTGCCCCAGTCAGCCTGATTCCCCCCAGTCTTACGCCTTGTTGCTGGGGTCAGGGAAACTTGGTCTCCTCCCAGCAGGGGCAGGGGTATGGCATTTACAGCTCTTTTGTTTCTTCTTCCCTCTTATCTCACTGGCTCTGTTTGCAGTTTCAGCTTCCAGGGGCACTGGAAGGAGGAACCCTGTTGGGTGGAGACCAGCTCTGGGGTGAGGGGTGCAGGGAGAGACAGGGTCTCGGTTTTCTAGAAGTAAAGGTTTAACATATGGGAGCTCAGGAATGTACTTGGAAATGTTTCCAATTTATTTTTATTGCAAAGCAATATCTAATGAAAATGTGGGAAAAGACCCAGGAGCCTGCAACTAATAAATCAACTGCTTTTGCTTTCTGATGTTCACTTTTAATCTTTGTTCTTACATAAGTGATTTTATATGATTGTAACTGTAATGTAGATTCAGTGTGTATCCATAATCCTGTATCCTGCTTTTAAAATTTATCAGTATATCATAAAATTTTCCATTCTTTATAATTATCATTTTAAACAAATATGTGATATTTCTTTGGGTGGGTGAACTGTGATTTCCTTACCTCATACTCAGTTTTGGGGGCGTTTAGATTTCTAGCTTTTTACTATTATAGACAATGAGATAATAATTTTTTTCTTTTTAAGAAAGAAATGAGTTCACTAAGATAAATTCTCAGGACTTTAGATTCCTGGATTGAAGAGACTAAGAATATTTTTTTAAATTGACTTTTGGAAATAATGACCAAGTCCCTTAAAAGCTGCTTCCCTGGGTATTGTTTTTATAACCAGCACATTGGCAGTGGGGGGCTGGGCACTGTGTCTGGGACTGTGGGTGTGGGAAGCCACACCCACAGCCTAAAAGTCAGCAAGGGTGGGGCTATGTTCAGGAAAGGGATGAGTGCCCAGGTCTCCCCACCTCCCAGATTTTCTGCTGCTGTGACAGGGGTTCAGCTTGCTCAGCACCTCTCCTGTGTCTCCCAGACACCCGAGGAAGCTTATTGCTGTGTGAGTGGAGCATTCAGAGTTCAGATGCTTCACCCTTATTCTCTTGTTCCATGACAGCGACCCAGAGAGGAGGTTGCTGCTTATGAGAGGTGGCTGCTGTCATTAATCTTTCAGCCTTTGAATATTGATATCTTTTTTCCCTCCTTTCCCCAGAATTTGTTCCTGTTGAAGAGAGTGGCTCCTCCTCTGATTCTCAGACTTCTTGAGGTTTTAGGCATCTAGTAGGTGAAATTCTCGACCTCTAAGGAGACACAGTACCTCCTCCTCCATCACGAGCAAGCTCTCCATTGCTATGGATACCGAATCCACATATTCTGGATATTCTTACTATTCAAGTCATTCGAAAAAATCTCACAGGCAAGGGTATGTAAACTATTCATTGTTGCACTTTTCCTCTGGGAGAAACCTGCAGGTTGATGGGGTTTTCTAGGTGTCAAACAATGATTCCAACTAGCAGGGCTGTTGACGCTGGAGGTTCAGTCCACTGGTGCGTGAGAAACCAGCTTTAAGAGCACTTAACATCTGTTGGGAGTAACTACACTACCAATTTACATTTTATAGCCACCATTAGAGTTGATGACCTTAATTTCTCACAATTGATTTTAAATTAAACTTTCTCCTGCAGTGGAAATGTTTTTCATTTCTAAGTACTTCTCATAGATGTCAGTTTTCTTAAAGCTTTACCAAGAATGTAAATGAAAGTTTTTTTAAAAAAAGTGTTAATTTGTTGCTTTTCGCCCAAAGTTGTTAACTCATTCATTGTTCATTATGTACTTGCCAAAAGGCTTATACATTGAACCGTGGGATTGGCGTGGTGCCTTGTTTCTTTTTGGCTAGTCTTCAAGTGAACAAACCTGGGTTTTGAAAATGCTTTCCTAGGTGATGGGGGCCAAATTCCCCCTCCTCTGCAGAATGAACAAGTCTGCACTGATATTCATAGGACCTGCTGTGTTACTGGCATGCAGAATGTTTACTGAGTAGAGGAGTAAGTGAACGAATGAGGAAATAAATGAATAAAGGGGTGGTGCTGTACCCATTAAGAATGCAGTTGGTGAAACTGCAGTGCATCCACTTACCTAGTTTTCTCATCTGTGATATGGGTACAGCAGTCCCCTCCTTACAGGGTTGTGGAGAGGACTAAATGTTATCATGCATATAAGCATTTAACAGCATAGTTAGAGGTCACTAACCAGTGGCTGTGTTAATGCTGTTGATGGCCTTAGCATTTCAGCACGATATTCAAAGGTATCAACTGGCCCCAGTGCATATGCCCACGTCTGGTCATAGCTCTGTGCTGGCTTGGGAACAGTGACTGTTTCCCTGACTGAGCAGTTCCCCATACAAGCAGTTGAATGCAGAGTGGAATTTTGTTTTGTAAAACGGCAATGGGATATGTACTTCTAATTATTTATTTACAAGCCTGTATGAATGTACACACATAGAAAGAGGTGTAGAAGGGTAGACTCCAAGCTGCCAGGATTGATCATCCACAGGAAGGGGCTTGGCAGAAGCCAGAGACTGACGGGAACTTTCATTTATGCTTATCTTTCTATATTCCATTTTTTTTTACAAGTGTGTATTTTATAATTTAAAAAAATCAATGGAATAAAAGAGCATAAAGGAAAGGTTTTCAAAAATTACTTATTTCATGAACATTTTCTCATGTCATCCATGTTACAAAAAACAGGATTCAAAACTTTGTACATTATAATAGTAATGTATACATATGATAAGATGAATGATGACATATTTACCATGCCTGAGTATAGGATTATGGGTGGTATTTTTTGACTTTCATTATCTTCTAAATTTTCATGTATTGCTCTTATAATCATAAGAGCTTGCATTGGAGCCTTTCTAATCATGATTAAGGAGCTCGGGGTAGGTGCTGCGGGGGAGGGGGGGCCCTGCAGTAACATACCGGAGGCTAAATTCTGAGAAAGTCAGACATCCTCTGGTGATAAAAATTGAGTCACAAACATCAACCAGTTTGTAAACTTATCAGATTTAGTTATAAATTACCAGAAACAGCTCTTTTATGAACCTAACTAGAAAAAGCAATTCTCTTGTCAATATGCCAGGCTTCCCTCTTCCACACCACAGTGATAGGAGGAGGAATTGGGGTTCTCTTGGTGCTTGGGGATGGACCAAGAAGGACGGCTTGCAGTATTCCAAGAAGGAACCATCTGTGTCCTCCGTTGTCAACATGTGCATCATGATCATGCTGCAGGGCCCATTGCCACACTCCCCTGTTTCCTCAGGCTCTTTGGGGCCCCCAGAAATTGATACTCCAATGCTCTTGTGGTGACTGTAAGAGACTGTAACTTTCAATTAAAACAACATGCAGAACTCTCAGTGCCTTCTCGGACCCATGTGAAAAGTACTTGGCAAATGTTAATACGAGCTGAGACTTTTAATCAGTTCATCAAGGAATGTTACTGAGTGCCTGCTCTGAGAAAAGCCCTGAGTGAGAGATGAGCATTAGAGATTGTAGGTGCGCTCCTTGGGTTCTTTAAAAAACACTTCCCATGGGTGGTGGATTCTCTAAAGACATTGTAGCGTATAGCAACTGCGGGGCAGAGGTTGTGATCAGTAGGTAATATGTGCCATGGAGTACTTTGCTGGGCATGAGGAATGTTCAGCAGTAATAGTACCCTCCACAGACATGAGAGCAGGCCCTAGACCCAGCTGAGGGTCTTGTATCCCAGGAGTGTCCCTAGGAGGGCTGCTCTGCTCCATGATTTGTCAGGAACTTGAATGGAAGAGTTGGAAAGGGAAGGACCTTGTTTTTTTGGTAACTTTAGTAGAACTCATACTCTGAGAGGAATAATGAAGTGCAGCAAACTTGATATGCCTGATGATGTGTGATCATCTTGGAGGACTGGCCAGATTCCAAGCAGATGACAAGTGAGTCTTTTCTAACAAGGAGGTCAGTGCTGATTTTGTGATGCCTGCAGTCTCTAGAGGGTGTCTAGTTAACTTGCTGGGAAAATGGTGCAGACTCCAGCTGACCTGGCCTAACCTTTGGGTTTGGAGCCCGAGATCCTTGATGTAGACACAGAAGCTGTCAGTAATAGGGACGAGTGCTTCAGGAGTGCCTGCTAGGTTCCTCACAGTTGTATCTCTCACCTCACAGCAGTCCTAAACCAGCTGGATGTGGTAGCCCCACTTTGCAGGTGATGAAACTGGGGAACAGAGAGGCAACATTGATTGCTTGGAGTTATGAGGTTAGTAGGTGCCCTCAGTGGTTTTGGGCCCAACTTGTTTCTTTGGAAGGGAAATGCCACTTCTGAAAAGGGAAATGAAGGGTAGCACGTGTGATTAGTGTACTAAAATGCATGGTCGAAAGAGGGCCTCCTGGGCAGTGGAGAAATTAGTGCTTTCACTCCAAGGCTGCGTCAGAGTTGGTTTGCCCTGCGTCCAGCCTTCCCACCCCATCAGAGCGAGAGGAAGCAGCCCCAGCGTCAGGGGAGGGAAGGAACAGGTAGTGGGTGGTGGTAGAAAAGGAAAGGGAGGAGTAACCGCTGGGGCTGGCTTTCCCCAAATAGAAAGAGACAAATAACAGAAACAGGACGAAATAGTCTTCCCAGGAAAATGTTGACTGTAAGTGGGAACAGTACAGGAACTGCAGGGATTCTGGCTGGAGTGAGGGGGATTCCAGCAGCCCCCACGGGCTTAGCTCTAGAGTTGAATTTCCACACACGTGTGCAGGTACAGACACATCCCCAGGCCTCCTACATGCTGCTGCTTGCTCTCCCTGCCTCTCTCACACACACATGTACAAATGGACTTATCTTTACTCATATGGACAGATGTTGCATGGAGACAGATTCAGAAATAAAGATACAAAGGTTCCCGGAGCTGACACAGCTGCCCAGCCAAGGCGCACAGGTGAGCCTAACCACTTAGGCAGAGTTGGAGCAACAGACGGGGGGGGGGGGGGTGTGTGTGTGTGTGTGTGTGTGTGTGTGTGTGTGTGTGTGTGTGTGTGTGTGTGTGTGTGTGTGTGTGTGTGTGTGTGTGTGTGTGTGTGTGTGTGTGTGTGTGTGTGTGTGTGTGTGTGTGTGTGTGTGTGTGTGTGTGTGTGTGTGTGTGTGTGTGTGTGTGTGTGTGTGTGTGTGTGTGTGTGTGTGTGTGTGTGTAGCACCCTTTCAGTGGCTTGGCAGCCTGTTTAGCCAGATTTTCCTTGGAGTTATAGCATCTGAAACTACTGGGTTGAACATTTGGGTACATAATGCAATAATGTGACCACACTGGGACTTGTAGTTTTGCAAACCGGAGAGCACTGAACGGCAGTATTTTTCTTGGCCATTATTATTAAGTCTTGGCTTGGCTCAAAGACCTTCCTGGAGCAGTAATTCAGGACCAATGATTTCTATAAAAGCTGCATGACATGTCTTGCTCCCTCGATAACAAGACCAGTACCAGGAGTAGGCCACCTGGCACCCTGCTGGTGCTGAGTTGATAGAACGTGCCTTACATTCACCTCTCACTTGATGGTATGTGGAAGGCTCTCGGCTCTGGGCATCTCTCAGTCCTGACTGCCAGCCGTCCTAAGTCTTTCTCCCAACTTCGTCTCCTTAATATTATTTTACTGAAGAAGCACTGTATATTGTAATGTTGTACAGCTCAGCATTACACTTATGGCTCCCGTTATTGAACCCCTCCTGTATATAGGGCATTTCACCAATTGGAAGACTTCCAAGCAGCTATTCCAACAGCCCCCACCCCCAGGAGCATTTGAGTGGGAGAATCTTGGGGAAAGTTTCCTGGACTACGCGCATCCTAATCCCTTTGGGTGCTGTTGAAAAATCTAGATTTCTGTTGTCTCCTTTCCAGACAAATTCTTTGACGGTGGGGCCAACAAATCTTCACTTAAATCTGCACCCTGGGTGGTTTTTCTGCACAGTTGGGTGTAAGAAACACTAGTTTAGGGTTTCAGGCTCTGGAGGATGAGAAACCTTCCTTGGGTTATCAGATAACAGGTTCTTATTTGGTTTACCTCAGATGGTACCCAGGGAGTTGTTAGACAGTTGTTTCTCATTTGGGTGCTCTTAGGCCCTTTAAGAGCCAGGCTGGGAGAGATGGGGGTCAGGAATGCTGGCTGGCCGTGGTGAGGCTGTTTCTAGCCCTTGGTGGCTTCCTAGTGCTCTCTACCCCAGTAGTGTTCAGGCTCCAGGAATTGGCACTCGGTGAAAGAATTTTGATTTACAGTGGAATTTGTGCTGTCACAGGATTTGACCCGTGGGACTAAGTGAATAGATAGATGGGTTAGGAGAGCATGTGACTTGGCTGATGGCCAAGAGAGTGATAAATGTGAGAGCAGTTGGGGAAAGTGGCAATGGATTAAAATAGAAGAGGGGCTTTGTCCATCTGGTGAAGGTGGGACTGGGTAGAGCAGCAGTTCTAGACTTAGTCTGAAGCTCATTCTGAAGAGTGACCAAACATGTGAGAAATCTCTCTCAAATTCTTTATTTTTTCTCACCATGAGTGCCTTTTGAAGTGATTGTATCCGACAATCCAAAGTGTTGGGCCTGTAGCTTTGTGCTATCTAAGGTCACAGTCCAATTGTGACTCTTAGCAGGAGCTTCAAAGGCATGTTTCATTGCTCCAGTGGTTTGTCAAGTGCAAGGGTGTGAGAATGAGCATTAGGAATATTTACGCTGTGCAGTCTTCTGACTGCTCTTCAAAACGGAGCAACAACAGTGGGTTTGAACAGAGGTGGTGGCAACAGACCTGGATTCTGATTCTGCTCTGCCACTTACTATAACTTCAGGAAGTCACTTAAACTCTGCGAGCCTCAGTTTCCTCATCTGTAAAATGGGGACAGTAATACTGGCCTCAAAGAGTTATTGTTAGGATTGAATGAAATTCATATAGTAAAGCACTTAGCAAAGTGCTCTGTGAACTGGGGTAGAGTGTGGGGTGATTGGTATTGTTAGATATATCTCTGGGTAAGCAACAAAATTATCTGCCTATTTGACTATTTACCTAGTTGCCTGGTTAAAACAAAACACCTGAGTTGACCAGAACACCTGTATTTCTAGAGTCAAATTTAGCAGTAGTTTGTAATTGTAAGTATGCTCTAGAGATAGAGTTGTTGTCACTTAAAGATTCTCTGGGGCCCTGGAATCTCTCTGGCTCTTTGAAGGAATTAACCAATGCTTGTCCTAGAGAGATATTGACAAGGTAGAAGTTTGACAAGAAATCTGCATGTGGCTTTTTTTTTTAGCTAACTAGCAGGTTAATAGGCGATGTATATATGGAGAGAAGGGGGTTAGATTGTGCTAATAGTTCATTTACATCTCTTTCTCCAAGGTGCACACCCTCTGCTCCACAAAGTCATGTCACCCTTCTTTGAGCACTAGGTGCTCTATGTGGTATTGTCATTGACCCTGTTTTAGTCCGTTTTGTGTTGCTATAATAGAAGTACCTGAGACTGGGTAATTTATAAAGAACAGAGGTTTATTTGGCTTACGATTCTGAGACAGCTGCATCTGGCATGGGCCTCTGGCTGCTTCTGTTCATAGCGGAAAGTAGCAGGCAGCCAGCGGGTACAAGCAGATCACACAGCAAGAGGAAGCAAGAGAGAGAGAGGAGGTGCCAAGTCTTTTTAACAATCAGCTCCTGCTCACTCAGGCCCCTGCTCCCAGGGAGAGCATTAACCCATTCATGAGGGATCCGCCCCCATAACTCAAACTGCCACACTGGGAATCAAATTTCCATGAGTTCTGGGAGGACAATACATCCAAACTCCATCAGTCCCCATTTCACACATAAGGAAACTGAGGCTTTCAGAGGTTGAATACCTTGTGCAGGGCCACACATCTAGTAGGGGCATAACTGAAATCTACAAGTATCTGTCTCTAAAACTTCCATGTGCAATTCTACTTCTATCTGGCCTGGGAGACCTTGGGTGTGAGAGCAAGTGGTTATGGGAAGGAGGACTAGTGTGTGTCCCGCCTGTGGGGACAGGAGCCTAAGGGAACTTCCTGACTCCTGGTCACTGAGGGGCACCTTTGGTGGGGGCTTCTGGGTGAGGGGCACTGGCAGCTGGAGGCAGGAATGTCAGTTTCCACAGGTGTTTATTGACCAGCTGTGACCTCTGGGCCTGACCACAGTGATTTATTTCTTTTGTAATTTCAAGATCACCCATGGCAGGGTGCTCTCACAGTCACTCGGGAAGACCACCCAGGAAGCTGGTCTGGGGTAAAATCATGCAGCAGCCAGCTTTCCTTAGGAGGAAAATCACACACACACACACACACACACACACACACACACACACACACACACACACACACACACACACACACACACACACACACACACACACACACACACACACACACACACACTTCACACTTCTTGGTGTCATTTGTTCTAGCTTTGTTTGTTTCTGTGGGTGTCTTTGAGTTCAACTAGAACCGATGGGAATGACCTTTAGTTTTGAATTTGTAAGAATGAGAAGTAAATGATTCTGTGTATTGGTTTAGAATTTCCTTTCTTCTCTTCTTGTCCAAAGGTAGGGTGAGAGTGTGTCCCAAATGTTTTTGGACAGACCAAAGCTTAGATATTCTACAATGTTGTCTCAATAAAAAAAAGCCCTAGAAAATTGGTTAAGGCAAATTATAACCAAATTAGGTCAGTAATTATTAAAATAAAATGTGCTTTAGCTACAGAAATTCTAAAATTAAAATTTTAGGTTTTGGGAAAACATGATCATTGTTGATAGAGGAGGAGTGATGGTCTTTGCTTTGGGTCTTGGAATGGCACAAAGAAAATACTAAGTAGGAAGTAAAGATCATCCTCCTTTTTGTCAGGGGATGGGGTGAGCGAGCATTGGTGCTGTGTGCATGTGTCTGTGCCCGCGTGTGTCTGTGTGTTGTTGTGTATATATGTACAATTTTCCTAAATTCAAAATGAAATTTGTAATATATTTTGATGAAACAGAGAATTAATTAACATGGTGTAAATGTGCCAAGTGAGTATCATTTTTTTCAGGGAGAGGACTAGAGAGAGACACAAATCACCCCGGAGTAAAGATGGCAGAGGGTCAGAAAAATCTGTCACCATTCAAGCTCCCACTGGAGAGCCCCTTTTGGCAAACGATTCTACTCGGACGGAGGAAGTTCAGGTAAGGATCAAAGGCAGTCTTTAAGCACACTGCCACTTGGCCAAGACTCCTTTCTGTAAATGTTTTCCTAAGCCTTGTTGCAATAGGTCCTCTTGGGTTTTTATCTGTATTTTTCTAGCATGTTAATTAGTTTATCTATGTCCCGTGGTTTCTTGTTGGTCTAAGGACAGCCTCTCCTGCCATTGGGTAGTCTGGGGATTCTTCTAAGGTGTGATTGGTTGGCTGCTTTGAATGGTGTTGAAAGGAAACTGGCAAGGTTGACGACACGACAGGGAAGGGAAAAGTCCCAGGCTAGAGTCTCCAGAGACACATTCCAAATGGAACAGGATAAGAGAGGGAAGGAAACTCCCTCTCCAGAAAATCTTCGTAGTGTTGGGAAGAAGAGGAAAGGTAAAGCCAGCCCAAACTGAGTGTTAGTTACTGCTGGGTAATGTGAAATAAATCAGGGGCTGCATACTCAGATGTCTGGTAGGAAAACTGAATTATATAGGCCCTGGGTCAAAAACACGGGGCAAAAATATATCCAGCAAGCTTTGAGATTAATAGCAGTCTGTGCAGTGCCTCTGTGTCAAGGCCATGGTATGGAGTGAAGGAGTCTCTGGCAAACTGAAGAATGCGTTTCCACTGCCAAGGGAATAGCAGCTCCTTGGCTCCTCGACACTTACTGCTGCTCAGGAATGCAGGAATTCAGTGTTACTGAGTCTTTCAATGCTTAAGAAAAGCTGGGAATTAGGATTTTATGTGAAATCACTCAATTTTAAAATATTGGCAGTTGGTTAATTTTTTAAAAACATTGTGTGGGTTCTTCTCGGGGTCCCAACTGTCTGGCGGCCCACCTGGTTTAAATAAACATCTGAGCTGTATTCAGAAACATGTTTGCTCACCGTCCGCACATCCTGAAATACATGCATGTCGAGCCTTGTCCCACACAAACAAAGCAATGTATGCATATACAGCTGTAAAGATACAGGAATTAGATAAGCCTATAGCTGTATGCACCTATAGGTGTACACAGATACGCATATATAACCAGATAGATGGATTGAAACTGCAGTTTCTTGAACGCAAAAGGTGCTGTTGGGACCCAAAGCTGCAATTGTGGGTTGAGCATGGGGTTTGTTCATTGATGACCTAATGCCTTTACTGTTGTTGCACTGCCTTGGCTCTGGGAGCGCTGATGGGTGGATAGATGGATGGATAGATGGGGCCAATCCTGGGAGTGAACCACTCTTAAGTGCTTCAGGGGGTTAGTTTCCTCCTAGATGTGGATTCAGAGGTGCTGGTGGCCCACTGTGAAGGCATTTCTTTCTTTGCAGCTTCTCTATACCTTGTACTTGCTGAGAAGCTACATAGGGATGCTACTGGTGTTTACACCAGGAAGATGTGGTGGAAGGAGCATTGAAATGAGCATTTGGAGGCTGTATTTCTCAGAACTACGTCACCTTGGGCAATCACAACCTTTGAGGGCCTCAGTTTCTTCATTGAAAATCTAGGGGACTGGATTAGAGGATCTTAGGTTCTTTTTGTTCTAAGATCCTCAAGTTTGAAAGGATCCTTTGTATATCTGCATTTTTGGTACAGATGTACACAAATTCTTTAAATGGACAGAAGATTTAGTTAGCAAGTCTTTGGCAGGTAAAAGGATGAAGAGGTGCATTAGAGCAGTGTGGTGGTCAACAAAATGACCACAAGGTACTAGTAATGATTATTTCAGCATTGATTATCAACTGCATACTAGGCAAAGTACAAAACGTGGGATCCAGTATTTGTCATTTTCTGTAGCCTGTGAACATATCTTATATCAAAGCAAGTTGTATATCTTTGAATTTGTGGCTATCTTTTTCCTTGCTGATGATGTATTTATTTTTTTCTTTTAAAAAAATTGACCTAAATTTATGCACAGAGAAATGAGCAGATCTTAAGTAGACAGTTTGATGATTTTTAACAGATGAATACACCTATATGACCGACACCCCTATCAAGATATTTCTGTCACCCCAGAAGGTTCTCTTATGTCTTCCCAGTCAGTCCCTGCCCCCAGCCCCACCTCTCCAAGGCAAACACTGTTCTGATGTCTATCACTGTTGATGAGTTTTGCCTGTCTTGGAATTTAATGTAATTGGAATCATATGGGTCTTTTTTCCTCACTCAGCATAATGATTTTGACATTTATCCACGTTCTGGTGTGTTTTGACATTTCATTGTTTTTATTGTTGTTGTTGTTGTTGTTTTTAATTTTTGCTGAGTAGTATTCCACTGTATGACTCTGCCACAGATTGTTACCCATCCTTCTGGTGGGTGGACATATGGGTTGCACTGTTTTGGCTGTTATGAATAAAGCTGTTAAGAACATTCTTGTGTAAGTCTTTTGTGGATGTACGTTTTTATTTATTTTGGGTAAAACCTGGGAGTGGAATTGCTGGGTCATATAGTTAAGTGTCTATTTAAATTTATATGAAACTGCCAGACCAGTTTTCCAGAGGTGTTGTACCGTTTTATACTTCCACCAGCAATGTTTGAGAGTCCTGGCTGCTTCTGGCTATTGTCTTAAATAGTAATTTCTCTCAAGGTATGTGATACTTCTAACTTTCTAACATGCATACTGACTGCAGGTAAGTCTGGATTTGTATAGTGATGTAAGTTCCTTTGCTATATACCCTTTGCTCTTCAGAGCTATTGGAGGGTGTAGCAATATTTCCCATTTCCAGAAGTTGGAGTTTGTAAGCCCTTATAACCCAGCATGAATTGGGAAGAAAATGCAGTGGGTTTTCTTCTATAGGTGGGCTTTCACAAGGTTAGTCCAGTAACTGGATTGTGAATTGCAAGGCAAACTCCCCGGGCCTCTCAGAGCCTCCTAGGGCTTTTCAACACAGCAGATGATAATCAATGTTATTAAATTATGTTTTCTCTGTTTGAAAATGTAATATATATATAATACATTTTGAAAAATTTCAATGCAAATTGTTAAAAACTTCAATATTTAAAGAGTTCAGTTTCTATTTTCTAGAAAGCCCCTGCCTGTGGGTTGGTAAATGAGGTGGGCCCTCCGTGTTGCCCTTGTCTCTTCGTGGCACTTACAAATGACCTGCTTTGTGTGGTTCATCGTCCTCACTTTCTTCTCACCATCAGGATGACAACTGGGGAGAGACTACCACGGCCATCACAGGCACCTCAGAACACAGCATATCCCAGGAGGACATCGCCAGGATCAGCAAGGACATGGAGGACAGCGTGGGCCTGGACTGCAGACGCTACCTGGGCTTCACCATCGCCTCGTTTCTTGGACTTCTAGTTTTCCTCACCCCTATTGCCTTCATCCTGCTGCCCCCGATCCTGTGGAGGGATGAGCTGGAGCCTTGTGGCACAATTTGTGAGGGACTCTTTATTTCCGTGGCATTCAAACTCCTCATTCTGCTCATCGGAACCTGGGCACTTTTCTTCCGCAAGCAAAGAGCTGACGTGCCACGGGTATTTGTGTTTCGTGCCCTCTTGCTGGTCCTCATCTTTCTCTTTGTGGTTTCCTATTGGCTTTTTTATGGGGTCCGTATTTTGGACTCTCGGGACCGAAATTACCAGGGAATCGTGCAGTATGCGGTCTCCCTTGTGGATGCCCTGCTCTTCATCCATTACCTGGCCATCGTCCTGCTGGAGCTCAGGCAGCTGCAGCCCATGTTCACGCTGCAGGTGGTCCGCTCCACCGATGGCGAGTCCCGGTTCTACAGCTTGGGACACCTGAGGTAAGGGGAAACATTCAGGAGGCAGAAAGGACTGCTGATACCTTGCTAGAAGACAGATGCCAGGTGCTAGGACCAGGCTCTGACTCTTCCGATTTGGGGAGGGGCTGAGTGAGCATGGGGGTGGGGTGGGGGTGCAGAGTGTCCATGTGCATTGACTTTCTGATAGGGCAGGGCAGTTGCGGGCTCTCATCCAGGTTGAGGTTTTGCTGGGCCTGTCCTAGAGTTGTTGACAGTTCCCAAGTGATGGAGAAAGGATTATGTATAGTGGTGGGTGCCTCCTTTGACCCAGAAATTGACCCGAGGGTGATGAATAGGGTGACCAGCTGTTCCATTTTGCCCAAAATGGTACAGCTGGTTTACCCTGTGGTTCCAGTGTAATTATTAATCATCCCTTTTTCCCCATTCTCAGTGGTATCTTGGTTTGGGCTTTAAATTATATGATTACCTAGTGACCCTCCAATAAAGAATTAAGTGCAGGTTAGAGACTCCAAATATGTAAGGGCTGAATGTCTTGAAAATGTATGCATGAGAAAGAGCTAGAAATTAATTGGAATGTCATACCTTAAATCTGTGCATAAAATCTGATTATTTTGTGTTTAAAGAGTGATGATCATTATTTTATTTTTATTTACCTCAAGGTGAGCACTTTACATAAATTGCACATTTAGTCTTCGCAGAACCCTGTGATATGGATATTATTAATCTCTATGTTATAGATGAAGAAATTAGGCTAAGGGAATTTGAGTAATTTTCACAAAATAATATGGGTAGCCTTGTTTAGGACTCATTCAGTGTCAGTGGGCCAGGGCTTAATTAATGACCCATCACAGCTTCTCTCACTTTGAGTTCAGTGGCCAATTTTTCCATATGTTTTCTTCCACAAACTGTAAACTCCCTGAGGACGGGTTCTGTGTCTTAGTACTCATGGCATCCTCAGTGCCTGTCCCAGAGCACAGCCCACAGCTGGCACTCAGATGGTCATTGGGTAAATGAATAACCTGGGATGTGTGAATAACCAAAGGCTTTGCCATCTCCTTGGACCCTTCTGCCTCCTTAGGCAATATGTGCTGATGTCTGTAACCTGCTTGACGCATGGTAGTCACCTAGTTAATTGTAGCTATTACTGCTGTGTCATGGTAGCTGGCGAAGCAGCCGAGATCAGCAAGGGCACCTTAGTGGGTATCTGAACAATTGGCTTTGTCATAGTTTGGGCTGAGGCCCAGGGAGGTAGCCCAGACCCAGTTTGGAGTCAGGTCACTCTGTCAAACCATCTCCATGTTGGCACGCCCCCACTTTCATTCCTCTGGCTCAGCTCGTACCGCCTGAGGATGGAGGACTGCGTGCTCAAGGTTACTGCCACCCTAACCCATCTTCATAGGGAATAGTGTCTGATTCACATGCTCTACCTAGCAAAGTGTGGTGTTTCAAGTCCTTCACAGGTACCTGTTGGGCTCAGAAGGCAAGTAGGTCACTGCTGCATATTAATCTCACACAGCTCCCTTTCCTTGTATTTCACATTGGAGAATGACCAGCAGACTCTGTCATCTGCTATATGCAGATCCCAGGACTCAGGGCTTCAGGGTTCCAGAGACACAAGGTGGCTGCCTTCAAAGCTCTGTTTCTGAACTTGTGGTGCTCACAGTCACTTGGAGAGAGACCGTGCACTGTTGTACAGTGGGCCTTTGCTGAAACAGGCCCAGGCACAGGTGATGGGGGCACAGGAGGAAGAGAATTTGAGACAGTGGCAGTGATAAAGTCCAGCAGGAAACACTCTATCTCAGGACAGGTTTTTCTTTTTTTTCTTTTTCCTGACCAGTAAGGGGATCGCAACCCTCGGCAGGGTATTGTCTGCACTACGCTCAGCGCTGCACTCTCCCGAGTGAGCCACGGGGCCGGCCCTCAGGACAGGTTTTTCTGAAGTTAAAGCAATGGAGAGAAATCATCTGGGGTCACAGAGGAGAGGAGTGCTATTTGGACTCTATGTAAATACAAGTAGCCAAGACATTGGCCAGGAGTGAGGCCTGCTGTGGTTTTGTTTTTTGGCCCTCCGCCCTAGTTGGTGTGAATCCCACCTGTGCAAGCAGGAAAGGGTAGCGTGTCTTCTCATCTTAGGTAGGGTGGTGGGACTGACTTCCCTCCATGGCTCCCACGTTGCTCCCCTCTAAGACTGGTTGATCTGTATGGTAGATCTAGGTGGCAGGTGGGGGGGGGGGGCAAACCACATAATCCCAGGAAAATATGCCTGTGGTGTGATCAGAAAATGTGATTAGCGGCAGTCCTCACATGTCAGCACACAGCTGTACTAGGCAGGGGTCACAGAGGGCAGGAGAAGCTAGACTGATCATCTGCATGGCTCGCAGGCTTGCTGCAAACCTCTGGTCTGTTCTCACTGTGACCAACAGCTGCCTAGTCTTTACTTTCTAAAGCTGAAGCCAGTAACCCCAATCCCCTAGGAAGACTGAGACGGTGGCGAGTGTCCAGCAGTCCTGGGGAGAGCATTTCGAGGTGGTCCCTGGTGTCTTCCTTTCGGCTCCTCTTTAGGGCCATTTGTTTTCCCCTCTCCTTGCCTTTAACAAGACCCCCTTTGTCCTTCATTGGAGACCCTGGGTTATGGGGTGCAAAGAGGGGCTGGGGAAGAAGAGGCGACTTTTCTCACAAATCGAGCCTTCAGGCAGGACCGGATGCCTGAATGAGAGCCAGTCTGCTAGAGCAGGGACAGGCTTGGCATCTCTCCCTGGCACTGTGGGCTTGGTCACCCGCCGATCCTTGGGCTAAATCTGGTCTAAACCCAGTGGTGGCTGAAAGAGTCACTGGGCTAGAAATATAACTTGTAAGCCCTTTGTAAAGTGTAGAAACAGACAGGAGGGAAGGCGGAGTAGGGACAGACAAAGCGAGCCTCAGAGATCAGCACAGCCGGCCTTCCTCAGACCCAGCCAGAGTCACCAGGCGCTTCCGCCTGCTCTTTGTGAAAGTCTTGGCGGTGGCAGCCCACCTATCTGGGCCTAGGTGCGGAGCGATGCTGAGCTCTTTTTCTCTGTGTTCAAAGGTGGTTTTATTGAATCCGCTGAGCTATTTTTGAGTGCTGTCAAAGGAATGCCTACTCTATGAATGCCTAAAGAAAAGGCTTCTCGTTAGCTCTCATAAAAGGCACTTGCAGTAACCCTGCTCGTTGGCAGGAATGGAGTTCTGGGCTTATTTAAAAACTTTCAGAAACATAAATGGTTATTGTTGTAGAATGTGAGATATCATAAATAGATTAAGACACTTCCTAGCCTTTGTCTGGTACCTTAGGAATTACAAAGGATTTTTCATATTTTTTGGCTCATTTACTTCTCACTGCTGGGTCAGGGGTTGGGGTAGGTGGGGTCGTGGTGTCCCCTCTTACAGTTGAGGGGTCTGCTCAAGGTCCCGAGGAGCTAGTGCCTTTTTGTGCATCACACCCCTTGCTCACTGCACTCTACAGCACCCAGGGGTCTTAGCACAGTTGGCTTGTAATTCCCCATACACCCCTCACCTTCACTTTTCTTGGTCCTGTTCTCACAATGAGTTGCTAACTTTTGCAGGATTTCATCAGAGATGATTTTTGATCTGACTATATCTGGGGAGAAACCCAGAAGAATAGAGAGAAGAGACTAAAAGTGAAATTTAATTATCCTAATTAATAATTTCTCATTTTTGAAATCTTTAAAGGGAAATACTGTGAATATTGGCATGTAGATGAGTGTAATTGACTGATGGAATCTGGAATGTAGGACAACAGAGAGAACAAAGAAAACCTTAACAATTAACAATTATGTAGTCCTTACTGTGCGCCAGGCACCTTCTTAGCTCTTAACATACAACTCAATCTTTACAATAGTCCTATGAGGTAGGTAGTGTTATCCTCATTTTCAGATGAGGAAACTGAGGCATGGGAGAATTAAATTAGTTGTCTAAGCCTCCACACAGTTTGTAATTGTCAGAGCCAGGATTTGAGCACAGGCAATCTGATTCCAGAATGATCTTAACCATTTCACCATATCGCCTCTGAATAGGTGGGTTCATGTTCATATCACTGCTTTAAGAACATGTGAACAAACTCGTAAGCATTTTTTGAGTGCTGACCATGTGCCAGGCTGTGTGCTAGCTGTTTTTATATACATTATCCTATTCACTCAGTTGACAGAGCCTGGTCCTACACAGCAATAGGTCAGACCTTTTTAACCTGCTGTTCTTTACATGTCTCAAAGAAGACTTCTTTTATCTATTGCTGTGTAACAACTACCCCCAAACTTGGTAGCATAAAACAGCAACTGTTTTACTATCTGTTACAATTCTGCGATGTGGGTTGGGCTCAGCTGGGAGGTTCTTTTGCTGGTCTTGCTAGTGGTCCCTGTGTGATTACACAGGACTTGTCTTTCTTTCTCTTTATTCTTAGGCTTTCTCCCTCTCCACATGGCCTCTCTTTGTTTCTTAATTAGGGTAGCTAGACTTCTTAAATAGCAGCTCATGGATCCCAAAAGCACAAAACCAGAAACTCCCAGGCATTTTAAGGCCTACGCCTGGAATTGGCCCAGTATTACTTTCACTGAATACTCTTGGTTAAAGCAAGCCCCAGCCCTAGCCCAGATTGAAAGAGAGAGCACTACTCAAGGTGGGAAAAAGTAAGAGGCTTAGGTCAATCTAGCAGACTTCCACAACCACCTTAGGCTCTTGTTCTCAGAGGCTGATTATTCTTACTTTGCATTTAGATTGAACAAGTTTAATTATTGATTTCTATACCTTAAAAGGTCCAGAATATTTCAAATGGGGGAAAGAGCTGCTTTAAGGAGGCACATAAACATCAGTGGAAAGGGATGACTCATAGTCAGCAGCAAGCGGGGAGATGGAGAAGCCCCAGCAGCAGGTACAACCTTCAGCCCTGGGCAACTTTCTTATTCACAGTGACCCATCCTGTAGGATGCTCACATTGCTGGAGTTTCATTGTGCATAATTCAGCCAGCAGGTTTTAACTGTTTGAGTTTTTGAGCATGCTTCATTCATTGAGACTGAGTATCTTATAAAACGGCACAGACCATGGGCGTTTTTATCAAAAAATGTGCTAACTAATCACAGAACCACCTGTACTTTAGAAGAAATGATTTTGGGGTTGCTTTTCAAACAGTAGAAGTTTATGGGCCGAGCCCGTGGTGCACTCGGGAGAGTGCGGCGCTGGGAGCGCGGCGACGCTCCCGCCGCGGGTTCGGATCCTATATAGGAATGGCCGGTGCACTCACTGGCTGAGTGCCGGTCACGAAAAAGACAAAAAAAAAAAAAAAAAATTATGATTGTGCATAATTGTCGCATTATTGTGTTGAAAAGGGACTGTTTTAGACTGAATTATTTTGTCCCCCCGCAAATTCCTATATTGAAGCCCTGACCCCCATTGTGGCTGTATTCGGAGCTGGGTACCCTAAGGAAATAATTGAGTTTAAATGAAGTCTCAGGGTGGGGGCCTGATCCAGTAGGATTGGTGTCCTTATAAGAAGAGACACTAGAGTGCTTATTCTTTCTATACACAGACGTGCACGCGCGCACGCGCACACACGCATGCACACACACACACACACACACTCACTCTCACACACTAAGATAAGGCCATGTGAGAACACAGAAAGAAGGTGGCCATCTGCAAGCCAGGAAGAGAGCCCTCACCAGGAACCCAATTGGCTGGAACCTTGATCTTGGACTTCTAGGCTCCAGAGAACTGTGAGAAAGTAAATTTCTGTTGTTTAAGTCACCTAGTCTATATATTTTGTTATGACAGCCCTAGCTAAGACAGGAACATTACACACGCTGGTGATTTTTTTCCCCTAAAGCCCCTGGAAACTGTGGGTTCAATAAGTGCAGCTTGGCCCTGATGACACAGAGCTCACATCACCTCTCTCCAGCTCACTCACGCATCCTTCCAGCTTGAGTGGGCACCTTGCTTCTCCGGGTTGCCTTTAGTTTTCTAGTTATACTGGGTCAAGTAACACCCAACTGGAGATTACAGTGCTAATCAAACTTGGCTGTCTTGCTGGGCCAGGCCCCTCCCTCCCATGCTCAAGACACATACCAACAGTCTCTGGAGGGCCCAGAGCCTTTGGCTGTGAAGTTTGGGAGTGTTTCAAAATGACCCTCAGAGGTTTTGGCTTATGTTATTATGATCATGTTTTCACGTAAAATCTCATTTTTAGAAGTATGCACTTTTTACTTGTAACTACTTTTCAATAAAGATGTTTTGCCAGTCCACACCCCTGCTACCTAAAAAACCAAAGGATAAAAACGAACAAGCCAAAAAGAAGAGCATGAAGGTTTTTGGTCCAACTGCTTTGCTGAGGGAGAATTTCAAAGGTTGGGAATGGAGCTGCCGTTTGTGGTTTGGTCCTGCAGTGCCTGTTCAAAGTGGCTTTAATGAGAGTGTAAGATGCTGCACACTGAAGCCCTGTGTTTATACAGCTGCCTCCTGGCGGTGGCCACAGCTGGGACAGCTTCCTGCACATGGCTCTGCCCACAGCCTTGTGCCCAGGCTGAGCGTGGCCGCCAGCGGCGAAGGAGCTGGAGAAGGTAGAGCTGGTTTGAGTGACCTTCCCGCAGGGCCACAGGTCGCTGGGAGATGGTTCCTTCTCCGTGAGTGGTGTGCTCTTCCTTTCCCTAAAGGACTCACGCTGTGGGCAGGGCTGGCACTCTACACACTTACCCACATGTGGATGGGTGTTATTTGACAGAGTGCGCCATGAGGTACAAACCCTCAGGGAAAATGGGCCAGAGCCTTCTCTCCTGTCCTGCAGCACCACTGTCCTCTCTGCTACAGTCTTGCCTGGCCTGATCGCTATGAGTGAGCAGAGATCTAGCTGGGCAGGCTGGTGGCCCTGACTCCTGACTTCTCATTGCCTGCTTCTGCAGTTTGCCTGAGGCCAGAGGACTGACATTGAGAAAGGTGAGATGGGATAAGAGAAGGCCAGTGAGCATCCTGGGCGGGTCTGCAGGTGCTGTTGGTCCATGTCTAAATATACTGCTTAAAGCACCCCAAGCAGGCACTTGTCTTTGATCTCCTGTCTCTGCTGTTTATCTTGCATGATTCAGCATAGTAATTTAAGATGCTGAGAGAGCTGAGTTCCCATTCCCAGGCAGGGGAGATGCAGCACAGGTTGGGCCATGCAGAGAGGTGGCAGCATGGTGGGGTCTGTGCTGTGGCCTGCAAGCAGGGCTGCCAGCTCTCCAGGCAGACTGGTAGAGCCAAACCTGTCACTTGTGGGCAAGTATGTCTCCTAGGTACCCCAGTGGGAGAGGTCTGCCAGTATCTCTGTGCTGTGGGGAAGCAGCCAGAGGGATCCAGCCATGACTGGATCACCTCCTCGGAACAAGGCTGTCAGTGCTGTCTCTGCACTTGAAACTACCTGCTGTATCATGGTGTTACACCTGGAAGGAATGCACATGAGTGATAGCTTTGTGTGTTTAGTTCCTGAGACCAAAAGAGACCGAAAGAACCAGGTTGTTGCATGAGCCATTATCTACTTCTACTTCTCCCAGTCTTCTCTCAGTGTTGGTAGACCAGGTGTGGTTTCATTTGTATTATTAGAGAGAGTATTTTCCAGGGTTATACTTAATTGTCTGAAACTTAAAGCGGGGACAGTAAAGGGCATGGGGAAATGCTCTGGATGTCCCCAGACTGCTCTTTGGAGGCCATTCTGTGATTACTGAGTCCTGTTGATTCTACTACTGTGGAGCTTTGGGATTAGCTATCCCAGGTTTTTAATCTGCTTGTCCTTCTTGCAATGGGGATACCCTGTGGGGCTTGTCCATGGACTGATATTCAAAGCAGAGGCTAGAGACATCTTCCAGCTTGGGAATATTGATTCAGAAAACTTGGTCACTGAAGCTTCTGCATACCTGAGGAGCCAGCAGGCCTGGGTACCAGTGAATCCAGATAGCCAGAAGAGAGACCTTCCTGTGGCCTCAGCAGCCAGACAGAGCCACTTCATCCACTCACCTGTTTCCCCACTCAAGATGGGCAGTCTGTCTCATAGCTCAAGATCTCAAGCAGCAGCTTGTGGCTCTCCTGCTCTATCCTGGCAATGTCCCACAAAGTCCAGGCTTTCTCCCAGGTCATTCTGCAAGTTAAGCCAATGTCAGTAAACACAAGCTAATTCCAGTTTTTGCCCTTCCTAGTCCTCAAGTTTCAAGGTGATCATTGCCTGTTATCTGTTTGGGACTTGTGTAAGCCGACTTGCCAAGTGCAGCTGTAAACAAACATTTTAATTAAAAGGCAGAAGGGTCAGGAGATATAAACGCTTGTGTGCCTGGTTGTCAGCAGAGGCGGCTGCGGTGTTCAGGGGCTAATTATATTTGCTTCTCTGGGACTCACACAAATATTGCCACAAATGGTCCTGACTGTCATACCGAAGCCAATTTATCTCCCAAGTCCAGGGAGCAGTGCAACCCACACATCTAGGTAGATTTAGCTCTTGTTGACTCTTCTGGGGAGAAGTAGCAGTTGGGTAAAACTGAGGGCATCAACTGTCTGGCCCTGGTTGGGGCTTTTCACAGAAAGCTGAATCAGCTTTCATTTTGGGTCCTGCATTTTAGAGTTTTCTCAAAGACCTAGATTTGGACCCTAAAGTGCAGGCACACTTTAAAGAGTACGAGATGGGGTGGCTTTAGTATACAGGCAGCCTTTAGTATTGGCATCCTGTGGTCATCACTGTCTGCTGACCCTCTCTCTCTGTCCCCACCTTCACTCACCTCTGCATTCAGTGGAGCCTCAGTTACCATTGACTTTTACCCAGCCTTTCCCTTTCCCTGTCTCTGTCCTTCTTTCCTTAAATGCACATGTGTTAGTTTCCTAAGACTGCCATAACAAAGTACCACAAACTGGGTGGCTTAGAACAGTTGTCTTTCTGTTTCTCAGAAGTCTGAAATCTAGGTGGGGTGCTGGTAGGGCATCTCCCCTGAAGGCTCCAGGAGGACCTTCCTTCCTCCTCATAGCTGCTGGCAGTCACTGGAGTCCTTGGTGTTCTCTGGCTTGCAGCTGCGTTACTCCAGTCTCTGCCTCCGTCACCATGTGGCCTTCTCCACGTGTGTTCTGTGTGTCCTCTTTTCTTCTCATAAGAATGCCAGCATGACTTTACCTTAACTGATTATAACAATAGCTGCAAAGACCTGATGTCCAAATAAGGTCACATTCTGAGGTTCTAGGTAGATGCAAATTTGGGGGACACTATTCACTAAAACAGGTTTCTCAAAGCTGCCCTGTGACTGATCACATTGACCCCATTCCTTCTATTGTAGATTTAGGTGGGTTGTCTAACACCAACCTGTTTTGGTTCACACTGCTTCCTCTGCCTGGAATTTGCTTTACAGCCCATTGTCCACATGGTGTGACCATCATTCATCTTTTCAGACTCAAAAACTCAGCTTTGCCTCTTCTGCGGATCTTCCTCCCCTGCCCCATGCACATGTTCTGTCACAAATGCTAAATCACTTGGTTGTACTTACTGTCACCACCGAGTGGAATGTAAGCAAAGGTCTTGTTCACATCCATATCTCAGTACTTAAGACTTAGCAAGTACTTATTTACAATTGCTTGTGATGGTGCTGGAGAGCCTGGTTATTAGGATTTTTCTGCATGTCAGCATTTTTAGTTGGCTCGCAAGATAATGAGTTCATGCTCTAAAAGGAAATCTTTGCAGATTTTACTATGTGACAAGAAAACTGTCTATTTAGTGCTTTTTCTGTATCAGAAATATACCCTATCAGAATAATGACCTGACATTTATGCAGGGCATTAGCATGCAAGAAATACATTCACATTTTCCACATGTGAAGAAAGATGTGTTTTTTTGACAGAGCTAAAGGGGTCAAGTTAACATTTGAAAAGAGGTAGCTAAAACTCAACGGGACTTGCCCACCTGGCCCTGTCTTCTCTCTTTCTTCTTCTTAAACTCATTGTTAATTTCTGATTTTAATAACAGGTACTAGTTTGATTACAGAAGCCACAATCAAGTCCAAGGGAAAGTGAATGAATAGGAAATAGGGGACCCTGTGTGTTTACATGTGTATGCATGTGTGTGTGTGCAGGCTCTCTGTGTGTGCACACTCTTTTCTTAGGCCATAGTGCCCTTATCTGCAAAGTAAGGAAGTTAAAAAGGAGGAGGTGTAGCAACAATTGTTTCCTTCAAGTATTTGATGGGTGTTCACAAGAAAGAGGGACGTGGGTCCAGAGCAAAATGGTTAAACTTAAAGAAAGATTATTTCAGTACCATGTGAGAGTAAACTTTCTTTTCAAGCAGAGGCTGGAGGTTGTCTGGGTTATAAAAAGTACTGTCTATGGGTTGGGAGATTGAACTAGACAGACTGATTTCTTGAATCCCTGAACACTAAGATCTTCTCCATTTCTAAAGTTATGTGATTCAGTAAAAGTGGAAGTTTGTTTGTGCTTTTATGCCCAGGGACGGTATGAATATCTGGCTACCAGCCAGCTCCATCCCCTGCTGCACAGTGCTCATGCTCATTATTAGGAATATGATAATATTTTCCAATTGTGTAATACTTTATAGTTTATGAATGCTTTCCCTGGCATTATTTCATTTGCTGTCCTCAACAACCACATGCAGTAGTTGGTATTATCTCTTCATCACAGGGTAAGAAGCAGGCCAAGAAAGGTGAAGGGCAGCAGGATCAGGTCTGGAATTCAGACCTCCTGACTCTGAGGGCAGTGCTGTTTCTACTTTGTGAACCATGCATGCCTCCCTGTAAGTGGGTTTGATTTTCAGGCAGCTAAGTTGGCAGGAAGAACTGCATAAAAAGAAAGAGTAGCATAACTTTATGTCCCTAATCCCTAAGGAAGACCATGCGGAGGGGACCCACCTTGCCTCATTTCCATGGCAGTACCCTTGTGGTGAGCCTTTGGTGGAGAGGTTGGTACAGGCTCATGTAAGGGACAGATTGGCTTCCCTAACGTAAATGGACATGTAAGCCCATGGTGGCTACCACTTATAAGCCATTTTCTTTGGTTCAGGCACTTTAAAATATATTATTTTAATCTTTAGAATAAAACTAAGCCAGGCAGGCAACTCCTCAGGAAGCAGGAAAGTGGAGGGTAAACTCCCAGGTCTCCAGTGTTTTTCCTGGCCTAAATGCCAACTAACTTTGGAGTCTTGGAAAGTCTTAGAGCCCAGAATTGTCCCCATTGGTATTTAAGCTCATGAGAAAACTGCCACAAGGTGATGCCAGCCTCAGCCAGCACCTGGTATATTTGGATCTCGCAAACTGTCCCTAGAATTTCTGACAAGCTACCTGCACCAGGTCTGCCTCAGTTATTTCATTAGCCTTCCAGAAATACATTTTATACCATTGAGTATTCTGGAGCCCATTTATCATGTTGTAGCAGGATTTTCTGGATTATTCCCACCCTCCAGTTGAAAAGTCAAGTTCTGGAGAAACAAATAATTTGTTCAAGGTAAAGGAGTAAATGAAAGAGCAGAGTCCTGTTGTCTGGGGCCAAACCTGCACCCTTTGTGCTGAACCTGCCTCCTCCCACAGCCTGTGTAAAGATGCAGACTTGCACAGAGCCCAGGGGCAGTGGAAGCTGTAGATATGTAGGACAATAATTTGGTTTGTGTGTTTTTATTCCTTCAGAGTTTATCTTTCAAAAATACATCTTTCAAATTTTTATGAACTGAAATTTGAGCTATGTTTCGATGTGCTTCTCTCCAGGTCAGTTTAAGACATGCAGCACGCCCCTCTTCGCTGTTGCCATGGCAGTCGTGTAACAGTTGTCAACAACATTGGAAGTGTTTTTGTGGTTGATTAGACACAAAAGACCACAGCATTTACATTCCACCCTCTTTGTCCTGAAAAGAAAATAGGCCAGTAAGGCAACATGGTCCACAGTGGGTTTTAAATATGGCTATGGAATTCCCTCAGACATCTGTGCTGGTCAGAGGCCTCTGTGTCCTTCCCTTGAGTTCAAACTGGACCAGCCTGGACCCAAGCATAGTTGAGGAGGTTACTTTCCCATTGGTAACAATGTCAGCTCCTGAATATTCCATTATCCAAATTCTGTTTTGATATGTATATCTGGGATTCCTATGTTTGTGTTTTTATGTGTAGGTCTCAAGTGGATTTCTGTAACAACTAGTGTGGGGAAAATAAGATAATTTAGTCAGGCTCCCTCTGCTCAGGTCTTGGGTGGGGGTCGAGCAGCACATTCTCATTTCTTTGTAAACAAGTTGTGTGTGGGTGGAGTTAGTGTGCATGTGCACCAATGTATGTTTTTAGTTAATTGCTATTGTGTGTTCTTGAGTTTGTGAAGCAGGCTGGCCGGCAGAGAGCTCACATCTAAAAATAGAGCATGTTTACTCTGCTGGCAGCTGCTCAGTTTCAGTTTTTCTTTGGACTTTCCTGGCAGCAGTTGAGTTTCTGAGTTTCTTCTTTGGATTGTTTGGCTCCTGGACATGTGTGTGCTGAATAAAGACTATTCCTTCTTCAACCAAGGCTTCAAGGACCTATTTCCTGGTTACCTAGCTTGTAGACCTACATGTGAAGGGTTTGTGAATAGGCTCGATGGGTCTGTGAGCTCCAGAAGCTAGCCCTAGCCTGACAACTAGTCATATCTTTGTATGTTGTTTTCCACAAATCTCTGTCGTCTGCAAAAGGGTATCTTCCTGGATGGTGACATAGGAAGGTATATTGGCACAGCTCAGAGTTCTCTATCTTGGGAGGATGCTCCTTGCCATAGGTTTTTGGTGGGGCCATGCCCACCATTTATACCACAGGCTCCGCCTTACTATAATACAGGGTTCCTGCATAAGGACTGTTTAGTCAGGTTACTGCCTTCTGTCTCTGAAGATCCTGGTGATAAGAGAGGTGGCAGGTTTCTCACCAACTCAATTTTTCTTGCCTCCCTCCTTCTGCAGAGGATGTCTGGTCTAGAGAGTGGGGTTAGTTGAAGGGTTTGCTTTGTTCATCACTGAGGCCCTTCTTGCCTCTGAAATTCCATGGTTTTATGAAATATATACTCAGGACTGATCCTAGACCTATGGGAATTCTAGGTTTTCATGGGTGGACAAGTTAACCCAACAGATATTTGTGACCATGGAGAAATCAAAGGAGGTGTCCCTTGTGGGTGAGGGACGTATGCAGGCAAGCTTGTTGACGAGGTGAGACTAGCATGCTTGACTCCCTAGAGGATGTCACGAGTCGTGTGGTGGCTGTTGCTTCTGTGAGTTTAGGGGCAGTTCATTGGGGACTGGAGAGTTGGCAAAGGCTTCCTGGAAGAAATCAGTCCTGCTCTGGCCCTGTGTAGCACCCTGTTTGGAGGATGCAGAGGAACAGAGGCAGGAGGGGTACTGAGCCCTGACATTGGTGGAAGGAATGGGCATCCTGGCCTTCTGGGGCTATGACTTAGGCTAGTGCCAGGGAAGGCAGCTAGGAATGGCTTTGATAGCCAGTAATAAGGGGCAACACAGAAGAAAACGTAAACAAGACAGCCTTGAGCGTTCAGACTGTGCTGCAGCATGGACATTGAGCATGGGGACACACAGCCTCTGCCCCGATTGGACCTGATGTCTCCACTGTACTACATGCATGGCACAGCTCAGTGATTAAGACACACAGTCATCACCCTGAGGCATCAGCAAGGCTTACATCACACGCTACACACTCTACTCTCATTAAAAAGATGGGTTTTTTAAAGCTGGACACTACAGTTATGTGGTAAGTTACGTTGAAATTCTCATGCCCAAATATTGCTGGATATGTTGAATGTGAAACAGACTGTTCTGAAGGCAGGAGTGTGCACAGCTCATGGAGGCGTTTATAAACTTCACCCTGGGAGTGCTTCAGCTCCGGTGTTACTTGTCAGCCTGGGAGGCTGGCCAGGTCCACACTGCTTCTGAGTCATTCTGGTGCCTCTGCTGAAATGATGGTGCTGGGGGAAGAGGAGGGTGCCTGCACTTTTCCCCTGCTTGGTTTTTCTGAGCAAAGGTTCTTGAGGTTTGGGAGGACTGTGAGACCCACGCATGTAACAGTGGGGACTCTTGTCCTGTGGTACCCACTCCATCCAGGGGACACCTGGGCCTTTGCCTCAAGGTGGGCTCTCAGAGGACTGTCAACTTACCCCAGTTTGGAGAATGTCTGCCAGAGCCCCCATGCTGGAAGGTGGCGGTGTGGAGCCCTGCTGGAGCTGGGCATGGAAAGAGCCACTTGTCTGTTGTCACGGGGTGGAGGGGTTGAGAAACGCAGCGATGAGGCCCTGATCCAGCCATACCCATGCTTGCTGGGATTCCCTGGGCTCCTCCTTGCTGCCTGGCCGGACCAAAAAGTAAAACTCAACAACCACAAGAGGGTTTTGCTTGAAGGTGGACCTGAGGGGAGCCTCTGAAAATTGCCTTCTGATTTTTAAATTTTGATTGGGGAAATAATTTTCTCTTGGAATCCAGGTGCCTAGAGATGTTTTTATGTCAGTATAGAAGTGTCAGATGAAATAGTTTGAGCCCCATGTCTGTGTGCATGAACTGAGACTTATTTCTGTGTAGCAGGGCTCCTTGTCTCACAAAAGCCTAGAGACTCTGGAAAAGTGGCATGTGGGGTGGGAGGTGTTATAGGCGCACAAGGGAATGTGTGTGTGTGTGCGTGTGCGTGTGCGTGCGTGTGTGTGTGTGTGTGTGTGTTATCGGGAAGAGGGCCACGGTAAGTCTCTGATGGAGTAGGGATTTCTAAGCACTTGCCTCTCTCTGGGGAATGCTGTAGACAGAGGGGCAAGAGGAGGTTGGGACCTCTCTGAGCTGGAGATCACCAGGCTGGAGATATTTCAGAGCAAGCAGTAGACTTCTGCACGAAGATCTGTAATGACACAGAAACCTCAGGTCAAGGGCCACCTCCTCAGGGAACTGCCCTCGCACCCCACCCAGTCGCAGGCAATGGGAAGCTCTCTTCTGTGCTCACTCAACCCCTGTGTATTCCAGAGCAGGAGTAGGCCATTGTCACAGAGCTTATGTTCCAGGTACCTGCATTCCCAGTGCTCAGCAGACATGGGTATGTAAATATGGGAATGATGAATGAACAGCTGAGTCATAACTCAACAACTGAGGCTTTCAAAGTATGCATTTGCTCTTAGGAATCTTACACTTCTTATGTTAAACGAGGTGGGTCTTGCCAGATTTCCTGACAGTGTTCCCCAGCCTCATATGACTGTACGTATCTAGGGTGAAATTAAACACCAGCTGAATGCAGCTCACTGATCCAAGGCACTGTTGGGGATATAACTAAGAAAACTGTGCCATGACTCTGCTCTCAAGGAGGTTAGCTGACTTACTTAAAGATTGTTATTAGACTCTGTGGTAAACTCTTAAAGTAGAGCCCCAAGGAGAGCTGAAGCAGTGGGTTGACAAAGTCTCCCACTGTAGGTTAGAGGCTGCATTGTGTTGGTGTGAAATGAAGATCCCTGAGCCACTCTGAGAGTAGTGGAACACAGCGTGGTCATCCGGAATCAAAGGCAACCCCGTCCTGGTGCTCAGGCTATTGTAAATAATCTTTGTAAGCCAATCTACTTAGCAGGGCACTAGAAAGGAAAATATAAAGGGCAAGATAAAAATATGTTTGTGGTATTTAGCACACTGGTGATTGGTGAACAGTTTAGAGAGCTGGCAATGTCAGGGCGTACAAGAGGCCACATGTTATAGGGAAAAGAGCTCAAGCTGGAGATTTGTTAATCCACATCAGAGTTCCAGCTTTCCTGTTTATTAGATGCATGCTATTGTGCAGGTCATGGATTTTGGAGCCTCAGTCTTACCTCGAATGGTTGTGAGGGTCACATGAGGTGAGGTATGTGAAAATCCCTGTTGTATCATTGCAAGTTGCTCCTGCAAGTGATGACTGTCCAGTATCTGACACCAGGGGGACCCAAGAGTGTGCTGAGTACAGACACACTCCCCCTATTCTCTCCCCACTGGTTGATGTCACTTCTTCTTTGCTCCCCTGCTGTTCTCTGAGGGTCCAAACAGGTGACAGATTGGAAACCTAGGTCAGTGGGGGGGGGGGGGGGTTAGTCCCCTTATCCCCCTCTGCTGAGGGCCAGAGACAGGAGTCCAAGGGGCAGGAGGCCTTGTGGACCAAGAAAGATCCAGCGGTCTCAGCTGAGGCCTTTTAAGTGGACTCTGTACTGTATGGATGCAATGTTTTGATCTATATAGTAACCTAAAACCCAGGGTTTCTTACACCTAGAGGCAATGGGGTGTAGGGAACAAAACAGTGAACTAGGCGTAAGAAACCTGAATGTACACTTTGTTCTTTCACTTGTTAGCTCTGTGGCCATCAGTAAGTGTCTTGCCCTTTTGGGGATCTTCAGTTTCCTCTTTTGTTAACTGAGAAAAAAATAGGAAAAATTCTTTATAACCTAAACCTAAATGTAAATTATAAGTGTGACTTCTTCCTTTTCCAATTATTGGCTAGATGAGATGTGGCTAATGATGTACCCTGGGAGGGGGCACTGAAGCCACTTGGCAGAGGGACTTGGCTTCATCTTTAAATTCCCATCCTGAAGACAAAAGTTGTGGTGGAACCCAGTAGACTTCTGTATGAGGTTATCCTTGATGTTTTGTAACTTTACCTGACTCCAGAAAAGGATTTTTCACCGAAGACCTGCTTATTCATTGAAAAACCTTTGCATTAATTTTGCCCTTTTTTCTCAGTATCCAGCGAGCAGCATTGGTGGTTCTGGAAAATTACTACAAAGATTTCACCATCTATAACCCGAACCTCCTAACAGCCTCCAAATTCCGAGCAGCCAAGCACATGGCTGGGCTGAAAGTCTACAATGTAGATGGTATGTGCCTTGAAACAGTGTCTGTGGTGTGCGTATGGGGCACAATTGGGTGACTATTTAGTTTAAACTTTGTGATACATTTGGTTCTTCTTCCTCTCTCTGCTTACCTTTATGATGCATTCTCATTTCAGAACAATTTCTTTCTTTTTTATTAACGCAGGCAAACAAATTTTCAGAGGAATGTTGATTTACACTCTGCATCTGTGGGAAGCTCATTTATTTAGGGATTTTATGATTGAAAACAATAGTGGTATATGTTTTCTGCCTGCTGCTGAGAACATCTTATATTGAAAGTTATTAGGAAAGGGCTGCTTTTCAAAATTTGGATAGATTAGCCAGATTCAGAAACGTACCCAAATCCTTTAACACCAGAAATCTCAGTAGTTCTGGCATCTGATGAGATACAAGTGTTTCTTAATCCTTGCTAGGAGCTGGACTTGAGTGGGTGTCAGGAGGCTGGAGGCCAGGCTGGGGAAGCCCGAGCTGTGTTTCAGGGTATCGGATGATTAAGTACAAGAAACAGGACACAGTGCCATTTCTTGCTGGGTACCTTGGGTCAGGGCAAGAGCTTTGCAAACCCTAGAAGAGGATCATGTTGTCAGCAAGTCAAATGTTTTATATATGGTGTCAATTTTCGGTGGTGATATCTTCCCAGTTTTTTTTTGTTTTGTTTTGTTTTGTTTTGTTTTACAAGGTATACACTCCCTTGTGAATCCTGAAGGATTCACCTGTGATCTGAAAACTTACCAAAGAGTTCCCTTAGTGAAACCAAGTCACCAGCCAAGTAGGTCATCTGTAAGAAAGCCTAGAATCTGCCTCGTCTTTCTGAAAAGTTAAGGTGGTCAGGGAACGAGACAGGAGTTCTGAGTCTGTATTAATAAATGGGCCATTTTGCATGTCCTCAAACGTTGATGTTTTCTGTAGAAGTTGTGGCTGCCGTGACATTCCAGCATAGCTTGTTTCCTGTTTGTGATCAGTGTCTCATAGCCCTTGACTTTCTTTTTTCTCTGTCTGTCCCTGTTCTCCCCATGCCTCTCATTCTCTCATTGTCTTGTTGCTGAAATGTGATGTCTCAGCTGCCCGTATGGCCAGACTAAAGCTTTGTGTAACAGATGGTAAACAACATCTTCAGCACACTGTGTGTTGTTTTTGGCCAATATTTAAATTGACGAGCATTCTTCACTCCCTTCTGAGTTCTTTTTCCATTTCCTTGGATCAGATTGGGTTTTAGGGAGATGTCCTTATGCCTTGGGCACAGTGAACGTGGAGCTGGGGTACTATTGACCCTCCTCAAAAGTTACTTTAGGATTTGTGTGTGTGTTTCACAGTATCGACAGACTGTGGTGCTAGTTTTCTGCTTGGTTTCCCAGCCCCTTGGTACTCAACCTGTTCTTCCTTTGCTGTCTTTTCCCCCTAGGCCCCAGTAACAATGCCAGTGGCCAGTCCCGGGCAATGATCGCTGCCGCTGCTCGACGCAGGGACTCCAGCCACAATGAGTTGTATTATGAAGAGGCCGAACACGAACGGCGTGTCAAGAAGCGGAGAGCAAGGTATATGCCGTCCTGACACCAGTACCCTCTTGTTGTGGGCTTGTTTTTCTTTTCTTTTTTTAAAGCATAGGAATGAAGTTTCAGTTTACAAACATGACCTGCTTGAGCCTTTGGAGTGTATCTTGCTCCAGTGTTTCTCAATCTTTAGCATTACAAGCATCACCAGGAGAACTTGTTAAAACATAGGTCGTAGGTTCTGGGCCCCACCTACAAAGGTTACTGTTTAGTAGGTCCGGGCTTGGGCCCACAAATGTGCATTTCTAACAAATTCCCAGGTGATGCCTAGGCTGCTGGCCCACGGCCCCAACTTTGAGTGGGCCTGTCCTGCATCCCTGGACCCTTGCTGTTTTCCACAATCTGGTTACATTAATTGAAGGGGACAAAGGTGGTTTCCATCTCTTGTGCTGTGCTCTCCCTTCTTTTTCCCAGGGGCTGCAGTGTGGGTGGCTGGGTCAAGGGGGGTGCAGCTTGGGTTCTTTATAAGGCTACTTCTGCACCACTGGCCACCTCTCAGTTTGTGCAAAGCCTTTTTTAGCCAGAGTGTGAGGGCCTTAGAATGCTTTTCATCTCACCCTTCATCGAGAGATAAAAAAAGGATTGAAGTGAATTTCCCAAGCTCATTGGTGACAGAATTGAGACCAGAGTTCATCTCCCAGTCCCAGGGCTCCTTCCTCCTCTCCCTGGGGCCCCATCCCACATATTATTTTTGCTGTTGCCTTTTTTCCTCCCTCCCTCTCCTCTCAGCCCTCTGGAGGATAGCTAAGGATGTGAGCAGTGTGATCAGGCCTTGGGTGAGTTGGTGGTAGGCCGGGCCATAGCAGGGTAAGCAGGCATCATTCCGGGTCCTGTAGGGCTCTGTTCTCAAGCCCCTCAGCCAGCACCATCCTGATTCTTGTGTTGGATCACCTTCCAGGCTGGTGGTGGCAGTGGAAGAGGCCTTCATCCACATCCAGCGTCTCCAGGCTGAGGAGCAGCAGAAAGCCCCAGGGGAGGTGATGGACCCCAGGGAAGCTGCCCAGGCCATCTTCCCCTCCATGGCCAGGGCCTTGCAGAAGTACCTGCGCACCACCCGGCAGCAGCACTACCACAGCATGGAGAGCATCCTGCAGCACCTGGCCTTCTGCATCACCAACAGCATGACCCCCAAGGTGCGCAGCTCCAGGCCGGCTCTGCTCACGGCAGCCTCAGTTATCACTGAGCTTGGGCCAGTCACATCTCAGGGTGTTACTAGGAATGATAAGATCCAAAGGCTTTTCTAAAACACCAAGTAAAAAGAATTGGTGTTTCTCACTCATTTTATGTTATCTTAGTACAATTGTTTTTTAAATGTGCCTTTCCAAGGCCTCTAGATTCTATCAGAGACAGTATAGTGCAGTGATTAGGGGTACTCTGTGGGCTTTGGAGCCAAATTGACTCATTCTTACCTGGCTCCTCCACCAAGCAGCTGTGTAACCTTGGGCAAATAGCTTAATGGCTCTGTGCCTCAGTTTCCTTGCTTGTATTGGGGATAATACTAATACCTACCTCACTGGGTTGTTGTGGACACTAAAAGAGTTAATTATGCGAGGTGCTTGAAACAATGCCTGTCATATAATAAGGGCTGACTAAATGACCATTACTGATAGTGGTAGAAATAATGCCATCACTTTGTTGGGCATTTTGGACATTGTGGAATTAGTTTTACTGAATGGTCTTTTTTGGGGGATTATGATGTTAGCATAGTTTTAGGGATATTATTGAAAACATCCAGGTATCTAATAGAGGGTTGTGGCCAAGGAGGCAAAATAGAAAGATTGGGTGTAGCAAATGACCTTTCTACAGACAGAGGAGGGTTCAAATCCTGGCTTCACCACTTGACTGGTTTGTGACTACACAAGTTCCTCCACAGTTGTTTTCCTCTTTCACAAAATGAGGCCAACAGTAATATCTACCTGATAGGGTTGCTGTATAAGAATTACATTAAATATGGCAACATGTAAAAGAGCTTGGCAAGTGGTGCACATGTAGCATTCAGTGGTTACTGTGTATAATAAGGCCCACATTCATATATTGCCCTGTGTATGCATCCTGCTGGTTGCATTGCCAATCAGTAACAAATCTTAGGAAAGCAAAACAGAAATATTTAGTAAGAAACTATAACATTTTTTGTATTCTTTGATTCACTAATCCCTCTCATAGGAAAAGTATTCAGCACAGCCAGATTTATGCATGAATATATACAAAGGTGTTTTTTGCAAAATAACATGTAATCAGTCCAAACTGGAAAGCTACCCCTTGTCTGTCTTTCTGTGTCAATACATACACAGAAATGCATTTAGCATTCAGATCTAAATCATTCCTGTAATAGCTGCATCTTATTCTACCGAATTTGTGATATGTTTTAGCTTATTGCCTATTGACCCACATTTGGATTAAGAGTTTTCATTAGTCAAAGCCAGGGGTGGCTGTTTTTCTTAATCAAATGTCATTGGAACACAGCCACGCCCTTTTATTTGCATATCACCTATGTCTGCTTTCACTTTATTCTGGCACAGTTGAGTAGTTGTGACAGTATGGCTCGAAAAGCTGAAACTATTTACATTTATAGAAAAGTTTGCCAACCTTGATCTAAATGGTGTTGCAGTGAATATCTTTTTGCATATGTATTTGTGCAAGTATTTCTAAAGGATACATTTCTAGTAGGGCAACAGCTGGGTCAAAATTATAGATCCTGCCAGATTGTCCTTTTAAGAGGTGTTAACCATTTTATACTTTTGCCTCTAGCATCTGAGATTTTTTTTATCTCCCCACACACTTGGCAGTGTCGGATGTTGTTATTCTTTTTAACCATTATCCATCTGAAAGAAGGAAATTCTTTTTATTATTTTAATTTATATTTCTTTAGTAATAATTATATTTCTTTAGTTATTAATATGATAGACAAATTTGTGTTTTTCATTAATATTTATTCTACAAATTGTCTTATTCCATTTCTCTAAGTATTGTTATTTCTTTTTCTTATGATTCATTAGGGCTATTTTTGTATTAGAAGTGTGAAAGTAGGCAAGGCTCTACTTTCTGCCTTAGAATAGATGCCCCACAGATCAGAAGTACTGTGCCTGGCAGTAGCAGTGAGGTTTGGATGGAAGAGGATACCACTTAAAAACCATTCTTGACCTTTGACTGGGACCGGATCGATACATCCTAATATTTTGCTGTCTGTATCACTGGTTCATTCTTTCTTCCTCCTCTTGCAGCTAAATCGTTATATTTAGTGATTTAATTCATATACTCTTGAGCTCCTAGTAGGTGCCAGGCACATTGGAAATTTAAATTAAAAAAAAAAAGAAAAGAACAGAGTTCTTGCCCTCCAGGAGAGTCAAGTCTCGTTTGGAGAGCGACAAGCAAGTCAGCAGTAGTAGTTCAGAAAGTAAAATGTCACATGAGAGTCATGTCTGTGATCATAGGCACCTAGAGGAGGGCATGTTAATCCATCTGAGAGTTTCAAGGGAGATGGTTTGAGAAGGTTTGAAGGGCAAGGAGGAATTTGCAGAACAATGATGGTTAGCAAGAGGAACGGCACATGTGAAGGCACGGTGCAGTCAGAGAACCCTGGCAAGCTAGGAGCCACCGGTGCAAAGGACTCAGGAGAGGGAAGGTGGACATTGGGTCTGCTTGTCCCTTGGACTTGCCCTGTGCACACTCAGCCCCATGTAAAATAACCATCGCTCACATTGGTTGTGCTTACTCCATGCCAGGCATTGCTCTGTGAGAGTTAACCCTTCTGTCCTCACAGCAGCCCCGTGAGTTAGGTAGCGTTATTATCTCCACCTCCAGAGAGGGTAAATAACATGCACAGTCAGCCAGGAAGAGATAGAGCACCCATTTTTGTGCATGCAGGTATATTCCTCTGTTCATTCAGCTTGTATTTGCTGAGTGCTCTTCTGTGCCTGGCATTTGCCCTGGCCCTGAGGAACTCTTCATTTAGGAGGAGAAGGTACAGTGACTTGTACAGTGGCCTGTACCTTTGGCATGGGGTTATGCATCAGGAATGGCTCCCAGGCAAACATTGGTACCAGCAATCCCACCTGCTCTCACCTCTGTGGCTACCAGCACCTGCACCCTCTGGTTAGAAACTGGCAGATGAGAATGCGGACATCCAAGAAGTCTCTTCCCAATAATGACTCCATGCTGAGGGTCTGATGGAAATTCAGTGTGATAAGCTGGGTTCTGGTGTAAGGTCTTGTTTTATTTGGAAAACATTAGGTGTACGAATGAATAGCCCCTGGCAGGTAGGACTCCCCTTGGAATAGGGTATTTCTTCCCTGACGGCCTTTCTCCTCTGCTTTCAGGCCTTCCTAGAACGTTACCTCAGTGCGGGCCCCACCCTGCAGTATGACAAGGATCGCTGGCTCTCTACGCAGTGGAGACTTGTTAGTGACGAGGCTGTGACTAACGGATTACGAGATGGAATCATTTTTGTCCTTAAATGCTTGGACTTCAGCCTCGTAGTCAATGTGAAGAAAATCCCATTCATTGTACTCTCTGAAGAGTTCATAGACCCCAAATCTCACAAATTTGTCCTTCGCTTACAGTCCGAGACATCGGTTTAAAAATTCTATATTTGTGGCTTTATAAAACAAAGAAGAATATATAGATATACAGATATATATATATATACCAGAGGGGTGTCTTTTTTTTTTTTTATTATTCTTCATTGCTGACTGAAACTGGCAGATGATAGACCAGTATTCTTTGACCATCTGCACTTTATTTGGAAGGAAGCAGGGGATGTCGCCCTGAAAAAAAGTGACTGGTGATATCTAACTTTGTAGATGGGACTTCTCAAGAAGCCGTTCCCTGGAATTTCTGTACAGCTGTAAACCAAAGCGGAGCTGGTGCGTTCTTGGGAGCCTCGCCTTACAGCTAGTCCCTGCCTTTCGTCCAGTACCACATAGACTTCTGGGGGACACATCTTTATTCTGTTTCAGGAAACTAGACACTACACGTCCACATATGTATTTCTGTATGTAAATGTCCAGTACCACATCACCCATGGGGGTGTGGGCAGTTCAGGAAACACCTGCCTTTGTCTTTGTTCTTTGTTGCCTTAGATTCTTTGGAGAAAGATGACAACAAAAAATGTGCACTATCAGTTTACAGCTATTAAGTGATTGGATTTTTTTTTTTTCCCCAAAGACAAAACCTACCTGCCATGTTTCTGACCCCGCTCCTCTGCTGGCTTGAAGCAGGAAGCCCTTTGCCAGCCCTGTGATTGCCGATCTGGTCTCTGCTCCATCCTACCCCACCTGGCTGGCAGGTCTGGCTAGGTAAGCTCAGCCTCACAGAGCTGACTGGGGCCTGGCTCTCATGTGTGCCTCAGGTCCTTTGCACAGCCTCAGGTCAGTCCCATGGATTATTTCCATGGGGAAGTGTGGAGCGCCCACCAGGGAGAACACAGGGAGAGCAAGCCAGCCAGAATGCCACTTTTAAGCTATAGCAGGAGCTCTTCTGTGCCTGATTCTGCTCCGCACCACCTAGAGGAAGACTAACACTGTGACTCCGGTTGGCAGGTGCAGTTTAGAGCCATGTAGTTTCCTGGGTCAATAAGTTCTCACAAAGCTCATACCAAGCTGCTCTGCCAAGGGAGACCAAATAATGCCAAGCATACTGGCAACTGCTGCTGTCCAATCCCTGTGTTTTATGACCACCATCACTGTGCAACTCATCACCTCTGCCACTTACTACCAGAAGGGGCTTGTTTAGCTCCTGATGTGTAAATTACTCTTAGTTGTTGGTCAAGTAGGGAGAAGGAAAATGAACACTCTGCAGAGTTTGGGGAAAGAAGAGGAGGGAGCCAATCTTCTGGTCCAGAACGATTCATCTGTGATCTGCTTCTTAAATGCAGCTGGCTTTAGGGGCCTTCCTCCTGGCCCTCGGGGTGTAGATGCTGCCTGAGTTGTGGGTGTAGGATTCATCCTGGTGGATCCCTGCTGCAAGGGAGCTCCTTAAGGAGCCATGTCCGGACACCGTCCAGTGGGCTGTCTTTATCTCTTTTGCCTTCCTGTGTCTGCAGCAAACCTTTAAAAAAAATTCACTCTTGCTTTTCCCAGATATTGAGGATAATCAGTTATCTTGTTTTAGTAAAGGGCGACACTGTCAAAATACTTGTTGTGTATGTGTGTGTACCCTTACTGTTTTATGTGCTCCACAAGTGGTACAGTATGTTGTGTGTCATTTTTAAAATCAAACTTCAGCTCAAAAAGGTGTATTAGAGAAGAAGGAAGGGGAAATCCGAGGGTATGGCATGGAGGCAAGATGTACTAACTACACGGTCCCGTTTATGAAAAACACATACCATGTAACCATGGTGCTTTTGTTCTTAGTTTTTGCCTTTAGGTCCCTTCAAAGTTCCTTGTGATGTCTTTCTCAGGAAATATTTTGGGAGATAGAGTAAGGGATGGTGAATTGTATGACTCTGGCTGCGTAAAGATGATAATGTCTCAGACTAAATGTGTCACAGGCTGCTGCGTCATGAAGACAGTGAAGTCGGAAGTGCTATAAATGTACATCTGTACAGTTAATAATGACACTATTCATCAGCTTTCTAAAATACTGTGCTCTCAACCCTATTTTAAATTGCTAGTCCAGAAAGGGTTAAGTTGGATTCATATGTTTTGGCATGTGCATTCTCGGTAGGGTGAAGAAAGGTTTAAAATAAGGAATTCATTTTCTCGGTCTCCCTTTCCCTCTCCCATTCTTTGTGTAGGATAATGTCATACTTTCTGGAATTATTGTTTCTGTTTTAAATTGAGTATCGATTTTTTTAGTCTAACTTTGTATTGAGTCCTTTTTGGAAGAATAACAAAATTAAGTGCAGGATCTTTGTAAAGCCTTTGCACTTTCACCCTCTTAATAGCTGAGTTACTGCTGCAGTGGGAACACTGTAAATGGCATTAAAAAAATTTAAGGTTTCAGAAGGCCGCATCACACGATGGAACACATGAATTTTTATTTCAATTCTGGGAACTAGTAGGCGATTTTTAATTTTTTTAAAAGAGGGTAAACTGTGCTCTAAGGCTAGTAGAGTATACATTCATATTAAAGGAGACAGGATTTTATTTGCCCTGAATGTTTATAGATTTTTCTATAAGTTTCAACCTAAGTTATTAAAATTTGAACATTAAATGTTAGAGAAGAACTTAACGAGGAGTATGTGTCTGAGATCGCTCTCTTCCCTGGTGATGTTTTAACCTATGGATAACTTTTGTTCTTAAGTGTGCAGTTTTCATGATATGACAATTTTTAATAGCCCATGAACTGAATATTAGAATTGAAACTTCTATATTCTTAGCGTTGGGAAGGATTTTAACGTTGGTCACGTAGTTCTTCCATCCCTTGCATTATCAGTTAAGTCAAAATGCACAATACTTTTGCTAATGTTCCTAAAGGAAGCTCTGGGGAAAATGCTTGATCACCAGTTTTTTTGCCCAAATATCATATTCCTTTCTCCTTCTCTGTCCTTCTCTTTGGAAATCTGCACAGAGAACAAATTCTGTACAGCAGCTGGTGAGAGGTAGGTGGCCCGTTGTGTTTGGCGTTGTGGTTCGTTGCCTGGAGCTCGGGACTCCCACCCACCATGCAGGAGCCGGGCTGTGCTGGTTTGTGTCGGGTAGAGGTGAGGTGCTTCCCTTCCACTCTCCGCACAGTAGTTGGTGGTAGTTGGGTTATCTCATGTTCACTTTCCAGTGCATGTATTTACGTGGTGGCGGTGGCTCTGTGGGATGCTGCCAGCAATGTGGGACTGATGGAAAGTGATTACCCTGCCCCTCCGACCATTGACTAACTGTTCTAGCCTCTCAGTGAGAACAACAAAATTGAACCCTTGATTTACCCTCTTGAGGATGGGCCCTGCTATGAAGATTTTCTAAACGGGGACACATATTTTTTTGTGGGTATTTGTTTCCATATGTGTGAGCATTTCTCTGAGTGTGTGTTACCATGTGGATGGCACATTTATGTGGTAGGCATCTTAACATTTGTGTTATCTATAGCAGATTGGTGTGTATCTCAGTGGATACTAGTGCACGTGTATGCGGTTGAGTGTGTGAGGGTGTATGTGTTTCTACGGATGCTCTGTCTTTGAGAGATTTCCCAATAGCTCCTGTCTTTTGGGAAGTTACTCTCAAGCCAGTTACTTCCTCCCCTTCTGTATTCCTTTCCTCAGTTACTGGCTTCTCCCCCAGGAGTAAGTGGCTTTAGCACAGCTTTGTCTTCTGGAGAGCATGCTGTCCTGCAGGCAAGTCCATTAGACTCTTAACAGCAAGAAAAAAGGAAAGGTCAAGCTCTATGAGAATTACTCAAACTTCACTACCCTGGAAGCCTTACTGTGTATTTTTAATATAACTTAAAAATTTGGCTTTATAAATAAAAAGCTGGTTACAAAAAGCATAGAAATTTATTTAAATAGTTTATTTAAATAGTCCTATGGCAAAAACCCCGCGATTTAAAGTAACGTATTTCTGGGTAGTGTTTGTGCTTTATGGATCTTGTTACAAAAAATAAATCACTACTGTGAATTTACTACTGTGTAACCTTGTGGTCATATTCCATTAGAAATAAAATATGAATTGTTCTTAAGCCCATAGAGCAGTTCTTAAATGGTATTCAGTGTAGTAGTGAATTTAGACAGTTTAGACACTCCATTAAAATTACTGTATTGAACTTTAGCCAAATGGATGCTCACAAAAATAGATTTTTGGATTGCATTCTGACAAAACATTATATTTTGGTCAAAGAAGGAAGGGAAGTTTACTAACATATTTATCAGGTATTATATAACAGATACTGTTCTACACAACCTTGTTATCCCCACATTCCTTTAAGGTAGGGGTTGTCTCAGTTTTACAGGTGAGAAAAAGGACTGTCAGAGAGGGAGGGACTTGCCCAAGGTCTCCTGGCAAGTGGAATTTCAAACTAGGTGTTTGATTCCAGTCCCTCAGTCCACTGTACCTTGATGTATGATCTCAATGGTTTGGCATTCTGGATGTGGAGGAGGGACCTAGAGACAAAACCTGGAATCAGAACCTGGGGTAGGGAATTTGTTGGGAGGTGGGACCCCTTCTTTCACTTTAGGTTTATGCTCTTGGGAAGCTTCTCCACTCTGCTGGCAGATCTCTTAAGCTATTCAGTGGAAAGAATTTGAGAAGCCCCTTTCCCGCAGGAAAACCCAGGCCTGCCAGCGTTGCACTGGCTGCAAGACACAAGTGCTGTTGTTGCCACAGCCACCCTTTGCTTTTGCCTCTCCCACCCTCCAACCCCACCCTGCTGGCTTGGACATGATGTGCACATTGGCCTTAAGCGCAGGGAGTCATGCAGAGGCTTGTCCTGGCCTCTTGCTGGTGCTATGGCACCGTTATGCCCCAGCCGCATACCCTGGTTGTGGCGGAAGGGCTGTCTGCAGGCCCAGCCTGGGAGGTGCAGAGCTGGAGTCCCCAGCCCTTCTCCTCGATGTTGGTGTTCTCAGCAAGCAGTTTGCATCCACTGTTTTCCCCACACTTTCCCCCGAGACTTTGACAGAACAGATATAAAGTAGGACTCTGTGGAAACACTGTTTCTCTCTGTTGCAGTGTCTAGGTTTTGATTGAGTTGTGCATGAACCATCCTCTGCCTTGCTGATGCTTTTGGTGGAGGACAGGAAAGGGCAGAGGGCGCTCGTGTCCCCAGCAATGCTTCTCACTGGGAATTAAGGCGAACTTCCAAAGGGGGGTAAGAAATGTGAAACTACTGAATAAAATTAGATTTTAGGACTCTGTGAGCCCCTTTAACCAGGTTCTGTCCCATTTCTACTTAGATAAATCACCTTGTCTCACCTGTAAAATAAATTTCTGTAATGGGTTGTTTTGGAGTCCCCCCAATACAACAACAGATTCCTAAAGCCTGACACAGCACAGTGAAAAGTTACTTTCAATGTGGCACTAAAAAGCTACAATTTATGTATCTCAGCTTAAAAACATCAGTTTTTAAGTCCTTAATGGAATAAAAACACATTTAAGCCTTGGGGACAAATGTGACAAACCCACTTTATCTTAAGAGTGTCTCTGGCACTTCTTTTGGCACTGAACTAGTACTTAGATTACAGTATTTGAATGTACAGTTGTCTAGTTTTGGTTTTGCTTGTATTTATCAGCTTTCACTTGTGGGCATGAGCTTTCATTGTGAAGTTGCTCATGACTTCAGAGTTTTTAAACCCTAACAAACTCTCAGCCTAGGAAAGCGTCATCTCGGAGGACCAGAGACTGTTGCTTAGGGAATGAGTGATGGGTGTCGGACGCAGATCTGCAGGTGACAAGTCGAGTAGGGAATTTAGGCAGCATGCATCATCACCATTCCTGGGCCAGGGAGAAAGACGTGGCCGTCTCTCGGTTAAAGAAGGAATGGGATATTCACTTAGGGTTGATCATCTTTCAAAAAAATTTTTTATAATGGAACATAAGTACATCTAAATGTTGGTGATAATTCCTTATTTTTATAATGGGTTTTTAGGCTTTAATTAAATGATTCCTGTGGGAACCCTAAATTATGACATGATTAACCAAATTTGGTTTCCAAGCACTCATTTTTGAGTAGAACTATTGCATAGAGTGCAGGATACTCTATGCAAGGATGAGGTTGGGGGCAGATACTGGCCCACAGGGGTCATGAACTTAACTTGTCTTGTGGGTGACCTCTTCCTCGACAGAGATGCTAACAAAAGGACCAAAGAGGCCTGGCTCAGGTCTTATTTGAGAGAAGCTATTTGACAATTGCTTTTGTTAGGAGGACTTTACATTTCTGGATTTCCAATTCAGCCTCAATCCAGAAAGTTCTGTGATGAGACCATCTATCTCTATCTGATGTAGTGTTAACCGTTAGTGCAGAAATGTGGCCAAGGACATTTTGTGCTCTTTCCAATTATTGAATATTGGACTTGATAACCAGGAGAGGCAGTTTTGCTAACCAGCGTCTCTACTCATGGCCACCGTGACATGACAAAGCCTGTGCGTGAGTTCCTGCATAAATAGGGTGGGGGGCTCTGTTGAGACATTTGTAAACAGATAAATAAATGAATTATACCAGCAACCATCTGCACAGTCTCCTTACTTGCATTCATAAGATTTATGCTACAAAATCTCATTGTGATGTCAGTAACAGTGTTACCATCTCTGACTGGTGTCGTGTACCTGGTATCCAAGTTACTTTCTCCCTTTTGGGCCTTCCAGCTATATAGCCCTCTCCCATCCCAATTAACTGTAAAACATTTTACACATTACATTTTTATACTACAAACTTGGAAAATAAATTGAAATCCCAAATCATATGTTGTTTCTTTGTGTGATTATTTCAATCTAAAAAGTTGTTTACTTTTGGGGGAACATTCTCACTCTTGCATAATTTTGACACCCTCTTAAAAACAACCTGTCGGATTTCTATGAAAATCAAGACAATTGTAATGATAGATTGCGAAAGTAGAATTACCATTGTAACAGAACTACTGGTTGTCAATCATTTTATGGTGAAGAAGTGTTTTAAATGAATAGATAATTAAAAAAATAAATCCTTACGCTCTAAAACTTGGAGATGAAATAGACCTTTTAAGTAAATAAGCAAGTGATAAAAGGTCTTTGAGTCAAGTAAGGAAGGAGAAAAATATCAGACCCTGGATTGAAAGAATGGAGTGTGAGTATTGGATTGTTTTTGTGAGTGGCTTGGTAATTCAATTTAAATATCGACTTATTTTAGGTAGGTCAAAAGGAAACTTGGTTATTTGACAAAAATATTGAAGCTTGCCTTCTGCTAAACTCACCTATCCTTTTCCTGACTAGAATGCTGATAGTACACAACCAAACTCTTAGCCTTTGCGTGGACAGGGCTCAGAGAAAGCAATTGACTTGAAGAGATTGATTGTACAGGTTATTGATAAGCTCTGTATCTTCAGGCTATCAGCCAAGATGTGCACAATTTATATTTACACAAGCAAGCCCTACTAGAGGAAAGATTACAGCCATGTGCAAACGTAACTCTTTTTCATTTATTACCCATGATCCAGCTATAGAATTTGGTAGAGTTTTGAGAATTTCAGTGATAAACTATCAAATTATGGAAGTAGATGAGAGATAATTGAGATGGTACCAGATAAAGCCACTGCCTGCTTGCCCTGCTCTGGAGACAGGGCCACCAGCAGTAGGGTGGGTGTGGGTGGTGTCCCTGCTTTAGGAGAGGCTTGGTAATTCCTTGTTAGTGTCAGTATGTCATGCCAGCATCTTCCAATTATACAGGCTAACGTTGGCATGGATGATCCAAAATTGTGTTTGACTTTTAGGGGTGTTCTCTGTATTCACATCTGAATGTGCTGCTGTGGTCTGAGACTTCATAAGATTTTAGACAAAATGATGATGCTTTTGCAGAAATGACACAAGGTATTTCAAACATTTTTCCTTTTCTAGCTTTCTGCTCAGCTCTCCCATCTACCCCACTCATTTTTGCCTCCCATGATCTACACGTGATAAGCTTTAAGGGTCGATTGGTTGAATGAATTGTTTGAATGAATAAGAACGTGACAGCACACTCAGTGCTAACACTACTTCCTGTAACCAATCGTATATGATTATTTTAGGGAAATTGGGATTTTGTGGAGTTCCCAGGGTTATCATTAAGAATTCTAGTCACCATTGTTCTCAAGAGTTCAGATTGATAAAATGCCACATTAATTCTAAAAGAGGCCCTTAATTCACCTTGCAAGCATTGGGTTGCAGATGCATTAGAATGAATGAATTGACATTTAGGTAGCTGTGGTCATTCCATTCCCAAAGAGTGGGGCTTGGCACTGATCTCACCCTGCTGTACTTCCCATGATGATGGCTGTATTTCTGGGGGACTTGGCTCACTTGAGCAAAGAGGATATCCCACACTGGAAACTTTCTTACTGCCAAAAAGAGTCTTGCTTTTATTTCTTTAGCAGATGACATCATGTTGCTAAAAATTTTTTGGGATAAGGTGGACTTTCGATAATCACTAGATTTGTTCTTACACATTCTTAATGGAAAAAATAGCTGTTAATTTCGCATCATGCTTAGAGAATATTTAATCAAACAAGATTTATTAAGTACCTATTAGAACTTAGGCAGTGAGGATTGAGCCAAATCAGCCAGGTTTTTTTTCTCTAAGATTGCTTTCAGACTAACAGGGAGAAGAAGACATACAAGTAGAAGTACAGTAAGCTGTAGGTTCCATAAGAGAAATCTGCACAGGGTATGGTGAGGGCTTAACAGAGGAGGTGGCCAGTTTGCCTAGGGCATGACTGGAAGGGAGTCACAGAGTGGGTAACACTTAAAATAAGACAGCTGGGAGTTTGCCAGGCAGGCATGGATGCGGAAGGACAGGAATCCCAGTAGACGGAACAGCATGAGCTTGGCAGTGTTAAGCAACCAGGGCAGCTTCCACCAACTTCAGGTTCTAGATGAGAGAGGTCAGGTGGCCGGGAGGCATCATGAGATGAGGCTGGTAGGGCAGACAAGAGGCAGCTCACATAGGCCTTAAGTGTCCTGCAGAGGAAACTGACTTTTACCCCATGTCAGAGTTAGACCTGACCGCCTCCCTTGTTGCCAGTGGTGCTGATTTGACTTCTGCTAAAATAACAACTGGGTGCCATAATCCCAAAACACATGCTTCATGTACGCTCCATATCTGCAGTGGAAATCACCCCAGCTGGTCCGGAGCGTAGGTAAGCCGTATGTCTGCAGGATATCGGCAGGACCAGCACTACTCAGACTTTGCTTTTCTCAGATGGAGGAGAGACACTCCAAGGATTTTTGGTTTTACAAGACTTACACATTTCTCCTCCCCAACCTCGTACCCCACAGCCTAGGCTCTACATTGGTGGTCAAAAACATCTCCACTCGTAGCTCACTCTTCCGTCTCTTGGTGAAAAATGTTTTTCTTCTAAACACTCAGTGGAAATCGAGAGCCACTGAAGGTTTTTCAGCATGCGTGAGACATTATCAGCTTTTTGTTTTGGAAAGATCACTTGATGGCGGTGCGCAGGCTGGATTGGAAGTGGAAGACCAGTCAGAACCTTGCTGAACCCGAGTGAGAGACTGGGAGAGCCTCGAGTAACACAGTGACAGTGGCTGAAGAGAAGAGGGAGGATTGTCCCCCATGAGCTGAGGGAGTGGGAACACCTGGAGGGTGCTGAAGCTTTGGGCGTGGACACGGTCACCCCAACTCCTCTGCTTCTTTGAGAAGGACCTTTTCCAAAACACTCCTGGCCTTTCACCCAGCCCTGATTCCTGTCCTAAGGTGGACTGAGTTACCTGCTTAGTGGGCAGTAGAGTTACCTGATAAGTGGGCAGTAGCCATTTGTCCATGTTTCTTAAGAGTGAGGTCCTTAGGGTGAAGTTGGTGTGTGGCGTCCAGACTTTTCCTCCTTTCTCTCCCCACAACATGCCTGAGAGGCAGTGGCCTGGGTCTTCTCTGCACATCTGATTCCCTTGGCTTGGGTGGGGAGGTAGGAGACGCAGTTAAAAGCAGTAAACTGGGAAGCTCATTCTCCTGAGCTCTAGTCTTCGAAATACTGCTTTTTCATAATAATGGTGATATTTTGAACTCTGTTGACTTTTTTGACCTAATTTCTCAGTTAGTTTGGATCACAGGAAAAGAGGGCTACTTTTTAAGAGCACCTCTTTAAAGTCCCAAAGCTCTGTTGATCTGAGGTGCCTATAGGACACACAGATGGAGCTGGCCAGGGACAGATAGTGGACTGAGGACTTGGAACTCAGGAGAGGCCGTGCTAGAGATGGGTGGCATTGTAGCCACAAGCTGGATGAGATGCCCTGGGGAAGTGGGAAGAGTGGTGGTTTCCAACCCTGGCTTATGTCAGTCCCATGACTTTTTTTTAAATGCAGAGGGTCAGGCCCCAGCTCTGGAGATGGTGGGTCAGTAGGTCTGGGATGGTGACAGGCATCTGTGTTTTCTAAAATAAAATCAGGCGTGATTCTGATGCTCATGCTCATTGGTAGGGTTAAGAAATCCTGGCAAAAGTAGTATGTTTGAGGACAGAACCTCAGGACCTACCAGCACTTGAGAGGATTTGTGTGTCTGGGTTTATCAGGGACTGATTATACGATTCACAGTATGGGTTTCCTGGGTGATACAAACTAGGGTCTGGACAGTGCAAAACGTTGTTACAGAAAAGACAAGCTCATTGAAATTAGGAGATGATTTTTTTTTAACACAAAAACACATTGAAAGTGATTGTGCATTCTGGGTAACACAATAAATATTTTTTTCCCTGAGAGATGGCCAGATCTCATAGTTCTAATTAGCCTACCTTTCCAATACTGTTTAAATTGATTATGGCCTCAGAATGAAAGGAGAAAGGACATCTTGGTTCAGGAACTAAAAAGGATTATGGGAAATTCACTTGAGTCCATCTTCTGACACCATCTGAGAAAAAAATGGAATTCTTTGATCCTTAATTTAAGAAATTTAAATGCTTGATTCAAGTATAAAAGTGGGGTTACATTTCCACTCCTTCAAAGTGTTTCTGTGAGCCTGGGAAAATTACTTGAGCCTTCTATGTCTCACACAGATTCCGCATCTGTGAAATGTGGATAATAATAAGACCCATCTCATAAGCCCTTGTGAAGATTAAATGAGATGATACACGTAAAGAATTTAGCACGGTGCTCCAGGCACAGAACAAATGTTCAATAAATATCAGCTTAAAGAGTTTTAGACCAATTACTAAACAGCACTAGTACTTACAGACAGTACCAGCTTAACACTCAGTGTTTCCAACATAGGAGCACCAGAACATGATTTAAACTTAATGCGTATTACTCAGGCCTCTGAGAACAAGCAGCTTTTCCCAAGCTGGGAAATAGACCACTTTCATAAGGGACCATACTCCTTTGCTTATTTCAAATGTGGCTGGGCCTGGTTGGATGGCAACACAGCACAGCTTGGAAAGCATCTGCTTGGTTTTGTGAGAGCCCTGTGTTATGGACTGAATTGAGTCCCCCTAAAATTCATATGTTCACGTCCTATCCCAATGTGATTGTATTTAGAGATAGGTTCCAAAAAGGTAATTAAGGTTAAATGAGGTCATAAGAGTAGGGCCCTAATCCATTAGGACAGATGTCTTCATGAGAAGAGGAAGAAACACCGTGAGAGTTCTCTCCTCTCTTTCTCTCACTCTCGCTTTCTCTCTTTCTGCACAGAGGAAAAGCAGGTGAGGACCCAGTGAGAAGGGCAGCTGTCCGCAAACCAGCGAGAGGTCTCGCCAGAAACCAACCCTGCTGGCACCTTGATCTTAGACTTTTAGCCTACAGAACTATGAGAAAGTAGTTTCTATCGTTTAAGCCACTCAAACTGTGGAATTCTGTTATGGTAGTCCAAGCAGGCTAATATACCCTGTAAGCTCTGTTATCTGACAACGCTGGAGAAATACAGGTATTTTGGTTGATCAATTATTCATCCATCAACTCAACAAATGAGTATCTACTTTGTGATAGAGCAGGGTGCTAAGTGCTGGGGATTCGAAGATAAATTCCTTGCCTCTAAGGAGCCTACAATTTAGTGAAAGGACGACTTACAAATATATATAATTTTAACAAGTGCCATGATCCAGGGTATGCACAAAATGCCATGAGATAAGAGGGGAAGGGGTACCTTCAGGCTACCTAGGCAATTGGATGGATAGTGATATCACTCATCCAAACTGGGACTCCATGAAGAGGAGGAGGAGAAATTTAGGGAAGAAGGCAGAGTTCTGGTTTTGTTGTGTTGAGTTGGAAGTGCTTGTACAACATCTAAGCCAAGATGTACAGAAGCAGTTGAATGAGTGGGTCTAAAACTAAGGCAAGAGGTCAAGGTTAGAGACCCATATTTGGCAGTCATCAGCGTACAGGTGGTCGTTAATGGCCATGGAAGATATTGCCTTGCAAGAGTGTATAGAGTTGAGAGATGCTGTGAAACAACAATATTTAAAGGGCTGGCAGAGGAAGAAAGGCCAGAAAGGAAAACAGAAAAGGGATAGGGAGGTAGGACTAGAGCCAGATGAGAATGAGCAAGATCAGAAAAGCAAGACAGGATTTTCAAGATAGTCTTAATATTTTCAAAATATGAGTTTAATGACAGAGTTAGTTAGCCAGTATTACACAAAAGGATTGCCCTATTTTCAAAAAATTTGCAGTGTCTTACACATGTGTTAACAGATTGAGAAAATAAATTAGAACATCAAACTGCACACTTAATGCTAAAACTAACAAGCACAGTATAACTTTCAGACAGCTTGGAAGGCACTTTGGGATTTGTTTGTCAGTGCCTCGGGGCATAATTATTGTTGTCCTGGTCAATGGTAGGAGTGCTGATAAATGGAGAGTTAATTGACCACTGGATAAAGCAACCTTTACTCTAAATGGGAAGGCTCACTGGCAGCCACAGAGAAGGGGTATTCAGATCCCACCTCAGGCTAGGAAACCAGCTGACCCAATCAGAGACATGAACCCATCAGAAAAATCAAAAACCTTTAATCCTTCCATTTCTCCACCTCCCACCTCCCATCACTATCACTGCTGGTGGATACATGAGACTTGTCATCTAGAGGCAAATTCAGAAAGCAAATCAACCCCCATCCCAGTATCCTAATATACTAGAAATGATGGTGACACCCGTACACATGTTTCAAAGCCTCTCGGTAGCCATCCAGAGGCTTGGATCTGAGTTCATAATGGTCTGACCCACATTTGAAATAATAAGTTTAATAGAGTCAAGAGAAGCTGATTTATAAACTTGTTTCCAAGGCTGAGTCTTCCCTAAGAGGAATCCTCTTGGCTTGAGGAAGGATCTCAACTGATGCTGTAGGTATGGGGGCTAAATTGAGTAATCGCGTGCCTTCCCTGGGTTATTATTATAAGGTCACTCCATGCTTGTGAGTTAGCAAGCTGTCAATTCTATTGTCCTCATAGTCAAAGACAAGTAAACTTGAGTAGAGGTGTTAGGAGATTGTTCTCCCTATACTTCCAGATTCTGGCACTGCTATGACCCTTGATGGTCTGGCAAAGAAAAAGCTGTTCCATGACAGTCCAGACAGTGAACATGGGAAGAATTCCCCTCCTGTCCCTGCTGAGTGGGATTTCTAGATTTGGGTAGGCATTTGCTGAATTTTGCTGCTCCTGATGATAAGGGGTGGGAAAAGAGATCTTGGAAAATGTAAAGGAGCTGGCTGGGTATGGGACAGGGCTGCTTGCTGGCACCTTGTGCTATCTAGGGTAGTGGGGAGTTGAGATTTTGTTTTCATCAGTGTCATTTGGAGATGGTGCTATTCATCATCATCATCACTGTCATCATTATCCTCTTCATCAGAATTGTCATTGTCGTCATCATCATCATCATTGTCGTCATCATCTTCATTGTCATCATCTTCAGTGTTTATCTTTCCAGAAAGCACGTCCTCAATCCAGTCTTCCAGCTCTTCAGCTGTGGGCAGGTCATCATCATCGGGAATCTCCATCCAGACACTGTCAGCCTACAGGGAGGGACAGAGTGAGCGAGTGACTGAGTCAGTGAATGAGTGCATGAAGTTTGAGCCAGACCTGAGGGTTCAAGTAGCTGTGCTGAGTGGGCTCCCAGGTCTCCTACAATTAACCAGGAATGCATGCACATTGTTAATTGGAAATGCTAAGTTGGAGAATGGTATGTGTGGTATCTTGTTTGTGTAACATAAAAGGAGATGTGTGTTCCATTACCCAATAAATGTATGGAACTTCTGGTAGGATATCCATGCAGCAACCACCAATTGTTCCCTCGAGGAATGGGAGTAGGGATGGGGTCAGGGCAGTGGGAAATACTTTTCCTTTTTGCCTTATATCCTGCTGTTCTGTTTTAAAAATGTTTTAACTTGTGCATTTTAAAAATTATTTATTATTATTATTACTTTTAGAAGTAGTTTACAAAATAAATGAATGTAGTTTCCCAGGTGATTGAACACTTACCAACGGGCAAAAGAACATTTCTAACTGGCCCCTGTGCACCAGAGATTCCACCGTAAGCAATTATAGTGCTAATGATCCTCTGTGATCATCCCTTTCTTGCCATTGTTTACCTAGTTGTATCTGTCCCCAGTTCTATTTTGTTATGGTGGAGTTGTATCAGATGTCTGGATTTAGGCCTAAAATTTCTCATGCTCTGTCAGTACACCTCACTAGGCTTTCCCACCCTCAGTTCAACAGTGCCTGAGTTGTGAGGAGGATCCCCTTATTCGCACGTGATTTTCTTCCTTCCCTTCCATAGGCCTGGTCTCCCGGCTGTTGGGTGGCTGCCAGCATGGGCTTCTGGGCCACAACTACTCCATCACCCATTGTGCAATGACAGCTCTAGGTGTGGGTTCCCTTATTAAAAGAGACCTTATTGTTTGGCTTTGGGGGGAAACAGGAGAGTTTACTTGGGTAGAAAGTTCCAAATCAGTGAATCAGGGTAGGCTGGCCCCATAAGCAAAAAAATGTGCCTGTGGAAGAGAGCCATGGAACCATAGATTGGGTCTGGCTCTGAGACCAGGCTTGGACCACACTGGCAAGTTTCCTGAGCTCGGTCAGGGCCAAGGGTCCTGCTCATTCCTGACGTGGCTGAACTCCTATAGATGTCTCACAGTCTAGGCTGCATAGCAGAAAACAGGCTGAGGGTGCCTGAGCAAGCCTTCCTGGGGGATACTCACATCTGTCACATTCACCACCCCAATCTGTGGCCTGAATAGGTCAATCTTGAAAGTCTTCTCCCAATAGGCAACGAGCTGCAGCAACAAAAATTAAGGTTAGACAGCAGGCAGAGGGCACTCCCTGTTAACGCCACTTTTTGTGGCTGGACCCACCTGCCATCCCATCGCAGTAACTGGGTCACCATTGATTAAAGGTCTCCAAAACAGCTGTGGGCACTTAGGAAATTGAAGACTTGGCCCCAGCCCTCAAGCACTTTAAATAAGCACTAAATAAAAGATGTCATTGCACATACTATGAAAACATGTGATATAAAAGCTTCTACAGTTGTAAGGAAGAATATTACAGAGATGGCTCAACGTTGATTCCCCGATTGCTTGTGGCTCTTTTATAGTTTATGGGTGACAGGAGGGCCATTTCCCTTCACTCTCTTGCAGTGTTCCATTTTAAAAATCCCTTATTTTGTGCCGCTCAGCTACACAAGGTGGCTGGCTGGGAAGGCCACAGTAAGCCATAAGTTGGCATATAAGTAGAAGAGGACTTCTTCACTCAGCCAGGCTTGGGTTCAAAGTGGACAAATCTCTGACAGAGACAGGACTGAAGGAGCAATGGGCCATGGGGGCTAAGGAAATGGAGATGTCAGTAGTAGAAAGTCTCCAGGCAAACAAATGGCCTGATGGAGACTGAGGATAGTCAGGAAATCAGAAGAGTCAAAAGATTTCTCCTTTGCAAAAACCAAGGCAAGCACATAGAACTGTCCAGGAGAACTGCAGACCATCTGCAAGCTTGCATAACAAAATGTTCAGATATACTAGAAATACAACCAGGAAGAAGCTAAATAAACAAAGTTTACTGTATGCAGTCTTATATGGCCACAACTTTGTTATAATTACCCCGCATTGCAATATAAGTCTCAAGTGCCACAGAAGTCTCTGCCTTTGATTCATCCATCCTCTCCAAAGGACTGGGTTTCAGGACCCTTGAGATCACTAAAACCCCTCAATTTTCTCTATTTAATTATAGTATTATTAGTCATGACCTATGCAACTAATGATAATTCCTGGAATAAAATTGTCATTTATAACCTCATGATAACTACACTCATACTGACTACCAGCAGTTAGCTCTTACCTAAAGCCATCAATAGATCAAGATTTGGTATCACCTAGACCTAGGCTGGAATATCACATCCACCACTTACTAGCTTTAACTTCTCCAGCTATTATGTGTGTGATAGGGATTATACCAATACTTACTTCACAGGGTTGTGGAGAGAATCAGCTTCGACGATGCAGGTAAAGAACTTGCTATATAGTTGCACACATAGAATACTGGCTACATTCACTATCATTACCACTGGGTTTAATTCATGTACAGATTCTGTTTATTCTTTTTTAAAAGTAAGAATAATAAAGGCTTTCTGGCCATCAATCACTGACACTGGCAAGAGTATGGACTTGAAGGTTCTTGTGCATTTAGCGTGTGCTGGGTACTATGCTAGGTCCCGGGGAGAACACGATGAACAACAAAGGCATGGCCTCTGTCCTTGAAGAGATGACTCCTTCTCTCCACAAAGTTCTGAACTCTGCAAAATGTTCATCTCTGGTTTTTACTGCTTAGTATTTCAGGATGCCTCAGAATGATGGCCCCCACCCAGAAAAGAAAATGAACGAAGTTACGAGGAGGGGTAGTGTTGGGATGAGGGGCAGCTACGGAGCTGATGGCAAAAGGAATTCACCCAGCTCACTTGGGTGGGCCCCTCTGAGGGTCTGCAACTCCTGGTCTGCAGGGGCTGAGAACAGTGAGTCTAACCATTTCAATGTATGCAACAGGCCCTAAGTTCAATGCTGCCCCAAGGGCCGAGATCTCCCACACTTGAAAGAAACTGGGTTTCTTCAGCTGCCCCTACTTATTTCACTTCCTCCTTCATGCTTGAGGGTCTTATGTGAAACACAAACCTGGGGCCGTGAGGGGGACCAAGGATGGGGCCCTGGCCTGAGCCACTCACCAGAGGAAAGTCATCTGGGTCGATCCACACGATGCTCAGGTCAGGGTTGTTGGTATTGTCCCGGGCAACCTGTTTCAGGATCTCCAGGAACTCGTAGCCATCTGAAGCAGGATTCAAGAAGGTTGAGTAACCCCTGCACACACATGGCTTCTCATACAGAGAGCAGAGAGCAGAGAGTGCGGTTTTTCCACAAGGGTTTCTTAGACCATCGGTGCGTACCCTCAATTATAGGATCATTCTATAAAATGAGTCAGCTGAGAGCTCAGCCACAAAGCAGCTTACATAAAGGAAACAATACAAATTTTGAATAAAGAAATTAAAAGTTCACAGGGAACTGGCTCGTTTTTAACTCGAAGCCAAGTACCATTTGTTCATCTGCATGTGAAAACTGACTGGCCCTGCATCAGAAAGGTCAGTCCCAGAACAGAGGAACCTCTACCTGGCCTCAGGGATCCTGTGCCACCTCCTGAAACAGGTTATTTGCATACCTCAGAGTTTCCCATTACATTTGCTCTATAGACCAAGAACATTGAAGCCCAGATCCTTAGTTTTCTACAACCTGGAATTCCTAAAACCTTCAAACCCAGTGAGCTTCTGATTTACAGTTGGTTTCACAGCTTCGAGATAGTAAATGGAGTTCCTCCCTCCCTCACCATTTCCTTGTATTCTGGGGCCTCCCGCTATGTAGTCAGCAGCATTCATTGCCTCTGAGGGAGGGATGATTCATAAGAAAAGCAGAGACAAGCCCTATAAGCTTCAAGAACACAAACTTTTTAGCTTTAAAAGCCTAAACCTTGAAGGAATGGGAGCATACAATTTTTGCCATAAACAAAAGTTTTAGGAGGATGTGTAGTAATAGAAAGCATATTCTAAACTCAGAACCACTACCCCACCCCCAGCTAGAAATAGAGAAAAGAGTTTAGATTCTGCAAGTCCCTGAGAATAAACTCTGTGCCTGTGTGTGTGTGTTTAGTGTGTGTGTGAATACAAGCCATGTGTGCATGTGTGTCCACATATACAATCTCCATAGTTTCAGGGAATCCCACAGTATAGGGGACCCATGCTTCGTTTCAAAATGAAACTCACGAAAATGGAAAGACCCCAGAATCCCTTCGAGAACCCTCTGTTGCAGGGGCACTAGGGCAGAAAAGTCTGTCAGGAGGCCCCACAGAGTTGTCTATGGTTCTGAGGATCCTGGTGAAGCCAAGAGGGGAGGCAGATCTGAAGTCCTGCGGCTGGGATGGAGAGGACCCGTGGTGACCTGGGTGTAAGAAGGGCCAGAGGTCAAACAGAATGGCAGACTTCTCTGCAGATGCCAGTGTGGACAGACGGACAACAACTCTGACCAGATGGACACCTGTGTGGCCCTCTGGCTAATGTCAACATCCTGCTCACAGTGCCAATTGTAATGCTCTTAATCCTGTTTGTGATGCCAATTGTAAAGCTACATGACTATGCCAGTTGTTGGGCTCTTTTACCTGCTGGTAATCCTGCACTGACTGGGCCAAGTGTCGAGCTAGGGCTGGGTCTAGAGCTCACAGACCCCTCAAGCCCATTCACAGACTGGGTTACAAACCCTTCACATGCCAGGGTGGGTCACCAGACCCTCCACACGCAGGTCTATGAGCTAAGTAACTGGCAAACATGTCCTTGGAAGCCATAGGTTCAAAGGCATGGTCACGTGTGGTGGCAACCACCAGAGGTAGTCAACCGCCAGCAAGCCTGCTTCACAAACTCTCTCTCTGAAAAACATAAGAATAGCAACAAAACTAGAAAGATACATTGGCTCACATGCACACTAACTCCACACACACACACACACACACACACACACACACATACACACACACACACACACACACACAGTTTGCTTACAAAGGATGTGCTGAACCACACCCAACCAGACCCGAGGCAAGGGTCCTGACCAAACCATTCTATTTTCCAAACAACACCCCATCCAGCTATGCCTGGAAACCAGCAAGGCCCGGGATCTTTTGGCATGGTGGGGTGGAAGTAGGGGGCCATTATTAATTGTCAGACCCAGTTTCCACTATTCAGTGGTATCTAGCTCAAAATCGAAGTTTAGGTTCAGTTAAAATGTAACAATAAAATTACATTTGTCACCCAGCTGAATTTGTGGCCTGGAATTTATACCTTCTATACAAGCAACTTGCCAACTGCTTGGGAATTCAGTGTGGCACCTGCCCTGTCTTTGCAAAGTTTTTGTTCTTTTGCCCAGGGTCTCAGCAAACTTGAGCTCTTCTCTATGGTCTCTGTTTAACAAGCCTCTCCTCTCTCCAGGTAACCTAGCCTTTGTTTCGCTATTTCTAACTCTTGATAAAGGGTTTTCTCTACATTTCTTCATCTTGAATACATTGCAGGCAAAATGTATACTATTCTTAGCAGCTCTGCTTTGAGTCAGTAGAGTCACTTTAAGTGTTGTTAACTCATTTTGAAGATTGGATCCCCTTAGGCATTGTTACCTGGAAAGCAGAGCGACCTCTAGTGGAGAAGTGGGTCTTTATGGCCTGCAGCCATTTGCTGCAGGAAAGCCAGGTTGACCTGGATGATTTTTTCAATCTATGCTCATAATTGTATTGCAAATAACGTTATGTGACAGGCACCTGAGATTGGTAGCGTCTTGTGCTTTAGAGTTCATTTATCTATCCTTGCGGGAATGGGGGTGGAGGTGGGGGTAGGGAGTACTATTCTTGCTGTCTGTAGGTGTGGCTGAGAAGGTGGACACTATGGCTGCACCTGTGCGCATGTGGCAGTGTCACAGGAGAGGGAAATATGGTGCTACCTTGGTTATCTCTGGAGATCACAAAGAGGAATTCCTCCAAAATAATTTCAGTCACTGTTTTCAGCAGCAAAGAAGAAAGAAATGGTAATAAATGAGGTAATATTGCTAGTACTCTGGAAGATGAGAATCAAATGTAAAAGTGACCTTGGCAAATCTGAATTCACAAAGAGTATGAAATTCAACAACACAGACCCCTGTTCAAGTAGAAAGTAAACTTGAGGTGCAAAAGCCTGATTCATATAAAGGAAAAGGAGAGACTGTCCAGGCACAATGGTTATAGAGGGCAAGATCTGTGATCAGAGCTACAAGCTGAATACAGAATGTAGCACTGTAGTTTTCTGATGGAAAAAACCCATGTTAACAATGGGATTCATAAAAAGGAGTGTTACATACAAGAACAGACGAGGGTACTTCAAAAAATTCACGGAAATATTCATATTATCTGTTAATTCTATTTTTCCATGAACTTTTTGAAGTACCCTCCTACATACAACAGTCCTACACTCTGGAGCAGGTTCAGAGAAGAAAAGAAAAAAGATGGAAGAAATAAAAATTGGGTTTTGCAAGAAAAATCAAATGCATTAGAGTTTTTGCATAAACAAGAGAAGTCAAAAGTGTGGCTTAGTGCCTGTTTTTAAAAAATATGACAGGTTTTTGTGAGGAGAATGTTCTTTACATCTACAGAGGAACAAGAAAGGCTCAAAAACCATTCACAGAATAAGTAAGGTTGACATTAAAGCCAGTTTCATCTAGACCCAAGGGCAGCTTTTTGACTTTCAGGGTGATGGATTTTATAATGGGTAATCGACTATGTCCCTGGATATTTTCAATAACAGAACTGAGCTCGTTCTTCAGGGACGCAGCCCAGTACGACACTTAAGCATATAGACTCTGGGGCCAAGTGATCTTGGTCCAAATCCTGGTTGTGCACTTAAAAAGTGACTAAGGACAAGTAATTTAATGTCTTGTTTCCTCATCTGTAAAATGGGGATGGTGACAATCATAGCACCTACTTCACAGGGTGGTCATGAGTGAAATCAGTCAGTATCTCTGAAGCACTTAGATATCTGTACCTGGCACATAGGAAGGTTTAGTCATCATTCTTCCTAAATGATCTGATGTTTTCATGTCTAAATGCAAGAAAGCTGGACAGAACCCTCTAAAGCTGGCCATTCATCTGTGCATTCAACACATAGGTATTAAATGCAGTGATCTAGGAAGAAGTGGGTTAGATACAGTCTTGGACCTACATGATAGAGGAGGTGATCACAGAAAATTACACCACACTACAGTATCTCATGGGGTGGTTTCTTACGGCTCTTGTTGCTGATTCTGTGACTGAAGGCTTCAAAGATGACCATGCCAGCTGTGTGACTATGAGAACCCTGCCTCAATACTGGGTTAGAGCAAGGTTTAATTGCTTTGTTTAATTGCATAAGCTCACTTGGATATTCCTAATCCAAGGTTTACAGGCCTCAGAGGCCCTTCCATCTTCAGTCCCCAGCCTTGAGTGTAGACCTGTTTGAATAGATTCTCATTCCTCTGGGAAAGCTGAGTCAAGGTAGTTAAATTGGTCTCAAGGTACAAGTTCAATTTCCTTCTAAGGAGACCTGTTGCTTTGTAAAACTGGCAGGTGCCCTGGAAAAGGGAAACATCACTTTTTGACCAGGAAGGAACATGTAGGAAGCCATATTTCACTTTTGTAATTCAGTGTTAAGCACAGGACTGTTCCACAGTTGGAATTACATGAATGGATGAATGAGTTTCAAATAAATAAATGTTTCTTTTATCAATGATGGACATAGCTTAGATTGATACATGGCCTTAGTTTAGATACACAGCCTTTTAAGATTGTGGCCATGTATCTTTCAGAAGGAATAACCCATAATTTTTAAAAAAGTACGTAAAGAAAAAGGTGGGAAATGCTATTCAGAGATTTGTAGGCTAAATGTTATCTAGATACAGCAACTAAAGGACTGTTCTATGCAAAGCTTAGAGAAGCACCAATTCTCAAAGCCAGAAGAAACTCCCAAACACCCCAAATATCCAGGCAGGTGAATAGCCCCCACTCCAAACATTGTCTTTTTTCTTGAACATTTCCAGGGATGAGACCCTTTGACCTCCCTAAAGGCTGACCACAAAGTTGATAATCCTAACAGCTGAGAATCTCTTCCTTGCATTCAACTGAAATCTTCTTTTTCTCCACAAGAAGTTCATTTCCCAATTTCTTCCTTTAAGGACACAGGACATGGTTCTTTATATGCAGACAGTCTTTATCCTTTATCTTATGAGTATTTATTGAGTACTTACTGGGTACTGAGTATTTTTGTATTTCTTCTTCACATCTAGTCTTGATGGAGGTTAGAAGATTTTATTATCTCTACTTTAAAGAAGATGAAATTGGGAGGGTAAGTGACTTGACCAGCATCTTGGGCAAGCAGGTGGGATAGCCAGGAGTCTAACTCGGGTCTTCCCTCTGTGTGTCTGGAGCCAGTTCCATGACCTGTCTTCCCTCTGAGGTCTCAGCACTCCTACCAATGCTGCTGCCTGCCATCTTCCTTCCTCGAGTTTTTTGAGATCCCCAAACCCAGAATGGAAACTTCCACCTCTGAAAGGCTGGGGCTGGGATGCTGAGGAAGTGGTTTGTGGGTGCAGCCTTGGTGCTGTGGGCTGGCCTCTGCCCTCCCCATGGAGCAGTGGGAAAAGAGTCTAACCATACTGCCGAATCTTCTCCTCCCTGCAGCCAGTATAATGGATTGGTTAACTCGGTCATGGCTCTGAGTGGGACTGAAATCTCAGAGATGGACCTAAAAAACAAGAGGGACCTGGGGCTGTGAGAACTACAATCCCTTCCCTGCCACACAGGTGGATGTACGGGACCCATGGTTTTGAGATGGCACTTGGGACATGTGAATATCCTACTACTCCTTACCATAGACCTCTTTCTCTGCTCTGTCTTCTCCTAGCCTTGGGATCCCAGAATTGGTGAGTCAAATGATACAATTTCATGATGGAGAGAAGAATAAAATGGTTCCAGAGCCCAAACCTGGGGCTGGACTGCTGACCTTGAGTCCCAGCTCTAGCACTTACTAGCCACGTGGGCTGCAGACGTTTAACCTCTGTGTGCCTGTTTCCTCATCTGTACGTGGGGAAGATGGGAGTAACAGTTCTCACCAGAGGGTTCTTGTGAAGTTACCTGCATTGACAAGTGCTAAGCACTCAGAACAACATTCAGGATGTAGTTAGAGCCCGATGTTAAATTTGATAAGCCAAATTTAAATTTGAAAGCTCAAAGCAGTTAGTGTTCTTATTTGATACAATTGGTCTCAAAATCATTTTACAAAAACCGGAGACAGTTGAAGCTCGGGTGGAACAGAGCTTGGAGACATTCATCCCAAGACCCATCACTAATTCTGTTCCACACGCACAGACAGCAGCCTGTCCTTGCATTTCCAGCTTGTTAGTGCTAATATTCCCGGTGCCCTTGGAGGATATCCATCCAGCACGCGCTCATGTAGAAATGCCGCTTTGCAAATCTTTCATCAAGTGTTATAAAGATGTCAGCCTGATGCAGACACAGCTGGGGGCAGCAGGGAAGAGAATCGTCCATTTTCAAAACTGTCAAATGAGCAGCTCTGGCCTGCATGGAGCACAGGATCCAGAGGAAGATGGGCAGCACCACCAGGCACGGGGCAAGAGCAGAGAGCCAGGGACTGTCCTTCCCAGCCAGGCCTGCAAGTAGGTACAGGGAGGAGAACTCACAGCAGGAGAGACCTGGCGTTTGCCTCCAGGGCCAGGGGAGCAGACACTGCCTCCCCCCAGGGAGGCCGGCTGCCCTCAGCTCTCTACAGTGGATAAGCACAAGCTCTTGGCTGTGAATGTCAAGAGTCCTTGGGGGATCCAGGCGATTGGGATGGATGTTGTTCTTGCTGCTGCTGTATAATCTTAGATTCCAAATGTGGGCGCATCAGTGGACAGTGGGAGGAAGTCAGGCTTTTCTTCATTAATTGGGTTCTCCAGTGTCCAGGCAGCTCTGCTGTCTTCTCATTCCCCTGCAGCCTCCCCTGCCTTCCCTGGCCACGTCCCCTTCCTCATCACGTTGTGCAGCAGTGCAGGAGCTCAGAAGCGGCCGCTGGCTGGGGCGTGGTTGGGGAGGTGGCGCGATAGTGTGGGTGTACCCAGAAGAAGCCCTCAGGACATCTCAGCTGTGCCTACAACCCTGTGATCTTGAGCACAACACTGAACTTCTTTGGGTCTCTGTTTTCTTGTCTTTCAAATGCCGGAGCTGGAGGGGGTGGTGAAGGACAGCAGAGAGGCAGGAGGGTGGCCTGAATGATCACTCTGAATGGCCTAAAGACCTGAGTGTCCTCAGCTTAATTCCAACTCCATTGCTTCCCAGCGAGTTAACTCCTCTCAGCCTCAGCTTCCTCAGAAAGCAGGAATAAAAATAGAACCTCCCTGATGGGGCAGGTATGACATACAAACACATAGTAAGGGATAATCATCATCACCTTCATCATAATTATGATGAATTTAGAGGCCAAGGGAGCCTGCTAGAATTAGAATCTTGGCTTAGACACAGTGAGCAATTTGGACAAGTTATTTAACCTCTAAGACTCACTTTTCTTACCTGACACTGGAATAATAAGAATAACCATGCACATATCACAGAGTGGCTGAAGGGATTAAATAATGTCATCTGCATCAGGCTCCCAGCACGGTTCCTCAATGCTGTTAGCTCTTTAAGAAGAACCACATTGTTTTGTGGATGTGCGACCTTCTTCCTTTGGTGGGTGGTTAAGAGTTTGGTTGAGGCAATAGGCCATGTATAACTTGTTAGTAAGAGCAAAGGTATCCAAGGAATTGTCCTCTGTGCAGGAATGCAATTCCTAGTCCTGCAGCCAGCCCCTGGCCCCAGGTTACACATCAGCGCCCGTAGGTAAATCACTGACTAACCACACAGTCAGAGTCAGGGACTTTCACACAAAAGCCTTTCCCTTTCCCAGTCCTGAGAGGCAAGGCCCTCCCTTGCTGAAGGAAGATGCTTCCAGAGCTCCTCCCCCTCCCCCACCCTGGCCTTGGCGCATTGCTTACAGCTGCCCAGTAACAAGCCCCAGCTTGGGCTCTTTTGGGAAAAGGCACAGCTTCAGGCCCAGGGATATTTGTACAGGGAGGAGGTGGAAGTAGTTTCAGGAGCTTGATTCATTACAGCAGCAATCTCGGTCAAACAGGTTCCTGCAACTTCAGGGAGGCCTCTTTGTTCCATTGTTCCAGGGAGCCAGACAGGCCTCCCCACAGTCCTGGTAGGGGGCAGGTGGGGCGGGGAAGGAAGCCACCTGGAGTCCGGCCAGCATGCTGCTGCCCGTGGCAACTTCATCCCGTTTGCACAACGCCAGTGATCCGATTCTGTTTGATTATAGCTTGTTTTTTTTTTTTTTTTTTTGTCCTTTTCGTGACCGGCACTCAGCCAGTGAGTGTACCGGCCAGTCCTATATAGGATCCGAACCCGCGGCGGGAGCGTCGCAGCACTCCCAGCGCCGCACTCTACCAAGTGCGCCAAGGGCTCGGCCCATTATAGCTTGTGAACCTTAGGCAACTGGCTTCCTTTGCTATTTGCTCCTCCAGGGGCAGAAGGATGGCCAGAATCTGTGGAAAGAAGCTGAAATTGCACTGGCATTTTTTTTTTTTTTTTTTGGACAAGGACTAGATTTTAAAGAGTTTCACCAACCAGCAAATTTATGATGTAAATCTGGCATATCAATGGACATTAAAAAAAATTAATGAAAAAGGTTGGGGAAGCTCTCAGATAATTTGGAGCATAAACTTGACTTTGATACAATGGAATATTATTTGGCCCTAAAAAGGAAGGAATGTAGTGATACATACTATGTAATGGATACGTTTTGAAAACATCCTGTTAAGTGAGAGAAGTTGACCAAAACAAAAAGCCACATATTATATGATTCCATTTATATTAATGTCAAGAATAGGCAAATCTATAGAGACAGTAAGTAATTCGTGGTTGCTAGGTGTGGGGGAGGTGAAAATGGGAGTAACTGCTAATAGGTATTTTCATAACTTTATTTTTTTCTGTAAAAATATTCTTTTTTAAAAAATTGAAACATTGATTATACATATTTGTGGGGTACAGAGTTATATTTCAATACATGTATATAATAAGTGATCTCATCACCTTTTGAGGTGATGAAAATGTTTTGGAATTAGTTTGCACAACTGTGTGAATATACCAAAACCCCTTGAATTGCACACTTTAAAAGGGTGGTTATTATGGTATGTGAACTATATGTTGATTTTAAAAATTGTATGATAAAAAAATTTGGGTTTCAGTCTGTAAGAAACTTTGGAGGCTGAAAATGTATCGCCCCCCCACCCCCCCAAAAAGAACTGGCCTGACAGTGAAGAGTTTGGGGCTCAGGCTTGGTCAGTCATCTGACTATCCAATCATTTGCCTGACATATTTATTGAGCACCCATCACGTGTCAAGATACTGTGCGAGAACCAGGTATAGATCAATGAACAAGACTCTCTGTCCCTCCTTCATGGTCTGCCACTAACTGTTTTCTTGTGCAGTTTGTTTAGCTTCTCTAAGCCTCTGTTGCCTGGTCTGTCCCGTGGAGGTCATCCCTGTATCATTTCCTAGAAGTGTACGAGAGGCTGAGGTCCCCGACAAATGCCATATAATTCTACATTACCTTCTACAGTGGTTCCCAAGCCTGAGGTGCATTAGAACTTGCCTCAGGGCCCCCAAAATCACAGGTTCCTGAGGGTGCTGTCTCAGCCAGCCCAAGGTGGCTTTGGCACTCGCAGTTTGGTGCACTGCCAGGTTTTGGATGCCCTGCCCAGGCACCTTGTGGCCTAATGCCTAGCCGCTAAGTCATCCTAAATGAAGCTCCTTGCCTTCTCCGGTTGCATTCTGGATCATCTCAGAATCTCCATATCCACCTTTCCTTTGGGGACCTTGTGTTTCACAGAGCACTGACAGGGAAGCAGCATTTTAACATCTGCAAAACAAATTCTTCTGCACTTCACTCTCCACCAGTGCTGAAAAGAGTGAAACCAGGGAAAAGTTTTCTAAGTTCCAAAAATAAAACACAGTTACTCATCCATTTATATGTTCATCTTGCAATTTTAAAAGAAGCTGCTTGTTTTGCTCAGTTCTCATTATTTAGGGGAATATTTTATATTCAGTTTCCTAAGCACAGGCAATATTTTGCAGCTCAAAGGATATATTTGTTATTATTTTAAGGCTGGATTGTGATATGTATAGGCTAGATCACAACATTGCTAAATAAACTTTTAGTGTGAACACAAGTTCACACACACACATGCATATCCTGTAAAGCTAGGATGTTTTCATACCCTCCCCAGTGCCCAGAGCTCCGCCCTAGTTTGGGCAGCTAAGCAGAATGTTTGAGGTTCTATCTGTCTTCTTCCCTTAGCTGTGTGCAGGATTGAAAATGGACTCATACCTAACCGGCGACCACCAGGGGGTGCCCAATATCTTGCAGTTTCATTGTAGATGGGCTGTGAGGGAAGAAAAAGGAGAGGGCTGCCAAAGGTAAGAAGTCGGTTTTTGCTAAAGGTCCAAAAGAGCATACTGGGGTTTCCTACCTGGGTCACTCTTCTCTGCAAAGGCCACAATGTGGATGCCATTCAAATCATCTTCCTGTAGGAGAAAAGAATCAAACGTTACACTCCCAGGTGGAGAGATACAAAGGAGTGAGCCAGGGACAGGGACTCAAAGGCTGGAATGGAAATAGCAGAGGCAGGGAGAGGTATGGGAAGGGGATGGACACAGAGGCACGGAGGACCTGAGCAGGGCATATGCTATGGAAGGGGGTGCTGATGAGCAACTTGAAGGAATGCATGGGGTTTTGCTCAGGGATTCGAATAATGGGTTTGCAAGATGGGAAAATCCAATGACACACAAGACAGCAGTAAACGCGTCTCACTCCTGTGGTCTGCTGGGTCCAGGAGAGCAGCAGCAAAAGACATAATAAGGAAGAATATGAGTCTGGCTTATCATGAGCTTAGGGCAACAACATGCACTCTGGAGACAGCTCAGCGCATGCAACTGGCAGTCTCTGTTTCAAGTTCACCACCAGCAGTTACAATCAGTGATGCGACAGATTCTGCTGACAGACTGAAACTAGACCCAGGTGGGTAGCAGACTGGAATCTTTGAGGCTGGTTAGGATGAAGGTTGGAGTTGCTCACACATGAATTATGTGCACAATGCTGTGTTCCACAGATATGTATATTCAATTATGTTTCAATTAAAAAGAAAAAGAGTAAAATAACTAAAAAGAAAAACTGTGTGCAAGTGGAGTGTTTCTCTGTTAGGAACCACCAACACCTCTTATTGAAGGAATAGAACCTGTGCAAGTAAGCTGGGGATGGCTTGCTGCTGTGACCTCCAGGGTATTTCCTTGAGGTCCTTTCTCCTCCCAACCTAAAGCTTGTCAAATCAGTATAGGCCTCCAAAGCATGTACTTGAGTGCAGGAGGCTCCAGAAAGAGTCTGGAACTTGGGCCTAGGGAAGATTGAGAGTGTGTGACTGAGAAAGATACAACAATCACAATAATTCATTGAACTTTCAAAAGGAGAGAACAGAACTGAGGCCACCAGAGGTGGGAAGGTGGGGAGGGGAGCAGTGAGAAATTGGTAAAGGACCACAAACAATGATTATGTTGTGTAGTTGTTGAACATACTAATTATCCTGATTTGAGCATCATGTATTGAACACAGGTACTGATATTCGATGCTGTAGCCCACAGATATGTACAATCAACTATGTTTCAATTAAAAAAGAGAGAGAGAGAGAGTGTGTGACTGGAAAAAGTGGGTGTGGCTGTGGGGGCTGGGGCAAGGATAAGAAGCCTGAATGAGTATCTCAAATCTATAGTATATCAAACGGGGCATTTTGTCCGTCTGCGTCTTAGACAGAAAGGCCATATGCATTCTGCTTCCTTTGCATTGATTACTCCTGCAGGAGGAGCGAGAGCTCAGGGGGAGCCTCTGTTATAAAAAATGTGATCCTCGGGAGACTTGGAGAGGAATGTATGTGAGAACGAGGCACCTGGGGACAAAGCTGAGTGAATACTGATTATGGCTGACAAGGCGAGAGGTGTTCATCGGGCTCCTGGAATGTCAGAACAGAATCATCCTATGGAAAAAAACTCCAGGCGTCTAAAACCTCCCATGATCTCCGTTTCCATTTCAATTGATTTTAATGCTGGTGCAATCCTATCTAAATGCTAATTTTTTTTCCTTTGAGTTTGGGATGGACAAATCCTCCAAAAAGTCTGAGAGAGATTAAATGGAAAATATTATTATTAAAAACAAGACTGTGGGCACTGCCTTGGTTTGATTCTCTGGGGAATTGAATTTTACAAATCTATATGTGTGTGTGCATGTGTGTGCCAGTTTATTACATAAATCTGACAGCAACCAGAAGGGAAGTCTGAGGTTTCACTGTTTTACATTCGCTCTTATTGCCAGACAGAATACCCCGATCAGTTCTCATTAGGCTGCCCTGTGTCTCTGTCTCCTGCCATCAGTTGAAAGTGATCACTGTTAATTCTGTGAAGCAGGCTACATTTCTGTGCACCCTTCTAGATCGCATTTGGAAATTGGTTTTAGAATTAAGAATCCATACTCATTTTCCAAGAGACTGCTCGCAATACGACTGTCACTTCCCAGACCTGAGATGGTCCCTGGGTGGAGAGCTGTAACCAAAGGAAAGAGTCTCTCTTTGTGTGTCTCAAAGATGCAGCTCACGAGCCTGTATTGAACACCTGTGAAGATGCAGCACATGCTAGGTGCCAGCTATTTTCAGTAATAAACTCACAGGGCAAGAATCCACGGGCAAGCTGGTACAAGGGTTACTCAGTGAGACTCCAGCACGCACAAGTGAGGAAGAGAAGAGCTGACTACAGGACTGAGCATGATCAGGGGCTTTCTCTAAACCTCACACCCTTTGTTACCCAGATCACCCGCTTAGTCTTCAGATCACATTGCCTTGGAAATTCTCTTTTTAATTGCATGAATCTTTTCTCCTCAACTCGTTGGCAAGCTTTCTGAAGGAAGGGATTATGTCCTAAAATGACAATGATGATTAAAATGGTGACAGTATCTGCCATTTGCCACTTTTTGTGTAAGTGCTTTATAAGTATATTATCTCTAAATCACAATTTAATGCTTAAAGAATAGAAGTGACTTACCTAAGGCCACAGAGCTAGTCGTAACATAAGTGGGATTCAAGCTACTTCTATCTGGCCTCACAGCCCATTGTCTTAGTCCATTCTGGCTGCTTTAACAAAATATCATGTACTAGGTGGCTTATAAACAACAGAAACTTATTTCTCTCTGTCCTGGAGGCTGGGAAATCCCAGATCAAGGCACTGGCACATTCAGTATCTGGTGAAGGCCTACTTTCTTGCTCACTGATGGTGTCCTTTTGCTGTGTCCTCACGTGGTGGAAATGGCTAACCAGCTCTCTGGGGTCTCTCTTATAAGGGCACTAATCCCAATCATGAGGGCTTTACCCTCATAACCTAATCACCTCCCAAAGGCCCCACCTCCTAATACCACCGCATTGGGGGTTGGGATTTCAACATATGAATTTGGGGGGACACAAACATTCAGACCATAGCACCCATATGCTTTCTTTCTTACCACCAACGGCAGAACAGCCTCCATGAATTGATTGCCCCTCGTCAGGGTTTGCAGAAGATGTCACAAACTTGCACCAGAAGCTCTTACTTAAGTTAAAAGAGGCTGAAAAGGGCCCTGTGTAGAAAGTGACCAAGCACAAGATCCCCAAAAGAGCTATAGATTTAGGAATGACTTTGATGAATACTTTCCTCAGAGTTCTCCAGCACTTAGCACGCTCTGCTGTCAGAGCTGTCATAGCAGTGACCATACTGGGCTGGTATTATATATTTTGAAATGATATCCTAAGTATATCCTGAGCTCCTAAGGACAGGACAGCAACATTAATTTTCATAACTTTGGTGGTCAGCACAGAGATTTGTATTAATGCCTATTGACTCAAAAAAAGAGTATGTAATGAAAATCTTACTCATTAAAGATACTTAGAAAATATTAGAGATACCAAGAAAAAACTAACCTAATCAATTACCCACCAATCAGATATATTACCACTGTTAATATTTTGATCTATTTCCTTCCAGTCTCGTTGAATGTTTGTTCTCATGTTGAATGAAGAAATGCAAAGAAAAAAATGCAGTTAAAGCTATCAGACTCCCTAATTAAGGTGTGATAAAGTGACCTAGAGGCTTGTATGAGGGTCTCTGGTCTTGTCTTGGAAGTACGTTGCTGTTGCAATAAAGGGAGGATTCTTGGAAGGAACTGCCGATTCTCATGCCCTGTGAGCAACTGACCGGGCCAGGATGGAGGTTGGAGTATCCAAGAAGAGTGACAGATCAGTACTGGGTCTGGATTGCCCTGCCTTACATCGACATTCTTTGAATATTCAAAATAAACAAATAGGTAGATAGCTCCCCAATTTACACACAGTAAATATTACTAGGTATCAGTTTCTCTAGTAATAATATGTGGTGCGTTCTATGGTCTGCTGCTTAGAAAACCTGCACAATTCGGGACAGAAGAAGATAAGTGGTTGCTTTAGTCCTAGCTAGTTTTCCTGTCCTATTGGAATATTTTACAATGTCTGAGGTTGTGGATGTTGAACATAAGGTCATTGAAGTTCATTAACTGGTTACTTTCCACAACATTGGTGGTTTAAGTTATTGTGGTCAAGTGGCCCATGGAGATGCTGCTCTTTGGAGCAGTGCCCTCCTAGGTGGGGACAGGGGGATGAGGAAGCGGTGGTGGGAGGGGGGAGGGGGATCCTCAGAGGTCCTTCTAACCAATTGATTTCCACTTGTCCTTTTTAAGGATGCAAAGATGACCCTGGAGGGGCTTGTCACATCTTTGCTCTCTGGCCGGAGACTTGGATGAGGGGCTGGCTAGGTCTGGATAGGGATTCTGGGGAAGTCAAGTGGCTGTTCCAGAAGAGGATGTTGGGAAGGAGTAAACCATTCTAGTGCTCTGGTTGAATTCAATATGCCACCCTTTCCCAATTAAAAAAACAACTGAAAAAGTAGTCACATAGAAAATATGAGCCATCACTGCTATTTTATATTACAACAAAAAGGCTGTAACTTATCTTATTCATTAAGAGAAAAGAAGCAGAGAATGAATTTCAATGAAGCCAGACAGTGCACTTCCTTTCTGAACATCTGCTTCTGACGTGACGAGTGGGAACATTTCTGAGCAGTTCCAGGTCTTGGGGGCGTTTTTGGTCAGGGGGAGACCCAGGCTCTGTAGCTACAGAAACGTCATGGTCTTGGGTGTGATACTGCTGTGTCAGTAAGGAAAGCCCTGGGAGAAGGGTTCCATGACCTTGTATTCTCTCCCTTTCCTGAGCCTAGGTAATTGAGACTTGTCTCTTGAAAGAGAAACTATAGATAAAGCCATAGCAGAACAGAATAGAAATAATAATAACTCTCAATTTAAACTGGTGTTTTGTGTCACGAAAGACAAAGAAACACCAAGAACCTGCTCCAGATTAAAGGCGACAAAAGAAACATAACAGCCAAATGCAAGAATGAGATCCTGGATCGGATTCTGGGCCAGGGAAAAAGTTTTTCTCTTGCAATAAAGGACATTAGTGGGACAACTGGTCAATTTTAATAAGGTCTATAGATTAGATAGTAGAACTATATTCAGTGATCATTGTACTGTGGTTATATGAGAGAAAGTCCTTGTTTCTAGAAAACACAGGAAGTATTTAGGGGTTAAAGGGGAATTGTGTCTGCTACTAACTCTCAAATCATTCAGAAAAAAAAAAATATATATATATATAGAGAGAGAGAGAGAGAGAGAGAGCAAGAGCATGATAAAGCAAAGGTGGTAAAATGTTAACATTTGGGGAATCTGGATGAAGAGATAACAATTCTTTACACTACTATTTTTGTAAGTCTGAAATTATTTTAGATTAAAAATAATTTTAAAAGTAATTATGTTTAAAGCACTGTTACACCTTTTTGTAATTATTATTTTTAAATCAAGTAACAAGGCCTTTTAAAGGTTAATTTTTGAAAGGTTTAAATGTTAGGAAAATATGTTTCTGTTGTGCTGGGTTGCTCTTAAACAGACCACTCCTCAAGACTGGGTTATTTGCCCTTCAGGGTCTTGTGAAATGTTTGCTTTCCCTTCAGACATCCAGGTAAGTTACGTGCCAGTAAAACAGTAAGTGTCAAGTTACTCTCTGGTTCTGTTCATCCCCCACTTCAGACTGAATTAAAGAATTACCTAAATAAATGCTTCCATGTTAATCCTTTTCTCTCCCCACCCCACCCCTCACCCCAGGTTGTTCCTTGTGGGGACGTGGCCACTCTGGGAGGCATCCAGGAGAGAACATGAGATTTGATTCCAGATGGCCTAAATGCTTATAAGTTATGTCCCTGAGTAATCAATGTAATCTGCACGATCATCAGTTTCTCCACATGCAAAATAGAGCTAAAATAATACTTGTTCAATATCACTTTCTAGAGCTGTTAAAAGGTCCAAGTAAAAGGATACACGAAATGCTTTGAAAAATACTCCACAGACTTTGGTTGTTATTGTTTATGGAATTTTGTATAAAGCTGAGGCAAGGGTGGGGCGTGTGTCCCCAAGGCCCTCTTTCTAATACTATTGGAGCCGCCTGACGTTGTCCATGACATAGACCTGGAGTACAAGCCTACTCAGCTGCTTTCCAGTGCCTTAAGTTGATATTTGAAAAACCAGCTACCATTTATTCACTGAGCACCTACCACATTCTGGAACTCTTCATATCACTCACGTATCACCCTCATGAAACGTCCTGATTTTAGATGGGAAATTAAAGTTTTGAAAGGCCCCATGACTTGAGGTAGGACACAAAGCTACCAGGTGGCAGATTCTGGACTTGAACCCATGTCTATGACTTTATAGCCTGAGCTCTGTCCATTATGTTAGCCTGGGTCTCTGGTGGCCAGTGAACAGAAGCCAGCAGGCACTGTGGGAAATGAACTCAGAGAGAGAGTAATTTTGCCTGGTGAATAGAACCGGAGGCTTAAATTGGATCCACGGAGAACTGGACTGTGCATGACATTGTCCGTATTTCAAATCTTCCACCCTCTAGACATCACCTCACCCAAATAAGACTTAGTTTGAGTTTGGGGACTTAACCAAAGGGGCATCCCTTTTGGAGGAATACACTTGTCTCTACAAGAGGAAAGATTTTGCCACTTTCTTACCCATGTTTCATACATCTCCTCTGGGCGCAGGCGACGTAGAGTGGGTCTGCAAAAAAAAAAAAAAGGAGGAGCTTCCTTGAGTAGGGATCACCATGGCAGATAACTGAGGCCTCAGCACCATGAATTGTAAAATGAGGTGTTGGCTTATTTGCAAGAGCATGAAGAGCCCTAGAAACGCACTTCTCCTCCCTAAGGAAACAGAGCTGCTCTACTCTGCCGTGTCAGACAGAGAGCTGGGCCTAAGCCACTCTGCCTTTTCACAGATCCATTTGATCCAAGGATTACAAAGTCTATTAACAAACAATGGGTCAGAGGACACAGGGTCAGCTCATTCCCAGGGCAAACAGCATTTCTCCCTTCACAGACAGTGAGCTCTCCTGAGAGCCCAGAGCAGGCCCAGAATGAGGAAATCTGAGAGAGAAAACAGGGAGTGCTGGGTTTCCTAGCCCAGAACTGTGTGGTTTTATCATCAGGGTCATCCATCAAAAGCCCTTTAGGGATGCTGGGGGAGGAAGTGGGATCTATATTTTGCTCATAGTTTCATTTCTTTCTGAATGTTGGCAAATGGTGCTTAGACATGGTAATATTTGTTCCTCTGAGTGCCACTTCCCTGCAGGGACTAGAACTGTCCAGGTGTGGGGGTCATGGTGCTCCAGGTTCAATGAACACACTTGTGCACATATGGGGTCAGGTGCATGGGAGAGGCAGCAAGTCCACTACCATGTTCCACGTTTCTTGACCCCTCCCTCAAGAGCAGGGGTCAGCAGACTACAGCTGGTGGGCCAAATCCAGCTAGTGCCTCCTGTTTCTGTAAATCTACTTTTATTGGGACATAGCCACACCCATTTGTTTACACATGGTCTCTGGCTGCTTTCACACTACAACAGCAGAGTTGAGTTGTTGCATCAGAGGCCATCTGGCCCAAAGAGCCTGAAATATTTACTATTTGGTCCTTTACAGAAAAAGTTTGCTGATCCATTCTAGAGCTACTCTAAGTTACATCAAATACTCTTATTTCTCTCCCAGAAGTTCTATGTATAGATTGTTCATCCTTGGCTAAGTTGCTTAGCTACTCTGAGTCCAAGTCCTTGATCTGTCAAATTTGGATAATAATAATTACCCCATAAGGTTGGAGATTAGATAAAATAGCTTCTATAAAGCAACTAGCATGGTACTTGGCATATAGGAAGCCTTTCATTAAATTGCTATCATTATTAATGTTGAATTTTAGTTACATCTTGCTCTGACTTCGAGGGAATTTGCTAACAGGAAGGAGGTAGTCTAACCCTGCTTGCATGTGTAGACCCATATTCAGAAGTAGTAACAATCCCTGCCATTTATCAATGACCAACAGAGCCATACTCATGAGCTCTGCTCTGCTGGGATACTCACTCTTGGTTGTTGCTCTTGGTGGATCTGAAATGTCACCAATGAAAGGCTCATCTCCATTCCCCAGACCCCAGACCCCCACTCCCTGCATGCCATCCTGGGCACCTTTGGTGTTCCTTCACGAACTCTACGAGCTCCTCTTCTGTGTAAGGTTTGTCAGGGATGGCAATGGGCTCATCCATAAATGGCTCATAGAAGTCAACCTCATTCATCTTCAAGGACAATTTCTTTGCAACCTGTTAGAAATAAGACGAAGTTCATCTGAATGTCAGTCACGAGTAGCAATGGGTTGTCCATCTAAGAGAAGTGTGTGTGTTTTCTGGCAAAGACATGAGAGCATATGTACAATTTTAATAGAATGTTGAAGTGATAGGAACTCATCATCGAAGGCCTGGGTGGGACCAATCTCCTTTTGTGATCAAAGAAGGAGAGACAGAGAGAAAAAAGAGAAAAAAGACTTATCTGGCAAATGAGGGTCATGCAAGGGCAGGGAGCAGCTGGAATGAATAGTGGGAAATTTAATTCTACAATCGCCATCACTCTACAGTATTTGGCAGGGCTGGAGAAGGAAACGAATCCAAGAGAGTATGTTTACTGTTCCGAGTTGTGTGGATTTACATGAACAATTTTGATAGAACAGGCAATCGATAGAAACCCTTAAAGCATACAGGTACGCAGAATCAGAAGCCAATCCATTAATCTGTCCTTGTACAACTCATAAACCCTAATTGCTATTTAGGTTGAAACACTGGCCCCAGGGTTGGATCTCTCAGTACCAGGCTTGCTTGATAGTTTGTCAGGCTCTGGAAACTGCCCCGTTTGTTCCCAGTCATAAGGTGGACAGCCATCCTACTTTCCTCAGGGTGGAGAGGTTTTCCGGGATGTGGGATTTCAGTGCTAAAACCTGGACAGTCTCCAGCAAGCCAGGATGAGTTGCCCACCCTGTAAGAGATAAAAACCTCAGGCAATCAGCCCATAGCCTGGAAGATATTTTCTCTCTTGATTAAAGAGGCCACATGGTCAGTCTGTTGTCAAGGCAGAATGGTTGCTGTGTTCGCCTGCACAGCCGCTGAACTCAGAACCTCTCTTTGTGAAATGATTCGAGAGGCCTGGAATGTGCAACACTCTATAGAAAACCAAATGCCATTCTTTTCTAGTTCAGAGCCGTGTTCCAAGAAGGCACAGGGATGAACAGTGGTTCCCTTGAAACTAAAGAGGAATTGCCTAAGAGCTGACGTCCTGTGGTGGTAACCACGGCATAGATGCAGTGACCCAGGGTGGCTGTGACTAATTGGGGAGGGGGAGGAGCTGGGTATTACATAAGCTCTTACACAAGGGGGTCCATCTTGAGGAAACACTGGTATCTGTATGATTTTTGCCATCAATTGCTATTAATTCCAGGTCACTATATTCCAAAGACATTTCTTATAGTACTTAAGGGAAAAGAAAAACCCAGCATCCTACTCAGAGCTAAAGAAATGAGGCCCTGTTAAGAGCTACAGTCAGTCATGGAGATTTCATTGTCATGTTGATTTTGTTTTAAGACAGGGAGGTGTGGAGTTTTCCCTCTTCTCTGGGGTAGGGGTGGTGTGGATGATGGGGTGGTGAGGCAGGAATTGAGGAGGAGGAAACAGCAAACGTACAACCAGTGTCTGGGTTTACACACAGTTCTCAGCAAAGCTGGGCCCGTGGTAGGATGGGCTTGAACATGACATTGGATTGTAGTTTTTTGGGTTAACTTACTATATATTCTAAAGACCAGAAAACTGTGCTTCTATGAAATGGGAAGTGATCAGATGAACAAAAACGGTAATAGTAGCAGACAAATGGAGTGCTTACTATGTGCCAGGCACTGTTGCAAAGTGGTTAGTACTTTATTTAATTCTCACTTTGATTGTATGAGGTAAAAACTACTATTGTACTTATTGTACAAATGATGAATCTCAGGTACAATTTGGGTAAGCAATTTGTCCAGATCATATTCCTGGAAGGGGTAGAGGCAGAATTCAAACCCAGTCCATGGAGCATTCTAAATCCCCAGTTTGCTGTATTCCAACTTTCTTTTCATTTGAAAATTACCCTCTCTTTGATAATGTAAAAAAAATATATATATGTCCCCGTAAATATTACACTGGCATGGCACATAATTTAGTGAAATGTTTCCTTGTTCCTCCTGTAACATGTTCTTATCAGTTCGTCCCCTGTGACAGTCTGCTATAACTAAGGCTTCCTGAAGGCAAGAAGCAGCTCATTAGAGCCACTGTCAAGGCAAGCTGTGTGGGTGTGTCTGTGATTTTGATTGATTGAAGTATTTATTTATTTATTTGTTTAACAAATATTTAGTGGGGCCCACTATATCCAAGGCACTGTTTTAGCAGCAGATCTGGTTCATGGGCATAACAATTTATAAGAATGAATTACACTATTAAAAGCCAAGTAGGTTCATACAAATGAGTTCTGCCATGCTTTTATTTATTTTTTTAAACTAGTTGGAATAGATCTTGACAAAGACAAGAAAACTATAGAGTACAATGCCATTTTTCTGGCATTTGCATGTATACAAGTTTTGATATTTTTCTACAAGTTAGCAAGCCATTTCACTTGCCGCCAGTGAAACCAACTCAATGTGAATCTAGGCCTTCTCAAAGTCTATCTTCTCCATCAATTTTATTGAGATAGTCACGGCTCCCTTTGGCCCCAGTGTGATTCAAAAAAGAAGGTGTTTTTGTCTCACTGTTCACTCAGACAGAAGAAGGAACAGGCCAGTGGGAGGTGATGTGGGATAATTAGAACTGACATCTTCCAGGCTGTAAGGTACAGCAGAGGGACACCATCCCTGGCTCTCTCACGCTCTCTTGCTCCAACCGCTCTCTCAGAGAGTTTGGGCCTTCACGTGGCTTGATTTAGGATCAGGATCAGTAGTTCTGCTCCCAAACCTGTGTGTCCTGTAAAATTCCTTGGGAATCTTTTTGAAAATGCAGATTCCTGGGCCCTGTCACAACCCTGAAAAGCTCAAATTTCAGGGGTGGGGCCCACAGATCAACGGTTTTAAGAGCTCCTTGGGGGATACCAATATTGACAGTGGCTGGGAACTACTAAATCTACCTCAGCAGCCTTGACATCTCACCCTCTTTAGAGTTTTCCAACTTATATATTTATTGGTTTGTTTATTTATTTACTTCCTGTCTTTCCATCTTCTCTCCCCCGCATTAAACTCTAAATTCTAGAAGGGCAGGAATCTGTTTTGATTACCATAGTGCCTGGCATACAAAAGACACTCAAAAAATACCTGTTGAGTAAATGAATGAATGAATAAATGAATGAATGAAAGACACCTCCAGTTGAATGTTGTCCCAACTTGTAGAAAATAGGCCTCATAACCCTGTCTTATGTTTCTCGATTGATTCTTCTTCCCAGACTTCCTAATGTTTACAGTGTCTTCACAATCTTTGCCGTCGTGAAGCCAAGACTTGCAATTTTAAGTTATTTGGGAGTCTTCCCCCTTCTTTCCTTCACTTCATCAATGCCCCAGTCCCCTTGTCACACTGACTGCTGCCAGTTGGTTTCTTCATGTTTGTGACTTTATCAGTGCTTCCTTGGCGCTTGCCTCTCCTGGTTTCAAACCTCTACAAAGCACATCTAGGTCCCTCTGAGATTCCCTACAGTGTTGTGCAAACAGGTCCTTTCAGCTACCCCATGACATATATTACTTTCCCCCTCTTCTGCTCTAGCGCCCCCTGCTGGACACCACTGAGGCTTCCACTGGGTGCAGCCATGCGTTATGGACCCCACTATCTCCCAC